>NC_092090.1:8829251-8881398 GCF_045679555.1 Salvelinus alpinus | reverse complement strand
TGAATGGCCCTGGGCCTCGTTCAGTTTGTTTCCTAGTGAATGGCCCTGGGCCTCGTTCAGTTTGTTTCCTAGTGAATGACCCTGGGCCTTGTTCACTTTGTATCCTAGCGAATGACCCTGGGCCTTGTTCACTTTGTTTCCTAGCGAATGACCCTGGGCCTTGTTCACTTTGTTTCCTAGCGAATGACCCTGGGCCTCGTTCACTTTGTTTCCTAGCGAATGACCCTGGGCCTCGTTCACTTTGTTTCCTAGTGAATGACCCTGGGCCTTGTTCAGTTTGTTTCCTAGTGAATGACCCTGGGCCTCGTTCAGTTTGTTTCCTAGTGAATGGCCCTGGGCCTCGTTCAGTTTGTTTCCTAGTGAATGGCCCTGGGCCTCGTTCAGTTTGTTTCCTAGTGAATGACCCTGGGCCTTGTTCACTTTGTATCCTAGCGAATGACCCTGGGCCTCGTTCAGTTTGTTTCCTAGCGAATGACCCTGGGCCTCGTTCAGTTTGTTTCCTAGTGAATGGCCCTGGGCCTCGTTCAGTTTGTTTCCTAGTGAATGGCCCTGGGCCTCGTTCAGTTTGTTACCTAGTGAATGACCCTGGGCCTCGTTCAGTTTGTTTCCTAGTGAATGGCCCTGGGCCTCGTTCAGTTTGTTTCCTAGTGAATGGCCCTGGGCCTCGTTCAGTTTGTTTCCTAGCGAATGACCCTGGGCCTCGTTCACTTTGTTTCCTAGCGAATGACCCTGGGCCTCGTTCAGTTTGTTTCCTAGCGAATGGCCCTGGGCCTCGTTCAGTTTGTTACCTAGTGAATGACCCTGGGCCTCGTTCAGTTTGTTTCCTAGCGAATGACCCTGGGCCTCGTTCACTTTGTTTCCTAGCGAATGACCCTGGGCCTCGTTCAGTTTGTTTCCTAGCGAATGACCCTGGGCCTCGTTCAGTTTGTTTCCTAGCGAATGACCCTGGGCCTCGTTCAGTTTGTTTCCTAGTGAATGACCCTGGGCCTCGTTCAGTTTGTTTCCTACTGAATGACCCTGGGCCTCGTTCAGTTTGGACAAAACATTTTGAAACAGGGCCGTAGGCCTACTGTGTACTTGATACTGTCCAATAACGGCACATATTTTAGTTTTCTGTTGCAAAATGTTTCGCTATGGAATGACCCACTGATCCTAATCTTAACCAATAGTAGGGAAAATGCAACAAGATTAACGTCTTGGGAGCAGTTCCCAACCTTTTTCCGTCCCGGGGAACACCAAATCACCGTCAAAAGCTCCACCATTCGCGGAACCATTTTAACTAAATATATTGGCGGTCAAATTTTGTCAATTTTTGCAGTGAATATAACAAATTAAAGGCTTTATTATTATTAACAATTTGCATTGTGAAAAGTAATTGCTTATGATTTTGATTTTACACTCCCAATTGTTATTAATTTTGGAAGAAAACATTTATAAATCATAATAATAATTTGACCAACGTCCACGGTGCTGCTGCAGGTGGTCCGCAATTAAATTTTTTATTATTTTTACAAAATGTTTTTTTTATTGTTCTTTTTAAAAATAATAACAGTTGGGAGTATTAATGGTATTATAATCAATATTACATTACGTTTCACAATGCAAATTGTTAATAATAAAACGCCTTTCATTTGTTACATTCACTTCTAAAATTGACCAATTTGACTGCCAAGACATGTTAAAATGGTTCCGGGAATGGTGTCGTCGAGCTTTTGAATGTGACTTGTTGTTCCCCGGAATGGAAAAGTTTAGGAACCGCTGGTCTAGGGGGTAACTTCACCGTACTCATTTACTCTCATGTTTTTCCCAGGGTTCAGTGCGGCCAGCCTGGAGGCGGAGCGACGTTGTATCCCGTCCTCTGGGATGACCGCCAAGGAGCTGTGTGAGCACGATGACCTCACCACCAGCCTCATCCTCGACCCTTACCTGGGCTTCCAGACACACAAGATGAACACCAGGTCTGTCTGGGGCCTTAACCTTAAACCTGACTCTGACCCCTAACCCTCAACCAATACCTGGGCTTCCAGACACACAAGATGAACACCAGGTCTGTCTGGGGCCTTAACCTTAAACCTGACTCTGACCCCTAACCCTCATCCTCAACCAATACCTGGGCTTCCAGACACACAAGATGAACACCAGGTCTGTCTGGGGCCTTAACCTTAAACCTGACTCTGACCCCTAACCCTCATCCTCAACCAATACCTGGGCTTCCAGACACACAAGATGAACACCAGGTCTGTCTGGGGCCTTAACCTTAAACCTGACTCTGACCCCTAACCCTCATCCTCAACCAATACCTGGGCTTCCAGACACACAAGATGAACACCAGGTCTGTCTGGGGCCTTAACCTTAAACCTGACTCTGACCCCTAACCCTCATCCTCAACCAATACCTGGGCTTCCAGACACACAAGATGAACACCAGGTCTGTCTGGGGCCTTAACCTTAAACCTGACTCTGACCCCTGACCCTCATCCTCAACCAATACCTGGGCTTCCAGACACACAAGATGAACACCAGGTCTGTCTGGGGCCTTAACCTTAAACCTGACTCTGACCCCTGACCCTCATCCTCAACCAATACCTGGGCTTCCCCTGCTAAACTCTAGACTGATTTTAAAGAGGGTGAGATTTTGGCAATTCAACTCATGGATATCATTTGTATGTCTGCGTGCAGTTTGAAGGTTGCTAGCTAGCGTTAGCTCAATGACTGGATGTCTATGGAGTTCTAGTCATTGTGCTAACACTAGTTAGCAACGAGCTCCTGAAACAGCCTTCCACTTCCTTCAAACTGCATGCAGAGACATAACAAATTAAAGGCTTTATTATTATTATTATTATTAACAATTTGCATTGTGAAAAGTAATGTAACATTGCTTATGATTTTACATTTCATTTAATTTTGGAGTCATGTGACTCGAGTCCGAGTCATGTGACTCGAGTCCACACCTCTGGCAGGTACTCACAATGAGCACTTTAGAATGCATCAGGAAATGTTGTCTCTTATCCACTTATAGTCTTCCTTCTAGAACTTTTGCCTAGATAATATGAATTGTATTTGGAAACCCGGAATGTTTTGTTGTTATTCATGACACCTGTGATGTCGTGACAGGTTTCGACCAATCAAGGGAAGACAGGAAGAGCTGAAGGAGATTATTGAGCGGTTCAAGAAGCATGACAACCTGGAGAAGGCTTTCAGAGCACTCACCACTGGAGACTGGTCCAGACACCACATCCTACACAAGTCTAAAGCCCAGGAGAAGCTCTTCAAACAGCATGTGAGATTACAACACCACAGAGTCACAAATGACACCCTCCTGCCAGGTCACATATAGGACTCTGGTGAAAAGTAGTGCACTATGTAATTTGGGATGCACCCTACAAGTAGCACGGTTGATAGTGAAACACTTATCTCTTATTGATGGGGTGCTGGGCTGATGAACAGTCATTATGAAGGGCTCCCGAGTGGTGCAGCGGTCTAAGGTACTACAGACCCCGGTTCGATTCCAGGCTGTATCACAACCGGCCGTGATTGGGAGTCCTTTTGGGCGGCTCACAATTGGCCCGGCGTCGTTCAGGTTAGGGTTTGGCTCGGGTGTAGGCCGTCATTGTAAAATAGGAATTTGTTCTTAACTGACTTAATTTATAATTTTTTAACTAGTTAAGTAGAGCCTGCACCAATCAACGCTCTAACCACTAGGCGGCAGGGTAGCCTAGTGGTTAGAGGGTTGGACTAATAACCGAAAGGTTGCAAGTTCAAATCCCTGAGCTGACAAGGTACAAATCTGTCGTTATGCCCCCTGAACAAGGCAGTTAACCCACTGTTCCTAGGCCGTCATTGAAAATAAGAATTTGTTCTTAACTGACTTGCCTAGGTGAAATAAAATCTAACACCATACCTTTTATTAGGTTGGTTATCCACAAGATCCAGTCCCTTCTTTTCCTTGTAACTCTGTTGTTGTTTTCCATTTTGTTCCAGGTATTTGTGTATCTCCGGATGTTTGCGACTGACAGTGGGTTTGAGATTCTCCCGTGTAACCGCTACTCCTCAGAGCAGAACGGAGCCAAGATCGTGGCAACAAAGGAATGGTGAGGAACGTTGGTTCTTTCTTCTTCACACTTCCTGTTGTTCTGACATCATCATCATCATCGTCGTTGAAATGGACCGACCGTCACACTTCCTGTTGTTCTGACATCATCACCGTCGTTGAAATGGACCGACCGTCACACTTCCTGTTGTTCTGACATCATCATCATCGTCGTTGAAATGGACCGACCGTCACACTTCCTGTTGTTCTGACATCATCATCATCGTCGTTGAAATGGACCGACCGTCACACTTCCTGTTGTTCTGACATCATCATTGAAATGGACAGACCTTCTCTCAAACCACAGAAAATCACTATGCTCTTTAGTCCTTGATTTTCTGTGTCGTATTGATCACGTCTCTTATTTGGATCGACATTTCTTTCTTTCTCTTGTACTTCAGGAAAAGGAACGATAAGATTGAGTACTTGGTGGGCTGCATCGCCGAGCTGTCGGAGAGCGAGGAGAACATGTTGCTGCGTCACGGGGAGAATGACTTCAGTGTCATGTACTCAACACGCAAGAACTGTGCTCAGCTGTGGCTGGGGCCTGCAGCCTTCATCAACCACGGTACGTCTCCACTGACAACACAGTACAGGTTGTCATTGGAAATACCAACGACATCTTCATTCACTTACCTGTATAAATTACTACACCACATTTTAAATGAATCAAAATACAGCAAGTAAACCAACTTACATGAAAAATACAGCCAGCTCTCCCAAATAAAGTTTACAGATAGATTTATTCTGGGCAGTTACAATGGACAGATTTATTCTGGGCAGTTACAATGGACAGATTTATTCTGGGTAGTTACAATGGACAGATTTATTCTGGGCAGTTACAATGGACAGATTTATTCTGGGCAGTTACAATGGACAGATTTATTCTGGGCAGTTACAATGGACAGATTTATTCTGGGCAGTTACAATGGACAGATTTATTCTGGGCAGTTACAATGGACAGATTTATTCTGGGCAGTTACAATGGATGTGTGGGTCCGTCTCCAACAGAAACAGATAATAGGTGTTTAATATCAGACCCTGGTCAAAAGTAGTGCACTAAATAAGGACTAGGGTGCCATTTAGGGCGCGTCCTTCGTCAGTGTTCCAGAAGGCCAATTCAAGTTATGCTGCAGTCTCTCTCTGTGAGGAAACTGGGATCCTAATCTTCTGTGTTGCTTTGTTTTTTCAGATTGCCGGCCAAATTGCAAGGTGAGTGACGAAGCCCAGGGCTCAATACAATAGGCTACTACCCTTGTTGAGAGTGATGAATCCCAGTGCTCAATACAATAGGCTGCTACCCTTGTTGATAGTGACGAAGCCCAGGGCTCAATACAATAGGCTACTACCCTTGTTGAGAGTGATGAAGCCCAGGGCTCAATACAATAGGCTGCTACCCTTGTTGATAGTGACGAAGCCCAGGGCTCAATACAATAGGCTGCTAGCCTTGTTGATAGTGACGAATCCCAGGGCTCAATACAATAGGCTGCTACCCTTGTTGATAGTGACGAAGCCCAGGGCTCAATACAATAGGCTGCTACCCTTGGTGAGTGTGAAGAAGCCCAGGGCTCAATACAATAGGCTGCTACTCTTGGTGAGTGTGACGAAGCCCAGGGCTCAATACAATAGGCTGCTAGCCTTGTTGATAGTGACGAATCCCAGGGCTCAATACAATAGGCTGCTACCCTTGTTGATAGTGACGAAGCCCAGGGCTCAATACAATAGGCTGCTACCCTTGGTGAGTGTGACGAAGCCCAGGGCTCAATACAATAGGCTGCTACTCTTGGTGAGTGTGACGAAGCCCAGGGCTCAATACAATAGGCTGCTAGCCTTGGTGAGAGTGATGAACCCCAGGGCTCAATACAATAGGCTGCTACCCTTGTTGATAGTGATGAAGCCCAGGGCTCAATACAATAGGCTGCTACCCTTGGTGAGAGTGATGAAGCCCAGGGCTCAATAGAATAGGCTGCTACCCTTGTTGTGAAATGAAGTTAACACAATACACTTGGTGTATTGATTTAAGATGGCAGAAAGAGGGTGGTTCACACACAGACAATAAAATATAGTATTATTTGTAATGTCATTTTTTTCTTTCTTGGTGACAACAAAAGATTGGTAAAACCAAGTTGTGACTGAAAATGTTCCCTTCATTAAAAGTTTTTAATTCTTTCTTTGTTTTGTTCACTTCAGTTGTGGATTCTCTCACCTGTGATGAAGGTTACCTCAGAGTCCATATTTATAAACTACTGATTCATGTCCTTCCCCTCCATATAATCCTATTAATAAAATTGTATTTTGTCACATGCGCCGAATACAACAGTGAAATGCTTAATTAAAAGCCCTTAACCAATAATGCAGTTGTTAAGAAAATAGAATTAAGAAAATATGAACAAAATAAACTAAAGTTTAAAAAAAATAACGAGGCTATATACAGGGGGTACCGGTACCAATTCAGTGTGCGGGGGGTACAGGTTAGTCGAGGTAATTTGTACATGTAGGTAGGGGTAAAGTGACTATACATAGATAATAAACAGACAGTAACAGCAGTGTACATGTAGGTAGGGGTAAAGTGACTGTATAGATAATAAACAGACAGTAACAGCAGTGTACATGTAGGTAGGGGTAAAGTGACTGTATAGATAATAAACAGACAGTAACAGCAGTGTACATGTAGGTAGGGGTAAAGTGACTGTGTATATATAATAAACAGACAGTAACAGCAGTGTACATGTAGGTAGGGGTAAAGTGACTGTATAGATAATAAACAGACAGTAACAGCAGTGTACATGTAGGTAGGGGTAAAGTGACTGTATAGATAATAAACAGACAGTAACAGCAGTGTACATGTAGGTAGGGGTAAAGTGACTGTATAGATAATAAACAGACAGTAACAGCAGTGTACATGTAGGTAGGGGTAAAGTGACTGTATAGATAATAAACAGACAGTAACAGCAGTGTACATGTAGGTAGGGGTAAAGTGACTATATATAGATAATAAACAGACAGTAACAGCAGTGTACATGTAGGTAGGGGTAAAGTGACTGTATAGATAATAAACAGACAGTAACAGCAGTGTACATGTAGGTAGGGGTAAAGTGACTGTATAGATAATAAACAGACAGTAACAGCAGTGTACATGTAGGTAGGGGTAAAGTGACTGTATAGATAATAAACAGACAGTAACAGCAGTGTACATGTAGGTAGGGGTAAAGTGACTGTATAGATAATAAACAGACAGTAACAGCAGTGTACATGTAGGTAGGGGTAAAGTGACTGTATAGATAATAAACAGACAGTAACAGCAGTGTACATGTAGGTAGGGGTAAAGTGACTGTATAGATAATAAACAGACAGTAACAGCAGTGTACATGTAGGTAGGGGTAAAGTGACTGTATAGATAATAAACAGACAGTAACAGCAGTGTACATGTAGGTAGGGGTAAAGTGACTGTATAGATAATAAACAGACAGTAACAGCAGTGTACATGTAGGTAGGGGTGAAGTGACTGTATAGATAATAAACAGACAGTAACAGCAGTGTACATGTAGGTAGGGGTAAAGTGACTATGTATAGATAATAAACAGACAGTAACAGCAGTGTACATGTAGGTAGGGGTAAAGTGACTGTATAGATAATAAACAGACAGTAACAGCAGTGTACATGTAGGTAGGGGTAAAGTGACTGTATAGATAATAAACAGACAGTAACAGCAGTGTACATGTAGGTAGGGGTAAAGTGACTGTATAGATAATAAACAGACAGTAACAGCAGTGTACATGTAGGTAGGGGTAAAGTGACTGTATAGATAATAAACAGACAGTAACAGCAGTGTACATGTAGGTAGGGGTAAAGTGACTGTGTATAGATAATAAACAGACAGTAACAGCAGTGTACATGTAGGTAGGGGTAAAGTGACTATATAGATAATAAACAGACAGTAACAGCAGTGTACATGTAGGTAGGGGTAAAGTGACTATATAGATAATAAACAGACAGTAACAGCAGTGTACATGTAGGTAGGGGTAAAGTGACTGTATAGATAATAAACAGACAGTAACAGCAGTGTACATGTAGGTAGGGGTAAAGTGACTGTATAGATAATAAACAGACAGTAACAGCAGTGTACATGTAGGTAGGGGTAAAGTGACTGTATAGATAATAAACAGACAGTAACAGCAGTGTACATGTAGGTAGGGGTAAAGTGACTGTATAGATAATAAACAGACAGTAACAGCAGTGTACATGTAGGTAGGGGTAAAGTGACTGTGTATAGATAATAAACAGACAGTAACAGCAGTGTACATGTAGGTAAGGGTAAAGTGACTATGTATAGATAATAAACAGACAGTAACAGCAGTGTATATGTAGGTAGGGGTAAAGTGACTATGTATAGATAATAAACAGACAGTAACAGCAGTGTATATGTAGGTAGGGGTAAAGTGACTGTATAGATAATAAACAGACAGTAACAGCAGTGTACATGTAGGTAGGGGTAAAGTGACTGTATAGATAATAAACAGACAGTAACAGCAGGGTAAAGTGACTGTATAGATAATAAACAGACAGTAACAGCAGTCATCTAAAAGGCTAAACTGATCCTAGATCAGCACGTATTCTCAGAGACTCGTTGTACATACGGTCCCTGGTGTCTAACAGTTGTAGTTGTGTATCTAGATGGCTGAAGGTAAATGAATCTCTAACAGTTGTAGTTGTGTATCTAGATGGCTGAAGGTGTTTAAATGAATCTCTAACAGTTGTAGTTGTGTATCTAGATGGCTGAAGGTGTTTAAATGAATCTCTAACAGTTGTAGTTGTGTATCTAGATGGCTGAAGGTGTTTAAATGAATCTCTAACAGTTGTAGTTGTGTATCTAGAAGGCTGAAGGTGTTTAAATGAATCTCTAACAGTTGTAGTTGTGTATCTAGATGGCTGAAGGTGTTTAAATGAATCTCTAACAGTTGTAGTTGTGTATCTAGATGGCTGAAGGTGTTTAAATGAATCTCTAACAGTTGTAGCTGTGTATCTAGATGGCTGAAGGTGTTTAAATGAATCTCTAACAGTTGTAGTTGTGTATCTAGATGGCTGAAGGTGTTTAAATGAATCTCTAACAGTTGTAGTTGTGTATCTAGATGGCTGAAGGTGTTTAAATGAATCTCTAACAGTTGTAGTTGTGTATCTAGATGGCTGAAGGTGTTTAAATGAATCTCTAACAGTTGTAGTTGTGTATCTAGATGGCTGAAGGTGTTTAAATGAATCTCTAACAGTTGTAGTTGTGTATCTAGATGGCTGAAGGTGTTTAAATGAATCTCTAACAGTTGTAGTTGTGTATCTAGATGGCTGAAGGTAAATGAATCTCTAACAGTTGTAGTTGTGTATCTAGATGGCTGAAGGTGTTTAAATGAATCTCTAACAGTTGTAGTTTAAATGAAATTCGTGATGTGTTCCAGTTTGTGTCGACGGGTCGTGACACGGCCTGTGTCAAGGTGCTAAGGGACATCGAACCAGGAGAGGAGATCTCCTGTTACTACGGCGATGGATTCTTTGGGGAGAACAATGAATATTGTGAATGCTATACATGTGAACGGTATGTATGGTCTTGACGTCCATTTTCTACTGATTGAATATCAACAAAATCTGTTGGTTTTCCATCTCTCTTTTTTTTTTATACATAATTTGAGGTAATGTGACGCAATGGCACAATTAATAGAAAAACATAAATCCACTTTAATAAGCAGGGTTTATTCATATGGCTGAAGGAATATGAAAACAAGGTATTACACTGAAGGTATATTTTGTGAACTTCACTGGTCCTTTTGTTTGTCGTCTTGCAGACGTCTCACTGGCGCTTTCAAATCCAAAGCCGGGCTGCCGGCGGAGGCTCCGGTGATCAACAGCAAGTACGGGTTACGGGAGACGGACAAGCGCCTGAACCGGCTGAAGAAGATGGAGGCAGGAGAGGGCAGCAGGAACTCCGACAGCCACTCTGTGGGCTCACACACCGACATAGACTCTCAGGACATACCAAACACACACACACGTAAGAACAGGTTGGGGGTCGGAGGTCGGGGTCCGTTCAGGGTCCAGTTGGGGTTTTAGGTGGATCCTCTCCCCTGCTTGTATTGTTAGAATTCCCTATGCTGAATTTTTTTAATTTTTTTTAAATGTGTAAAACGAACCACAATTTTAACAGTTACTTGAAGAATGACGTTTTAAATTGAATTTCGAAATGATCTGATGTTTAGTTTCTCTTCTCCCCCCTCAGCTGGAAGAAACAGGACTTCCTCCACTAGGAAGTTCAGCAGAACCAGGACTCAAAGCAGACAGTCTCTTTCCAGAGCACTAACCTCTACCTCACCTTCTAAACAAAGTCATAGAAACACTAACAGGGTACCAAAGAGACTCCGATCCAAACCCGCCAAGCCTTCGCTCTCCAAGGTGCGGTTGCGAAGTAGATGCAGAGGTTCGGAGCCCAAGGCGGCAGCATCGTTAGGGGCCCGAGGGGAGGTGCTGGGTACCACCGGGCCTGGTCGCCTGGGTCTCCGGGAGCCCAGGACGTTGTCGCTGTGTAAAGGGGGCGTGTCGGTGAAGAAGGAGAAGGATGCACCAGTCCAGACAGCCCTGGGCCAGCGGGGGTGTCTGACCCGCCATGCGGCCAAGGAGAACAGCACCCCGGCAGTCTGCGAGGGCAGCCAGAGCCAGCCTTGCACTTACAGGACTCGCAGGTCCACCAGGACCCTGGTAAAGGTCCAGGAGACTGTAGCCGGGTCAGCTGGGGTTAAACTGGAGCCTGGGGGGCTGGAGGGCCACAGCACCGTCCCTGGAGGGGTGGAGATTAAAACTGAGCCTGCTGACCTGGAGGAGTACCTGGGCCACGGGCTGGGCTCGGAGCTGGGTGGAGGTCTGGATGCCGGCTACACAAGCAGAGGGGTCTGTACCAGACGCAGCCAGCTCACCCAGCTCCGGCCCGAACGGACGATAAAGCGCGAGGACTCGTCATACGGCGAGCTGTTCACGCCGGTAGCGGTGGCCCCGGTGGCGGCCTCCCAACAACCCCGTCACCACCACAGTACTGCCGACACGGCGGACTGCGACAGGATGCTGCTGGGCCTCTCTGTCCCAGAGCGCCACTGGGACCACAATGGGAGCGAGCCCCTCCGGAGGGAGCGGGGGAAGGACAGGAACAGGGACAAGGGGAGGGAGAAACGCAGTAGGCATAAAGGGAAGGGAGGTTACCGGAGCCACAGGGGGGACAGGGCGCAGAGCAAAGGGAAGAAGAAACAGCGGATCACGCGCTACGATGCCCAGCTGATCCTGGAGAACAGCGGAGGGATCCCCAAGCTGACGCTCCGCAGGCGCAGAGACAGCAGCAGCAGCAAGACCAACGAGCCCAGCGAGCCAATCAGCACGCAGCAACAGGCTAGCAGCACCACGACTACACCGCAGCCTACCGCCCAACCCCCGGTCAACTCCTCTTCGTCATCTTCCTCCTCTTCCTCCTCATCAACGTCCAAGATCAGCATCATGTTCAGGAAGGACCCGTCTCAGGACAGGGAGAACGGCAGTTCCTGCAGCTCCTACCACGTGTCCAAGCTGAACGGGTTTGGGCCTCCCGGACTCCACAGCACCAGCAGCTCCACCAAGCTGAAGATCCAGCTGAAGAGGGAGGACGACGGCCGGACCCAGACGCACACCGACAACAGAGGGGACACGGAGGGGTGCGGTCTGGGTGGTGGGGCCTTCGGCCTGGAAGCCAGGAACGGTGGGAGACACAGGGGGCACAGGGTGCACAACGTTGTGGTAGACGAGTCTTCGTCTGAGGAGGAGGAGGAAGAGGAGGAGGAGGATGACGACGATGACTACTTTGACGATGAGTTTGAGGACGATTTCATTCCACTCCCGCCGGCGAAACGGTTGCGTCTCATCGTGGGGAAAGACTCAATAGACATCGATATCTCGTCCCGGAGGAGAGAGGACCAGTCTCTGAGGCTAAACGCCTGATAAGCTCTCTGAATGGAGGTCGTAACTGCGTCCCAAATGTCAAACTGTTCCCTATGCAGTGCACTACTTTGTATGTGGTAAAAAAAAGTAGTGCACTAGGTAGGGAATGGTGCCATTTGGGACGCAGTCATCACTCCACCTTTACATGTACAGAAAACATTTGACTCACTAATCAACTGTCCTGTTGATGACGTTTAAAGAAGTACAGTCGTTTAAAAAAAACAAAAAAGTTGCAACAACAAAAAACAACAACAAAGTGAATCAGAAGGAAGATGTTTGTATAAATGAAAGTGAATGCACTTCTGTCATTATTAATATTCATAATGAACATGAATATTGTAGAAGGTGTACAGATATTATGGTGACTATCCTCTGTCCTATAGACAGACTTATTGAACTTCTTTTTATTTTAGATTTTGTCTCACTCTAAATTCTGTTGGCAAACCAGACTTTTTGTTGTTTATTTTTAATTTTTTGTTTGTTGTAAAACCCATATTATATGGGGATATGGGTCCAGTACCGTTCTGATAGGGATCAATCCGTTCAGTTGTAGAATAATGACAGGTTTCTATAACCGTTCAACTCATCAATGAACTCAGTCCCACCAACACACTGGAATCATAGTGGACTTCTATCAGCTGCTCGTCAGGGTTGAGCTCCATTCCAATTCAGGAAACAAACAGGAATTCTCAATTGGAATTGGAACTTCTTTGTCTGAATTGAAATGGAATTGAGCCCAACCGTGCTCCTCCTGTTCAAACAAAGTGGCTGTGTTTTGTTATTCTCTAAGAGAACGTTGACCCTGGCTCCAATATCCCAATGTGTTAAAGCTCACACAGTACTGTTTACAGCATGATGGGTAATGGGTCATTGACAAGCCAACAAATGGACCAATGTTTTTTGGTAGTTTTTAAGCTTAATTTCTCATTTCTGGAGCCTCTGATGGTTTTGACTAGATCGTATACAGCTACAGACAGAATTGACTTCCTAGCAGGTTAGGAATATTAGGTTAAGGTTAGGAAAAGGGTTGTTGGTGTTAGCTGAAATGCTAATATTCTACCCGACTCTAACGTGCAACTCTTTTTTTTACCGTTGCTGTATACCAGGGGTGTCAAACTCATTTCATGGAGGGCCTAGTGTCTGCTGTTTTTTTGGTTGTCCCTTTAAGACCTAGACAACCAGGTGAGGGGAGTTCCTTACTAATTGGTGACCTTAATTCATCAATCGAGTACCAAGGGAGGAGCGAAAACCTGCAGACACTCTGCCCTCCGTAGAACACATGCTGCATACCGTCTAGCCACAAGTGGTGGTTTAACGTTTTAAACACTAATCAGTGAAATACATGGCGTGTACGTACGGATGTACGCTGTTTTTAAACACGTCATCAGGAAGTAACACAAAGAAGACAAGAAGTCATGTACAGAAAGACTGAATCATGTTCTGGAAACGAGTTAAAACTCAAAGTATTAATTGTTGTTTTTCTTAGATCCAATCATACGTAGTGAACACATGACAACTTTATAGAATATTATTCCAATGAAATAGTCAGTCATTTTCAAAACAGCATTAGGTGCCTTACAAACAAGTCTTGGGGTATCTGTTTAAGGCCTAGTTTTAGAAAGAAAAATGAACAGAAGTTTAACTGTAACTACGGGATCCCTTGGTAACTTTAACTACGGGATCCCTCGGTAACTGTAACTACGGGAACACGTTCTTGCCCCGCCCCCCCAGTCTTTCTGTATATCTTTTTATTTTGAGTTATTTTAGGGCTGGTTTCCCAGACATATTTGAGACTAGTCTCGAACTACCAAGCTATTTCAATAGAGATTCTCCATTGATCATGTTTTTTAGTCTTTAATCCTTGTCTGGGAAACCAGTCTTTTAGTGTGGAAGTACTGAACTGCCAAATTTAATCAAGGGATCAACTGAGATGAATGTTAACCCCACTTTGTGTTGTCCTGTACTGTTCATATCACCAGCAAGCAGCTAATCACAGGTATAAACAAGGGTTGTGTTCATTTAGGCATAAAAAGGAGAGGGGGGGAGCTTCACTGAAATAAGAGGGGGCTTCCTGGACTTGTCCAATAAGAAATTGTCACTTTTATTTTTATTTTTTCTGTTGTAAAACATTTTCTGTTGTGTGCCCTAATGAACACAACCCTGGCTATACGTGTACCTCCCCCCTGTCTGGCCGTCAGTCACTCTCCATTCTGTACTGTTCCAGGTGTACTGTCTGTGTGCTTTTTGTTCAATAGCCAGCTGTCGACATTTCTGATTTGATGAAATTCAACAACAACAACAAGGAAGGAATGTGAATAGTTGGCAGACATTTGAGTGTTTCGTGGGTTAGTGGGGGAAAAACACTCTTCAAACAGAACTTTAAATGCTTTTATGTCCAGTATGTAAGAAAATCACGTGAACACACCCTCTACTTTATTTAACAGTTTTGGAATACTTGAAAACATAAAAAGTTTCTTTGTGAGAATAAACTATTTTTCTGTGGTTAATGTCTTGCTTCTAACATTTTTAGAATAAGGATTTTATTTTTTAATCTGAAATGTTTCCAATACTTTAAGCCTACAGAGCGTGGACCCCGGGTCTCGTTTTCACTAGGAACCAAACGGCAGGGATCTACCGCAATTTATCCAATAAGAAACGTGTTTTCAGTTGCAAAATGTTTTTCCCTATAGTGTACACTAATGAATACTACCCCAAGTGAATGCACTTTCCAGCCAATCAATAAATACGATCAAACTAGCAGGGAGAAGGAAAACAATAAGTAGGACTGTAGAAGTGAACCGTCTAAGTTGTACGGTATACCCTATCATACATAATAGAGGTCTTTTTGAAAGGGTGTTTTTTTTTAAGTCTTGGGACTAATGTATTTTTCACTAGGCTCTGTTGCCTGGATACAGCGGTTAAGCAGGAAGTTGTTTCATATGTAGTGAGTGGGGATGTCTGGTTTGACCTATTCCAGTACAACAGCCCATTTCACAGCCCCTGGCAGGTTTTACATGACTAATGTATCAACTAAAATCAGGCGGAACATGGACTACCACCTCCTGGAACTGACCATGTCTTAGCTGGAACTCAAAACGGGGCCCCAAATGAGTATTTCACAGCCCCTGCCTAAAAGAAAAAAACTACTGTTGCAAAGGCTAGGCTAGCACATATCAGTCAGTGTATGGAACTAAGCTAGGCTACCACATATCACAAAAAAACATTTGTACTTTTCTTTGCACTAATAACACTGGGACGTGTGTTTTCTTACTCGCACAAATGTTGCTGTTAGCAGCTTTTGATGAGGCAAAGTGTTTCACTTGCAATGACTGTGATATGTGGTAGCCTAGCCTAGCTTAGTTCAATACACTGACTGATATGTGGTAGCCTAGCCTAGCTTAGTTCAATACACTGACTGTGATATGTGCTAGCCTAGCCTAGCTTAGTTTAATACACTGACTGATATGTGGTAGCCTAGCCTAGCTTAGTTCAATACACTGACTGCTATGTGGTAGTCTAGCCTAGCTTAGTTCAATACACTGACTGATATGTGGTAGCCTAGCCTAGCCTAGCTTAGTTCAATACACTGACTGTGATATGTGGTAGCCTAGCCTAGCTTAGTTCAATACACTGACTGGGATATGTGGTAGCCTAGCCTAGCTTAGTTCAATACATTGACTATGATATGTGGTAGCCTAGCCTAGCTTAGTTCAATACACTGACTGATATGTGATAGCCTAAGCTTAGTTTAATACACTGACTGATATGTGCTAGCCTAGCCTAGTTCAATACACTGACTGTGATATGTGGTAGCCTAGCCTAGCTTAATACACTGACTGTGATATGTGGTAGCCTAGCCTAGCCTAGCTTAGTTCAATACACTGACTGTGAGTCACTCTGGATAAGAACATTATACTAAATTACTAAAATGTTCCCGGAACAGAGAACATCTTAATCTGAAACTGGAGCTGTCAATCAGTCTGCCTTTTTGATCCTGTATTCATAATGTACAGGCTGTGACTGACAGCTGAAATACAATGGACTTGTCAACACTACTACCCTGAGACCTGATCCTAGATCAGCACTCCTACCCTGAGACCTGATCCTAGATCAGCACTCCTACCCTGAGACCTGATCCTAGATCAGCACTCCTAACCTGAGACCTGATCCTAGATCAGCACTCCTACCATTTTTGATCCTGTATTTATAATGTACAGGCTGTGACTGACAGCTGAAATACAATGGACTTGTCAACACTACTACCCTGAGACCTGATCCTAGATCAGCACTCCTACCCTGAGACCTGATCCTAGATCAGCACTCCTACCCTGAGACCTGATCCTAGATCAGCACTCCTAACCTGAGACCTGATCCTAGATCAGCACTCCTACCATTTTTGATCCTGTATTTATAATGTACAGGCTGTGACTGACAGCTGAAATACAATGGACTTGTCAACACTACTACCCTGAGACCTGATCCTAGATCACCACTCCTACCCTGAGACCTGATCCTAGATCACCACTCCTACCCTGAGACCTGATCCTAGATCACCACTCCTACCCTGAGACCTGATCCTAGATCACCACTACTACCCTGAGACCTGATCCTAGATCAGCACTCCTACCCTGAGACCTGATCCTAGATCAGCACTCCTACCCTTTTTGATCCTGTATTTATAATGTACAGGCTGTGACTGACAGCTGAAATATACAAAGGACTTGTCAGTCCAAAGAAAGAGGGAGGTTTAATTGCAGAATGGTGAGGATTCAGGAGGAGAGGACAACACTGACCCAGCGGGGGGAGCTGTCTCTGTCTTTACCACACAGTTTGCATCCTCCTATAATCAACCTGTGTAACAGAAGGGGGGGAATTTCAGCTTTAAGAATTTTCAATCATCTGATGCATGTTTTCACTTATGATGGAACTTTTAGTTGACCTACTAACTGACCTTAGTTGACCTACTGATTGAACTTAATTGACCTACTGATTGATCTTAATTGACCTACTGGTTGACCTTAGTTGACCTACTAACTGACCTTAGTTGACCTACTGATTGACCTTAGTTGACCTACTGATTGATCTTAATTGACCTACTGATTGACCTTAGTTGACCTACTGACTGACCTTAGTTGACCTACTGATTGACCTTAATTGACCTACTGATTGACCTTAGTTGACCTACTGATTGAACTTAGTTGACCTACTGATTGACCTTAGTTGACCTACTGATTGACCTTAGTTGACCTACTGATTGACCTTATTTGACCTACTGATTGACCTTAGTTGATTGTGTGTGTGTGTGTGCTGGGACATTGAGAGTTGCTGTGCTTAATTGTGTGAACATTGTTCACCACCCTCCTCAGACTGGAGCTTCTCCTGGCAGTTCACACCCTCTTTATAAATCTGGGGATCACTGTTCGGCTTCCAGCCCCTCTGTTAGGCCTCCAGCCCCTCTGTTAGGCCTCCAGCCCCTCTGTTAGGGCTCCATCCCCTCTGTTAGGCCTCCATCCCCTCTGTTCGGCCTCCAGCCCCTCTGTTCGGCCTCCAGCCCCTCTGTTAGGCCTCCAGCCCCTCTGTTCGGCCTCTAGCCCCTCTGTTAGGCCTCCAGCCCCTCTGTTAGGCCTCCAGCCCCTCTGTTACATTTACATTTAAGTCATTTAGCAGACGCTCTTATCCAGAGCGACTTACAAATTGGAAAGTTCATACATATTCATCCTGGTCCCCCCGTGGGGAATGAACCCACAACCCTGGCGTTGCAAGCGCCATGCTCTACCAACTGAGCCACACGGGACTCCAGCCCCTCTGTTAGGCCTCCAGCCCCTCTGTTATGCCTCCATCCCCTCTGTTATGCCTCTATCCCCTCTGTTAGGCCTCCATCCCCTCTGTTAGGCCTCCATCCCCTCTGTAATGCCTCCAGCCCCTCTGTTATGCCTCCAGCCCCTCTGTTAGGCCTCCAGCCCCTCTGTTAGGCCTCCAGACCCTCTGTTAGGCCTCCATCCCCTCTGTTAGGCCTCCAGACCCTCTGTTAGGCCTCCATCCTCTCTGTTAGGCCTCCAGCCCCTCTGTTAGGCCTCCATCCCCTCTGTTAGGCCTCCAGCCTCTCTGTTAGGCCTCCAGCCCCTCTGTTAGGCCTCCAGCCCCTCTGTTAGGCCTCCAGCCCCTCTGTTAGGCCTCCAGCCCCTCTGTTAGGCCTCCAGACCCTCTGTTAGGCCTCCAGACCCTCTGTTAGGCCTCCAGACCCTCTGTTAGGCCTCCAGCCCCTCTGTTAGGCCCTCTGTTAGGCCTCCAGCCCCTCTGTTCGGCCTCCAGCCCCTCTGTTCGGCCTCCAGCCCCTCTGTTAGGCCTCCAGCCCCTCTGTTCGGCCTCCAGCCCCTCTGTTCGGCCTCCAGCCCCTCTGTTCGGCCTCCAGCCCCTCTGTTAGGCCTCCAGCCCCTCTGTTAGGCCTCCAGCCCCTCTGTTAGGCCTCCAGCCCCTCTGTTAGGCCTCCAGCCCCTCTGTTCGGCCTCCAGCCCCTCTGTTCGGCCTCCAGCCCCTCTGTTAGGCCTCCAGCCCCTCTGTTAGGCCTCCATCCCCTCTGTTAGGCCTCCATCCCCTCTGTTAGGCCTCCAGACCCTCTGTTAGGCCTCCATCCTCTCTGTTAGGCCTCCAGCTTCTCTGTTAGGCCTCCATCCCCTCTGTTAGGCCTCCAGCCCCTCTGTTAGGCCTCCAGCCCCTCTGTTAGGCCTCCAGCCCCTCTGTTAGGCCTCCAGCCCCTCTGTTAGGCCTCCAGCCCCTCTGTTAGGCCTCCAGCCCCTCTGTTAGGCCTCCAGACCCTCTGTTAGGCCTCCAGACCCTCTGTTAGGCCTCCAGCCCCTCTGTTAGGCCCTCTGTTAGGCCTCCAGCCCCTCTGTTAGGCCTCCAGCCCCTCTGTTCGGCCTCCAGCCCCTCTGTTAGGCCTCCAGCCCCTCTGTTCGGCCTCCAGCCCCTCTGTTCGGCCTCCAGCCCCTCTGTTCGGCCTCCAGCCCCTCTGTTAGGCCTCCAGCCCCTCTGTTAGGCCTCCAGCCCCTCTGTTAGGCCTCCAGCCCCTCTGTTAGGCCTCCAGCCCCTCTGTTAGGCCTCCAGCCCCTCTGTTAGGCCTCCAGCCCCTCTGTTAGGCCTCCATCCCCTCTGTTCGGCCTCCAGCCCCTCTGTTAGGCCTCCAGCCCCTCTGTTAGGCCTCCAGCCCCTCTGTTAGGCCTCCAGCCCCTCTGTTAGGCCTCCAGCCCCTCTGTTCGGCCTCCAGCCCCTCTGTTACATTTACATTTACATTTAAGTCATTTAGCAGACGCTCTTATCCAGAGCGACTTACAAATTGGAAAGTTCATACATATTCATCCTGGTCCCCCCGTGGGGAATGAACCCACAACCCTGGCGTTGCAAGCGCCATGCTCTACCAACTGAGCCACACGGGACTCCAGCCCCTCTGTTCGGCCTCCAGCCCCTCTGTTAGGCCTCCATCCCCTCTGTTATGCCTCCATCCCCTCTGTTATGCCTCCATCCCCTCTGTTATGCCTCCATCCCCTCTGTTATGCCTCCATCCCCTCTGTTATGCCTCCATCCCCTCTGTTAGGCCTCCATCCCCTCTGTTAGGCCTCCAGACCCTCTGTTAGGCCTCCATCCTCTCTGTTAGGCCTCCATCCTCTCTGTTAGGCCTCCAGCTTCTCTGTTAGGCCTCCAGCCCCTCTGTTAGGCCTCCAGCCCCTCTGTTAGGCCTCCAGACCCTCTGTTAGGCCTCCAGACCCTCTGTTAGGGCTCCAGACCCTCTGTTAGGCCTCCAGCCCCTCTGTTAGGCCTCCAGCCCCTCTGTTAGGCCCTCTGTTAGGCCTCCAGCCCCTCTGTTAGGCCTCCAGCCCCTCTGTTAGGCCTCCAGCTTCTCTGTTCGGCCTCCAGCCCCTCTGTTCGGCCTCCAGCCCCTCTGTTCGGCCTCCAGCCCCTCTGTTAGGCCTCCAGCCCCTCTGTTAGGCCTCCAGCCCCTCTGTTAGGCCTCCATCCCCTCTGTTCGGCCTCCAGCCCCTCTGTTAGGGCTGCATCCCCTCTGTTAGGGCTGCATCCCCTCTGTTAGGCCTCCAGCCCCTCTGTTAGGCCTCCAGCCCCTCTGTTCGGCCTCCATCCCCTCTGTTAGGCCTCCAGCCCCTCTGTTAGGCCTCCAGCCCCTCTGTTAGGCCTCCAGCCCCTCTGTTAGGCCTCCAGCCCCTCTGTTAGGCCTCCAGACCCTCTGTTCGGCCTCCAGCCCCTCTGTTACATTTACATTTAAGTCATTTAGCAGACGCTCTTATCCAGAGCGACTTACAAATTGGAAAGTTCATACATATTCATCCTGGTCCCCCCGTGGGGAATGAACCCACAACCCTGGCGTTGCAAGCGCCATGCTCTACCAACTGAGCCACACGGGACTCCAGCCCCTCTGTTCGGCCTCCAGCCCCTCTGTTAGGCCTCCATCCCCTCTGTTATGCCTCCATCCCCTCTGTTATGCCTCCATCCCCTCTGTTATGCCTCCATCCCCTCTGTTATGCCTCCATCCCCTCTGTTAGGCCCTCTGTTAGGCCTCCAGCCCCTCTGTTAGGCCTCCAGCCCCTCTGTTAGGCCTCCAGCCCCTCTGTTAGGCCTCCATCCCCTCTGTTCGGCCTCCAGCCCCTCTGTTAGGGCTGCATCCCCTCTGTTAGGGCTGCATCCCCTCTGTTAGGCCTCCAGCCCCTCTGTTAGGCCTCCAGCCCCTCTGTTAGGCCTCCAGCCCCTCTGTTAGGCCTCCATCCTCTCTGTTAGGCCTCCAGCCCCTCTGTTAGGCCTCCAGCTTCTCTGTTCGGCCTCCAGCCCCTCTGTTCGGCCTCCAGCCCCTCTGTTAGGCCTCCAGCTTCTCTGTTCGGCCTCCAGCCCCTCTGTTCGGCCTCCAGCCCCTCTGTTAGGCCTCCAGCCCCTCTGTTAGGGCTGCATCCCCTCTGTTAGGGCTGCATCCCCTCTGTTAGGCCTCCAGCCCCTCTGTTAGGCCTCCAGCCCCTCTGTTAGGCCTCCAGCCCCTCTGTTAGGCCTCCAGCCCCTCTGTTAGGGCTCCAGCCCCTCTGTTAGGCCTCCATCCCCTCTGTTAGGGCTGCATCCCCTCTGTTAGGGCTGCATCCCCTCTGTTAGGCCTCCAGCCCCTCTGTTAGGCGTCCAGCCCCTCTGTTAGGCCTCCAGCCCCTCTGTTAGGGCTCCAGCCCCTCTGTTAGGCCTCCATCCCCTCTGTTAGGCCTCCATCCCCTCTGTTAGGCCTCCATCCCCTCTGTTAGGCCTCCATCCCCTCTGTTAGGCCTCCATCCCCTCTGTTAGGCCTCCAGCCCCTCTGTTAGGCCTCCAGCCCCTCTGTTCGGCCTCCATCCCCTCTGTTCGGCCTCCATCCCCTCTGTTAGGCCTCCAGCCCCTCTGTTAGGCCTCCAGTCCCTCTGTTAGGCCTCCAGCCCCTCTGTTAGGCCTCCAGCCCCTCTGTTAGGCCTCCAGCCCCTCTGTTAGGCCTCCAGCCCCTCTGTTAGGCCTCCATCCCCTCTGTTAGGGCTGCATCCCCTCTGTTAGGCCTCCAGCCCCTCTGTTAGGCCTCCAGCCCCTCTGTTCGGCCTCCAGCCCCTCTGTTAGGCCTCCATCCCCTCTGTTAGGCCTCCAGCCCCTCTGTTAGGCCTCCATCCCCTCTGTTAGGCCTCCATCCACTCTGTTAGGCCTCCATCCCCTCTGTTAGGGCTGCATCCCCTCTGTTAGGCCTCCAGCCCCTCTGTTAGGGCTGCACGGGGAGACAGAGATGATGGTGGAAGGTTGGGGAAGTTTGGGGTTAACTGGGTTAAAATCTTCCTAGAAGTCAGAAAAAGGACATGGGACATTCCAAAATGGGGATTTTTCCAAGGAGAAAAAAAGTAATTATTGGTATTTTTTAACATGGTTTAGTTAGAGTGTAGATTAAACTGTTAAATTGAGTGTTTTATCAAAATGTACATAAAGTTACAAGGCCATGAAAGGCACTCTATCCATTGAACAACCCAGAGACAGACACATGCACTTAGCCCTCTCTCCTAGAGACAGACAGACACGTACTTAGCCCTCTCTCCTAGAGACAGACAGACACGTACTTAGCCCTCTCTCCTAGAGACAGACAGACACATGCACTTAGCCCTCTCTCCTAGAGACAGACAGACACGTACTTAGCCCTCTCTCCTAGAGACAGACAGACACACGTACTTAGCCCTCTCTCCTAGAGACAGACAGACACGTACTTAGCCCTCTCTCCTAGAGACAGACAGACACATGCACTTAGCCCTCTTTCCTCCCTCCCTCCCAGTCTCTTAACCCTCCCTCCCTCCCTCCCAGTCTCTTAACCCTCCCTCCCTCCCTCCCCTCCCAGTCTCTTAACCCTCCCTCCCTCCCTCCCTCCCAGTCTCTTAACCCTCCCTCCCTCCCTCCCAGTCTCTTAACCATCCCTCCCTCCCTCCCAGTCTCTTAACCCTCCCTCCCTCCCTCCCAGTCTCTTAACCCTCCCTCCCTCCCTCCCTGTCTCTTAACCCTCCCTCCCTCCCTCCCTGTCTCTTAACCCTCCCTCCCTCCCTCCCTCCCTCCCTGTCTCTTAACCCTCCCTCCCTCCCTCCCTGTCTCTTAACCCTCCCTCCCTCCCTCCCTCCCTCCCTCCCAGTCTCTTAACCCTCCCTCCCTCCCTTCCCAGTCTCTTAACCCTCCCTCCCTCCCTCCCTCCCAGTCTCTTAACCCTCCCTCCCTCCCTCCCTCCCAGTCTCTTAACCCTCCCTCCCTCCCTCCCTCCCAGTCTCTTAACCCTCCCTCCCTCCCAGTCTCTTAACCCTCCCTCCCTCCCTCCCTCCCTGTCTCTTAACCCTCCCTCCCTCCCTCCCTGTCTCTTAACCCTCCCTCCCTCCCTCCCTGTCTCTTAACCCTCCCTCCCAGTCTCTTAACCCTCCCTCCCTCCCAGTCTCTTAACCCTCCCTCCCTCCCAGTCTCTTAACCCTCCCTCCCTCCCAGTCTCTTAACCCTCCCTCCCTCCCAGTCTCTTAACCCTCCCTCCCTCCCAGTCTCTTAACCCTCCCTCCCTCCCAGTCTCTTAACCCTCCCTCCCTCCCAGTCTCTTAACCCTCCCTCCCTCCCAGTCTCTTAACCCTCCCTCCCTCCCAGTCTCTTAACCCTCCCTCCCTCCCAGTCTCTTAACCCTCCCTCCCTCCCTCCCAGTCTCTTAACCCTCCCTCCCTCCCTCCCAGTCTCTTAACCTCCCTCCCTCCCTCCCTCCCAGTCTCTTAACCTCCCTCCCTCCCTCCCTCCCAGTCTCTTAACCTCCCTCCCTCCCTCCCTCCCAGTCTCTTAACCCTCCCTCCCTCCCAGTCTCTTAACCTCCCTCCCTCCCAGTCTCTTAACCCTCCCTCCCTCCCTCCCAGTATCTTAACCCTCCCTTCCAGTCTCTTAACCCTCCCTCCCAGTTTCTTAACCCTCCCTCCCTCCCAGTCTCTTAACCCTCCCTCCCTCCCTGTCTCTTAACCCTCCCTCCCTCCCAGTCTCTTAACCTCCCTCCCTCCCAGTCTCTTAACCCTCCCTCCCTCCCAGTCTCTTAACCCTCCCTCCCTCCCTCCCAGTCTCTTAACCCTCCCTCCCTCCCTCCCAGTCTCTTAACCCTCCCTCCCTCCCAGTCTCTTAACCCTCCCTCCCTCCCAGTCTCTTAACCCTCCCTCCCTCCCAGTCTCTTAACCCTCCCTCCCTCCCTCCCAGTCTCTTAACCCTCCCTCCCTCCCTCCCAGTCTCTTAACCTCCCTCCCTCCCTCCCTCCCAGTCTCTTAACCTCCCTCCCTCCCTCCCTCCCAGTCTCTTAACCTCCCTCCCTCCCTCCCTCCCAGTCTCTTAACCCTCCCTCCCTCCCAGTCTCTTAACCTCCCTCCCTCCCAGTCTCTTAACCCTCCCTCCCTCCCTCCCAGTATCTTAACCCTCCCTTCCAGTCTCTTAACCCTCCCTCCCAGTTTCTTAACCCTCCCTCCCTCCCAGTCTCTTAACCCTCCCTCCCTCCCTGTCTCTTAACCCTCCCTCCCTCCCAGTCTCTTAACCTCCCTCCCTCCCAGTCTCTTAACCCTCCCTCCCTCCCAGTCTCTTAACCCTCCCTCCCTCCCTCCCAGTCTCTTAACCCTCCCTCCCTCCCTCCCAGTCTCTTAACCCTCCCTCCCTCCCAGTCTCTTAACCCTCCCTCCCTCCCAGTCTCTTAACCCTCCCTCCCAGTCTCTTAACCCTCCCTCCCTCCCAGTCTCTTAACCCTCCCTCCCAGTCTCTTAACCCTCCCTCCCTCCCAGTCTCTTAAACCTCCCTCCCTCCCTCCCAGTCTCTTAACCCTCCCTCCCTCCCAGTCTCTTAACCCTCCCTCCCTCCCTCCCAGTCTCTTAACCCTCCCTCCCTCCCTCCCAGTCTCTTAACCCTCCCTCCCTCCCTCCCAGTCTCTTAACCCTCCCTCCCTCCCTCCCAGTCTCTTAACCCTCCCTCCCTCCCTCCCAGTCTCTTAACCCTCCCTCCCTCCCTCCCAGTCTCTTAACCCTCCCTCCCTCCCTCCCAGTCTCTTAACCCTCCCTCCCTCCCTCCCAGTCTCTTAACCCTCCTTCCCTCCCTCCCTCCCTCCCTCCCAGTCTCTTAACCCTCCCTCCCTCCCTCCCAGTCTCTTAACCCTCCCTCCCTCCCAGTCTCTTAACCCTCCCTCCCTCCCTCCCAGTCTCTTAACCCTCCCTCCCTCCCAGTCTCTTAACCCTCCCTCCCTCCCTCCCTCCCAGTCTCTTAACCCTCCCTCCCTCCCTCCCAGTCTCTTAACCCTCCCTCCCTCCCTCCCAGTCTCTTAACCCTCCCTCCCTCCCTCCCTGTCTCTTAACCCTCCCTCCCTCCCTCCCTGTCTCTTAACCCTCCCTCCCTCCCTCCCTGTCTCTTAACCCTCCCTCCCTCCCTCCCTGTCTCTTAACCCTCCCTCCCTCCCTCCCTGTCTCTTAACCCTCCCTCCCTCCCAGTCTCTTAACCCTCCCTCCCTCCCTGTCTCTTAACCCTCCCTCCCTCCCTCCCTGTCTCTTAACCCTCCCTCCCTCCCTCCCTGTCTCTTAACCCTCCCTCCCTCCCTCCCTGTCTCTTAACCCTCCCTCCCTCCCTCCCTGTCTCTTAACCCTCCCTCCCTCCCTCCCTGTCTCTTAACCCTCCCTCCCTCCCTCCCTGTCTCTTAACCCTCCCTCCCTCCCTCCCTGTCTCTTAACCCTCCCTCCCAGTCTCTTAACCCTCCCTCCCTCCCTCCCAGTCTCTTAACCCTCCCTCCCTCCCTCCCAGTCTCTTAACCCTCCCTCCCTCCCTCCCAGTCTCTTAACCCTCCCTCCCAGTCTCTTAACCTCCCTTCCTCCCAGTCTCTTAACCCTCCCTCCCTCCCTCCCTCCCTCCCAGTCTCTTAACCCTCCCTCCCTCCCTCCCAGTCTCTTAACCCTCCCTCCCTCCCTCCCTGTCTCTTAACCCTCCCTCCCTCCCTCCCTGTCTCTTAACCCTCCCTCCCTCCCTCCCTGTCTCTTAACCCTCCCTCCCTCCCTCCCTGTCTCTTAACCCTCCCTCCCTCCCTCCCTGTCTCTTAACCCTCCCTCCCTCCCAGTCTCTTAACCCTCCCTCCCTCCCTGTCTCTTAACCCTCCCTCCCTCCCTACCTGTCTCTTAACCCTCCCTCCCTCCCTCCCTGTCTCTTAACCCTCCCTCCCTCCCTCCCTGTCTCTTAACCCTCCCTCCCTCCCTCCCTGTCTCTTAACCCTCCCTCCCTCCCTCCCTGTCTCTTAACCCTCCCTCCCTCCCTCCCTGTCTCTTAACCCTCCCTCCCTCCCTCCCTGTCTCTTAACCCTCCCTCCCTCCCTCCCTGTCTCTTAACCCTCCCTCCCAGTCTCTTAACCCTCCCTCCCTCCCTCCCTCCCAGTCTCTTAACCCTCCCTCCCTCCCTCCCAGTCTCTTAACCCTCCCTCCCTCCCTCCCAGTCTCTTAACCCTCCCTCCCAGTCTCTTAACCTCCCTTCCTCCCAGTCTCTTAACCTCCCTCCCTCCCAGTCTCTTAACCCTCCCTCCCTCCCTCCCTCCCTCCCAGTATCTTAACCCTCCCTCCCTCCCAGTCTCTTAACCTCCCTCCCTCCCAGTCTCTTAACCTCCCTCCCTCCCAGTCTCTTAACCCTCCCTCCCTCCCTCCCTCCCTCCCAGTATCTTAACCCTCCCTCCCAGTCTCTTAACCCTCCCTCCCTCCCAGTCTCTTAACCTCCCTCCCTCCCAGTCTCTTAACCCTCCCTCCCTCCCTCCCAGTCTCTTAACCCTCCCTCCCTCCCTCCCAGCCTCCTCCCTCCCTCCCTCCCTCCCAGTCTCTTAACCCTCCCTCCCTCCCAGTCTCTTAACCCTCCCTCCCTCCCAGTCTCTTAACCCTCCCTCCCTCCCAGTCTCTTAACCCTCCCTCCCTCCCTCCCAGTCTCTTAACCCTCCCTCCCTCCCTCCCAGTCTCTTAACCCTCCCTCCCTCCCTCCCAGTCTCTTAACCCTCCCTCCCTCCCTCCCAGTCTCTTAACCCTCCCTCCCTCCCTCCCAGTCTCTTAACCCTCCCTCCCTCCCTCCCAGTCTCTTAACCCTCCCTCCCTCCCTCCCAGTCTCTTAACCCTCCCTCCCTCCCTCCCAGTCTCTTAACCCTCCCTCCCTCCCTCCCAGTCTCTTAACCCTCCCTCCCTCCCTCCCAGTCTCTTAACCCTCCCTCCCTCCCTCCCAGTCTCTTAACCCTCCCTCCCTCCCTCCCAGTCTCTTAACCCTCCCTCCCTCCCTCCCAGTCTCTTAACCCTCCCTCCCTCCCTCCCAGTCTCTTAACCCTCCCTCCCTCCCTCCCAGTCTCTTAACCCTCCCTCCCTCCCTCCCTCCCAGTCTCTTAACCCTCCCTCCCTCCCTCCCAGTCTCTTAACCCTCCCTCCCTCCCAGTCTCTTAACCCTCCCTCCCTCCCAGTCTCTTAACCCTCCCTCCCTCCCTCCCTGTCTCTTAACCCTCCCTCCCTCCCTCCCTGTCTCTTAACCCTCCCTCCCTCCCTCCCTGTCTCTTAACCCTCCCTCCCTCCCTGTCTCTTAACCCTCCCTCCCTCCCTGTCTCTTAACCCTCCCTCCCTCCCTCCCTCCCAGTCTCTTAACCCTCCCTCCCAGTCTCTTAACCCTCCCTCCCTCCCAGTCTCTTAACCCTCCCTCCCTCCCAGTCTCTTAACCCTCCCTCCCTCCCAGTCTCTTAACCCTCCCTCCCTCCCAGTCTCTTACTCCCAGTCTCCTAACCCTCCCTCCCTCCCTCCCAGTATCGTAACCCTCCCTCCCTCCCTCCCAGTCTCTTAACCTCCCTCCCTCCCAGTCTCTTAACCCTCCCTCCCTCCCAGTCTCTTAACCCTCCCTCCCAGTCTCTTAACCCTCCCTCCCAGTCTCTTAACCCTCCCTCCCTCCCAGTCTCTTAACCCTCCCTCCCTCCCAGTCTCTTAACCTCCCTCCCTCCCAGTCTCTTAACCTCCCTCCCTCCCAGTCTCTTAACCCTCCCTCCCTCCCAGTCTCTTAACCCTCCCTCCCTCCCAGTCTCTTAACCCTCCCTCCCTCCCAGTCTCTTAACCCTCCCTCCCTCCCTCCCTCCCAGTCTCTTAACCCTCCCTCCCTCCCAGTCTCTTAACCCTCCCTCCCTCCCAGTCTCTTAACCCTCCCTCCCTCCCTCCCTCCCAGTCTCTTAACCCTCCCTCCCTCCCTCCCTCCCAGTCTCTTAACCCTCCCTCCCTCCCTCCCTCCCAGTCTCTTAACCCTCCCTCCCTCCCTCCCAGTCTCTTAACCCTCCCTCCCTCCCTCCCAGTCTCTTAACCCTCCCTCCCTCCCTCCCAGTCTCTTAACCCTCCCTCCCTCCCTCCCAGTCTCTTAACCCTCCCTCCCTCCCTCCCAGTCTCTTAACCCTCCCTCCCTCCCTCCCTCCCAGTCTCTTAACCCTCCCTCCCTCCCTCCCTCCCAGTCTCTTAACCCTCCCTCCCTCCCTCCCTCCCAGTCTCTTAACCCTCCCTCCCTCCCTCCCTCCCAGTCTCTTAACCCTCCCTCCCTCCCTCCCAGTCTCTTAACCCTCCCTCCCTCCCTCCCAGTCTCTTAACCCTCCCTCCCTCCCTCCCAGTCTCTTAACCCTCCCTCCCTCCCTCCCTCCCAGTCTCTTAACCCTCCCTCCCTCCCTCCCTCCCAGTCTCTTAACCCTCCCTCTCTCCCAGTCTCTTAACCCTCCCTCCCTCCCTCCCAGTCTCTTAACCCTCCCTCCCTCCCTCCCTGTCTCTTAACACTCCCTCCCTCCCTCCCTGTCTCTTAACCCTCCCTCCCTCCCTCCCTGTCTCTTAACCCTCCCTCCCTCCCAGTCTCTTAACCCTCCCTCCCTCCCTGTCTCTTAACCCTCCCTCCCTCCCTGTCTCTTAACCCTCCCTCCCTCCCTGTCTCTTAACCCTCCCTCCCTCCCAGTCTCTTAACCCTCCCTCCCTCCCTCCCAGTCTCTTAACCCTCCCTCCCTCCCTCCCTCCCAGTCTCTTAACCCTCCCTCCCAGTCTCTTAACCCTCCCTCCCTCCCAGTCTCTTAACCCTCCCTCCCTCCCAGTCTCTTAACCCTCCCTCCCTCCCAGTCTCTTAACCCTCCCTCCCTCCCAGTCTCTTAACCCTCCCTCCCTCCCAGTCTCTTAACCCTCCCTCCCTCCCAGTCTCTTAACCCTCCCTCCCTCCCAGTCTCTTAACCCTCCCTCCCTCCCAGTCTCTTAACCCTCCCTCCCTCCCAGTCTCTTAACCCTCCCTCCCTCCCAGTCTCTTAACCCTCCCTCCCTCCCAGTCTCTTAACCCTCCCTCCCTCCCTCCCAGTCTCTTAACCCTCCCTCCCTCCCTCCCAGTCTCTTAACCCTCCCTCCCTCCCTCCCAGTCTCTTAACCCTCCCTCCCTCCCTCCCTCCCAGTCTCTTAACCCTCCCTCCCAGTCTCTTAACCCTCCCTCCCAGTCTCTTAACCCTCCCTCCCTCCCAGTCTCTTAACCCTCCCTCCCTCCCAGTCTCTTAACCCTCCCTCCCTCCCAGTCTCTTAACCCTCCCTCCCTCCCAGTCTCTTAACCCTCCCTCCCTCCCAGTCTCTTAACCCTCCCTCCCTCCCAGTCTCTTAACCCTCCCTCCCTCCCAGTCTCTTAACCTCCCTCCCTCCCAGTCTCTTAACCCTCCCTCCCTCCCAGTCTCTTAACCCTCCCTCCCGCCCAGTCTCTTAACCCTCCCTCCCTCCCTCCCTGTCTCTTAACCCTCCCTCCCTCCCAGTCTCTTAACCCTCCCTCCCTCCCTGTCTCTTAACCCTCCCTCCCTCCCAGTCTCTTAACCCTCCCTCCCTCCCAGTCTCTTAACCCTCCCTCCCTCCCTCCCTGTCTCTTAACCCTCCCTCCCTCCCTGTCTCTTAACCCTCCCTCCCTCCCAGTCTCTTAACCCTCCCTCCCTCCCAGTCTCTTAACCCTCCCTCCCTCCCAGTCTCTTAACCCTCCCTCCCTCCCTCCCTCCCAGTCTCTTAACCCTCCCTCCCTCCCTCCCAGTCTCTTAACCCTCCCTCCCTCCCTCCCTCCCAGTCTCTTAACCCTCCCTCCCGCCCAGTCTCTTAACCCTCCCTCCCTCCCTCCCTGTCTCTTAACCCTCCCTCCCTCCCAGTCTCTTAACCCTCCCTCCCTCCCTGTCTCTTAACCCTCCCTCCCTCCCAGTCTCTTAACCCTCCCTCCCTCCCAGTCTCTTAACCCTCCCTCCCTCCCTCCCTGTCTCTTAACCCTCCCTCCCTCCCTGTCTCTTAACCCTCCCTCCCTCCCAGTCTCTTAACCCTCCCTCCCTCCCAGTCTCTTAACCCTCCCTCCCTCCCAGTCTCTTAACCCTCCCTCCCTCCCTCCCTCCCAGTCTCTTAACCCTCCCTCCCTCCCTCCCTCCCAGTCTCTTAACCCTCCCTCCCTCCCTCCCTCCCAGTCTCTTAACCCTCCCTCCCTCCCTCCCAGTCTCTTAACCCTCCCTCCCTCCCTCCCTCCCAGTCTCTTAACCCTCCCTCCCTCCCTCCCTCCCAGTCTCTTAACCCTCCCTCCCTCCCTCCCAGTCTCTTAACCCTCCCTCCCTCCCTCCCTCCCAGTCTCTTAACCCTCCCTCCCTCCCAGTCTCTTAACCCTCCCTCCCTCCCAGTCTCTTAACCCTCCCTCCCTCCCTGTCTCTTAACCCTCCCTCCCTCCCAGTCTCTTAACCCTCCCTCCCTCCCTGTCTCTTAACCCTCCCTCCCTCCCTGTCTCTTAACCCTCCCTCCCTCCCAGTCTCTTAACCCTCCCTCCCTCCCAGTCTCTTAACCCTCCCTCCCTCCCAGTCTCTTAACCCTCCCTCCCTCCCAGTCTCTTAACCCTCCCTCCCTCCCAGTCTCTTAACCCTCCCTCCCTCCCAGTCTCTTAACCCTCCCTCCCTCCCAGTCTCTTAACCCTCCCTCCCTCCCTCCCTTCCAGTCTCTTAACCCTCCCTCCCGCCCAGTCTCTTAACCCTCCCTCCCGCCCAGTCTCTTAACCCTCCCTCCCTCCCTCCCAGTCTCTTAACCCTCCCTCCCTCCCTCCCAGTCTCTTAACCCTCCCTCCCTCCCTCCCAGTCTCTTAACCCTCCCTCCCTCCCTCCCAGTCTCTTAACCCTCCCTCCCTCCCTCCCAGTCTCTTAACCCTCCCTCCCTCCCTCCCTCCCTCCCAGTCTCTTAACCCTCCCTCCCTCCCTCCCAGTCTCTTAACCCTCCCTCCCTCCCTCTCAGTCTCTTAACCCTCCCTCCCTCCCTGTCTCTTAACCCTCCCTCCCTCCCAGTCTCTTAACCCTCCCTCCCTCCCTGTCTCTTAACCCTCCCTCCCTGTCTCTTAACCCTCCCTCCCTCCCAGTCTCTTAACCCTCCCTCCCTCCCAGTCTCTTAACCCTCCCTCCCTCCCAGTCTCTTAACCCTCCCTCCCTCCCTCCCTGTCTCTTAACCCTCCCTCCCTCCCTGTCTCTTAACCCTCCCTCCCTCCCAGTCTCTTAACCCTCCCTCCCTCCCAGTCTCTTAACCCTCCCTCCCTCCCAGTCTCTTAACCCTCCCTCCCTCCCTCCCTCCCAGTCTCTTAACCCTCCCTCCCTCCCTCCCAGTCTCTTAACCCTCCCTCCCTCCCTGTCTCTTAACCCTCCCTCCCTCCCAGTCTCTTAACCCTCCCTCCCTCCCTGTCTCTTAACCCTCCCTCCCTGTCTCTTAACCCTCCCTCCCTCCCAGTCTCTTAACCCTCCCTCCCTCCCAGTCTCTTAACCCTCCCTCCCTCCCAGTCTCTTAACCCTCCCTCCCTCCCAGTCTCTTAACCCTCCCTCCCTCCCAGTCTCTTAACCCTCCCTCCCTCCCAGTCTCTTAACCCTCCCTCCCTCCCTCCCAGTCTCTTAACCCTCCCTCCCTCCCTCTCAGTCTCTTAACCCTCCCTCCCTCCCTGTCTCTTAACCCTCCCTCCCTCCCAGTCTCTTAACCCTCCCTCCCTCCCTGTCTCTTAACCCTCCCTCCCTGTCTCTTAACCCTCCCTCCCTCCCAGTCTCTTAACCCTCCCTCCCTCCCAGTCTCTTAACCCTCCCTCCCTCCCAGTCTCTTAACCCTCCCTCCCTCCTAGTCTCTTAACCCTCCCTCCCTCCCAGTCTCTTAACCCTCCCTCCCTCCCAGTCTCTTAACCCTCCCTCCCTCCCTCTCAGTCTCTTAACCCTCCCTCCCTCCCTGTCTCTTAACCCTCCCTCCCTCCCAGTCTCTTAACCCTCCCTCCCTCCCTGTCTCTTAACCCTCCCTCCCTGTCTCTTAACCCTCCCTCCCTCCCAGTCTCTTAACCCTCCCTCCCTCCCAGTCTCTTAACCCTCCCTCCCTCCCAGTCTCTTAACCCTCCCTCCCTCCTAGTCTCTTAACCCTCCCTCCCTCCCAGTCTCTTAACCCTCCCTCCCTCCCAGTCTCTTAACCCTCCCTCCCTCCCTCCCTTCCAGTCTCTTAACCCTCCCTCCCTCCCAGTCTCTTAACCCTCCCTCCCTCCCAGTCTCTTAACCCTCCCTCCCGCCCAGTCTCTTAACCCTCCCTCCCGCCCAGTCTCTTAACCCTCCCTCCCTCCCTCCCTCCCAGTCTCTTAACCCTCCCTCCCTCCCTCCCAGTCTCTTAACCCTCCCTCCCTCCCTCCCAGTCTCTTAACCCTCCCTCCCTCCCTCCCTCCCAGTCTCTTAACCCTCCCTCCCTCCCTCCCAGTCTCTTAACCCTCCCTCCCTCCCTCTCAGTCTCTTAACCCTCCCTCCCTCCCTGTCTCTTAACCCTCCCTCCCTCCCAGTCTCTTAACCCTCCCTCCCTCCCTGTCTCTTAACCCTCCCTCCCTGTCTCTTAACCCTCCCTCCCTCCCAGTCTCTTAACCCTCCCTCCCTCCCAGTCTCTTAACCCTCCCTCCCTCCCAGTCTCTTAACCCTCCCTCCCTCCCAGTCTCTTAACCCTCCCTCCCTCCCAGTCTCTTAACCCTCCCTCCCTCCCTCCCTTCCAGTCTCTTAACCCTCCCTCCCTCCCAGTCTCTTAACCCTCCCTCCCTCCCAGTCTCTTAACCCTCCCTCCCGCCCAGTCTCTTAACCCTCCCTCCCGCCCAGTCTCTTAACCCTCCCTCCCGCCCAGTCTCTTAACCCTCCCTCCCTCCCAGTCTCTTAACCCTCCCTCCCTCCCTCCCAGTCTCTTAACCCTCCCTCCCTCCCTCCCAGTCTCTTAACCCTCCCTCCCTCCCAGTCTCTTAACCCTCCCTCCCTCCCTCCCAGTCTCTTAACCCTCCCTCCCTCCCTCCCAGTCTCTTAACCCTCCCTCCCTCCCTCCCTCCCAGTCTGTTAACCCTCCCTCCCTCCCTCCCAGTCTCTTAACCCTCCCTCCCTCCCTCCCAGTCTCTTAACCCTCCCTCCCTCCCAGTCTCTTAACCCTCCCTCCCTCCCTGTCTCTTAACCCTCCCTCCCTCCCTGTCTCTTAACCCTCCCTCCCTCCCTCCCAGTCTCTTAACCCTCCCTCCCTCCCTCCCTCCCTCCCTCCCAGTCTCTTAACCCTCCCTCCCTCCCTTCCAGTCTCTTAACCCTCCCTCCCTCCCTCCCAGTCTCTTAACCCTCCCTCCCTCCCTCCCAGTCTCTTAACCCTCCCTCCCTCCCTCCCTGTAAAAATAATGCTTGGGGGAAACTGTGGGCAGCTGTTTCTTTGTAAAATGTAATAAAACAGATTAACACAGAGGAACACTGAATGAAATAAATGGCCTTTGCCCAGCAGTAGATACAGAATCATCAGACCACAACGTTTTTAAAACAGCATCTATTTGTCATCTCAGAGGAAAACAGATGAATAGAGATGGTAAACTGTATTTTCAAGATGGAAAGGTCACAGGAAGCATTCATATAAGATCCACTGGTTTGTATGTGTTATAACTTACACAGAAGCAGAGAGAGAGACGTGTATGTTACCAGCAGACAGACATCTCTGAGTAGAATGGCTTGGGTCATAAAGTTCAGCATTCTACTGGCTGTTCAGATCAGAACAATCCATCCAGACCAGGATATCAGAACCATCCGTCCAGACCAGGATATCAGAACCATCCGTCCAGACCAGCATATCAGAACCATCCGTCCAGACCAGGATATCAGACCAGGATATCAGAACCATCCATCCAGACCAGGGTATCAGAACCATTCGTCCATCCAGACCAGGGTATCAGAACCATCCGTCCAGACCAGCATATCAGAACCATCCGTCCAGACCAGCATATCAGAACCATCCGTCCAGACCAGGATATCAGACCAGGATATCAGAACCATCCATCCAGACCAGGGTATCAGAACCATTCGTCCATCCAGACCAGGGTATCAGAACCATCCGTCCAGACCAGCATATCAGAACCATCCGTCCAGACCAGGATATCAGAACCATCCGTCCAGACCAGGATATCAGACTAGGATATCAGAACCATCCATCCATCCAGACCAGGGTATCAGAACCATCCGTCCAGACCAGGATATCAGAACCATCCGTCCAGACCAGGATATCAGAACCATCCGTCCAGACCAGGGTATCAGAACCATTCGTCCAGACCAGGGTATCAGACTAGGATATCAGAACCATCCATCCATCCAGACCAGCATATCAGAACCATCCGTCCAGACCAGCATATCAGAACCATCCATCCATCCAAACCAGGATATCAGAACCATCCGTGCAGACCAGGATATACTCAGAACTACTACCTGGTCAGAGAACTACTACCTGGTCATCCCATCTTCTGATACTCAACTACACAGAGAACTACTCCCTAGTCATCCCATCTTCTGATACTCAACTACACAGAGAACTACTCCCTAGTCATCCCATCTTCTGATACTCAACTACACAGATAACTACCCCCTGGTCATCCCATCTTCTGATACTCAACTACACAGAGAACTACTACCTGGTCATCCCATCTTCTGATCCTCAACTACACAGAGAACTACTCCCTGGTCATCCCATCTTCTGATCCTCAACTACACAGAGAACTACTCCCTGGTCATCCCATCTTCTGATCCTCAACTACACAGATAACTACTCCCTGGTCATCCCATCTTCTGATACTCAACTACACAGAGAACTACTACCTGGTCATCCCATCTTCTGATACTCAACTACACAGAGAACTACTCCTGTACCGGTGGAAGTACAGTAAAATAATGTCACGGGACCTATAAGCATATCTTGTCAGCCTACAGCCTATGGCATGGAGTATAACCAGGTAACATACAGCCTATGGCATGGAGTATAGCCAGGTAACATACAGCCTATGGCATGGAGTATAACCAGGTAACATACAGCCTATGGCTGAGGAGTATAGCCAGGTAACATACAGCCTATGGCATGGAGTATAACCAGGTAACATACAGCCTATGGCATGGAGTATAACCAGGTAACATACAGCCTATGGCATGGAGTATAACCAGGTAACATACAGCCTATGGCATGGAGTATAACCAGGTAACATACAGCCTATGGCATGGAGTATAACCAGGTAACATACAGCCTATGGCATGGAGTATAGCCAGGTAACATACAGCCTATGGCATGGAGTATAACCAGGTAACATACAGCCTATGGCTGAGGAGTATAGCCAGGTAACATACAGCCTATGGCATGGAGTATAACCAGGTAACATACAGCCTATGGCATGGAGTATAACCAGGTAACATACAGCCTATGGCATGGAGTATAACCAGGTAACATACAGCCTATGGCATGGAGTATAACCAGGTAACATACAGCCTATGGCAGTGAGTATAACCAGGTAACATACAGCCTATGGCATGGAGTATAACCAGGTAACATACAGCCTATGGCAGTGAGTATAACCAGGTAACATACAGCCTATGGCATGGAGTATAGCCAGGTAAAATACAGCCTATGGCATGGAGTATAACCAGGTAACATACAGCCTATGGCATGGAGTATAACCAGGTAACATACAGCCTATGGCATGGAGTATAACCAGGTAACATACAGCCTATGGCATGGAGCATAACCAGGTAACATACAGCCTATGGCATGGAGTATAACCAGGTAACATACAGCCTATGGCATGGAGTATAACCAGGTAACATACAGCCTATGGCATGGAGTATAACCAGGTAACATACAGCCTATGGCATGGAGTATAACCAGGTAACATACAGCCTATGGCATGGAGTATAGCCAGGTAACATACAGCCTATGGCATGGAGTATAACCAGGTAACATACAGCCTATGGCTGAGGAGTATAGCCAGGTAACATACAGCCTATGGCATGGAGTATAACCAGGTAACATACAGCCTATGGCATGGAGTATAACCAGGTAACATACAGCCTATGGCATGGAGTATAACCAGGTAACATACAGCCTATGGCATGGAGTATAACCAGGTAACATACAGCCTATGGCAGTGAGTATAACCAGGTAACATACAGCCTATGGCATGGAGTATAACCAGGTAACATACAGCCTATGGCAGTGAGTATAACCAGGTAACATACAGCCTATGGCATGGAGTATAGCCAGGTAAAATACAGCCTATGGCATGGAGTATAACCAGGTAACATACAGCCTATGGCATGGAGTATAACCAGGTAACATACAGCCTATGGCATGGAGTATAACCAGGTAACATACAGCCTATGGTATGGAGTATAGCCAGGTAACATACAGCCTATGGCATGGAGTATAACCAGGTAACATACAGCCTATGGCATGGAGCATAACCAGGTAACATACAGCCTATGGCATGGAGTATAACCAGGTAACATACAGCCTATGGCATGGAGTATAACCAGGTAACATACAGCCTATGGCATGGAGTATAACCAGGTAACATACAGCCTATGGCATGGAGTATAACCAGGTAACATACAGCCTATGGCATGGAGTATAACCAGGTAACATACAGCCTATGGCATGGAGTATAACCAGGTAACATACAGCCTATGGCATGGAGTATAGCCAGGTAACATACAGCCTATGGCATGGAGTATAGCCAGGTAACATACAGCCTATGGCATGGAGTATAGCCAGGTAACATACAGCCTATGGCATGGAGTATAGCCAGGTAACATACAGCCTATGGCATGGAGTATAACCAGGTAACATACAGCCTATGGCATGGAGTATAACCAGGTAACATACAGCCTATGGCAGTGAGTATAACCAGGTAACATACAGCCTATGGCATGGAGTATAGCCAGGTAACATACAGCCTATGGCATGGAGTATAGCCAGGTAACATACAGCCTATGGCATGGAGTATAACCAGGTAACATACAGCCTATGGCATGGAGTATAACCAGGTAACATACAGCCTATGGCATGGAGTATAACCAGGTAACATACAGCCTATGGCATGGAGTATAACCAGGTAACATACAGCCTATGGCATGGAGTATAGCCAGGTAACATACAGCCTATGGCATGGAGTATAACCAGGTAACATACAGCCTATGGCATGGAGTATAACCAGGTAACATACAGCCTATGGCATGGAGTATAACCAGGTAACATACAGCCTATGGCATGGAGTATAACCAGGTAACATACAGCCTATGGCATGGAGTATAACCAGGTAACATACAGCCTATGGCATGGAGTATAACCAGGTAACATACAGCCTATGGCATGGAGTATAACCAGGTAACATACAGCCTATGGCTGAGGAGTATAGCCAGGTAACATACAGCCTATGTCATGGAGTATAACCAGGTAACATACAGCCTATGGCATGGAGTATAACCAGGTAACATACAGCCTATGGCTGAGGAGTATAACCAGGTAACATACAGCCTATGGCATGGAGTATAACCAGGTAACATACAGCCTATGGCATGGAGTATAACCAGGTAACATACAGCCTATGGCATGGAGTATAACCAGGTAACATACAGCCTATGGCTGAGGAGTATAACCAGGTAACATACAGCCTATGGCTGAGGAGTATAACCAGGTAACATACAGCCTATGGCATGGAGTATAACCAGGTAACATACAGCCTATGGCATGGAGTATAACCAGGTAACATACAGCCTATGACTGAGGAGTATAACCAGGTAACATACAGCCTATGGCATGGAGTATAACCAGGTAACATACAGCCTATGGCATGGAGTATAACCAGGTAACATACAGCCTATGGTATGGAGTATAACCAGGTAACATACAGCCTATGGCATGGAGTATAACCAGGTAACATACAGCCTATGGTATGGAGTATAGCCAGGTAACATACAGCCTATGGCATGGAGTATAACCAGGTAACATACAGCCTATGGCATGGAGTATAACCAGGTAACATACAGCCTATGGTATGGAGTATAGCCAGGCAACATACAGCCTATGGCATGGAGTATAACCAGGTAACATACAGCCTATGGCTGAGGAGTATAGCCAGGTAACATACAGCCTATGGCATGGAGTATAACCAGGTAACATACAGCCTATGGCATGGAGTATAACCAGGTAACATACAGCCTATGGCATGGAGTATAACCAGGTAACATACAGCCTATGGTATGGAGTATAACCAGGTAACATACAGCCTATGGCATGGAGTATAACCAGGTAACATACAGCCTATGGTATGGAGTATAGCCAGGTAACATACAGCCTATGGCATGGAGTATAACCAGGTAACATACAGCCTATGCCATGGAGTATAACCAGGTAACATACAGCCTATGGCATGGAGTATAACCAGGTAACATACAGCCTATGGCATGGAGTATAACCAGGTAACATACAGCCTATGGCATGGAGTATAACCAGGTAACATACAGCCTATGGCATGGAGTATAACCAGGTAACATACAGCCTATGGCTGAGGAGTATAACCAGGTAACATACAGCCTATGGCTGAGGAGTATAACCAGGTAACATACAGCCTATGGCATGGAGTATAACCAGGTAACATACAGCCTATGGCATGGAGTATAACCAGGTAACATACAGCCTATGACTGAGGAGTATAACCAGGTAACATACAGCCTATGGCATGGAGTATAACCAGGTAACATACAGCCTATGGCTGAGGAGTATAACCAGGTAACATACAGCCTATGGCATGGAGTATAGCCAGGTAACATACAGCCTATGGCATGGAGTATAACCAGGTAACATACAGCCTATGGCATGGAGTATAGCCAGGTAACATACAGCTGATGGCATGGAGTATAGCCAGGTAACATACAGCCTATGGCATGGAGTATAGCCAGGTAACATACAGCTGATGGCATGGAGTATAACCAGGTAACATACAGCTGATGGCATGGAGTATAACCAGGTAACATACAGCCTATGGCATGGAGTATAACCAGGTAACATACAGCCTATGGCATGGAGTATAACCAGGTAACATACAGCCTATGGCATGGAGTATAACCAGGTAACATACAGCCTATGGCATGGAGTATAACCAGGTAACATACAGCCTATGGCATGGAGTATAACCAGGTAACATACAGCCTATGGCATGGAGTATAACCAGGTAACATACAGCCTATGGCATGGAGTATAACCAGGTAACATACAGCCTATGACTGAGGAGTATAACCAGGTAACATACAGCCTATGGCATGGAGTATAACCAGGTAACATACAGCCTATGGCTGAGGAGTATAACCAGGTAACATACAGCCTATGGCATGGAGTATAGCCAGGTAACATACAGCCTATGGCATGGAGTATAACCAGGTAACATACAGCCTATGGCATGGAGTATAGCCAGGTAACATACAGCTGATGGCATGGAGTATAGCCAGGTAACATACAGCCTATGGCATGGAGTATAGCCAGGTAACATACAGCTGATGGCATGGAGTATAACCAGGTAACATACAGCTGATGGCATGGAGTATAACCAGGTAACATACAGCCTATGGCATGGAGTATAACCAGGTAACATACAGCCTATGGCATGGAGTATAACCAGGTAACATACAGCCTATGGCATGGAGTATAACCAGGTAACATACAGCCTATGGCATGGAGTATAACCAGGTAACATACAGCCTATGGCATGGAGTATAACCAGGTAACATACAGCCTATGGCATGGAGTATAACCAGGTAACATACAGCCTATGGCATGGAGTATAGCCAGGTAACATACAGCTGATGGCATGGAGTATAGCCAGGTAACATACAGCCTATGGCATGGAGTATAGCCAGGTAACATACAGCTGATGGCATGGAGTATAACCAGGTAACATACAGCTGATGGCATGGAGTATAACCAGGTAACATACAGCCTATGGCATGGAGTATAACCAGGTAACATACAGCCTATGGCATGGAGTATAACCAGGTAACATACAGCCTATGGCATGGAGTATAACCAGGTAACATACAGCTGATGGCATGGAGTATAACCAGGTAACATACAGCCTATGGCATGGAGTATAACCAGGTAACATACAGCCTATGGCATGGAGTATAACCAGGTAACATACAGCTGATGGCATGGAGTATAACCAGGTAACATACAGCTGATGGCATGGAGTATAACCAGGTAACATACAGCCTATGGTATGGAGTATAACCAGGTAACATACAGCCTATGGCATGGAGTATAACCAGGTAACATACAGCCTATGGTATGGAGTATAACCAGGTAACATACAGCCTATGGCATGGAGTATAACCAGGTAACATACAGCCTATGGCATGGAGTATAACCAGGTAACATACAGCCTATGGCATGGAGTATAACCAGGTAACATACAGCCTATGGCATGGAGTATAACCAGGTAACATACAGCCTATGGCATGGAGTATAACCAGGTAACATACAGCCTATGGCATGGAGTATAACCAGGTAACATACAGCCTATGGTATGGAGTATAACCAGGTAACATACAGCTGATGGCATGGAGTATAACCAGGTAACATACAGCTGATGGCATGGAGTATAACCAGGTAACATACAGCTGATGGCATGGAGTATAACCAGGTAACATACAGCCTATGACATGGAGTATAACCAGGTAACATACAGCCTATGGCATGGAGTATAACCAGGTAACATACAGAAGGACAAATCATATTCTGTTCTTCTGAAATACATTCTCTTCATATCATATCAACTGTTCTGCCAGGACTACCTGGCATGATGACTCCTTGCTGTCCCCAGTCCACCTGGCCGTGCTGCTGCTCCAGTTTCAACTGTTCTGCCTGTGGCTATGGAACCCTGACCTGTTCACCGGACGTGCTACCTGTCCCAGACCTGCTGTTTTCAACTCTCTAGAGACAGCAGGAGCGGTAGAGATACTCTTAATGATCGGCTATGAAAAGCCAACTGACATTTACTAATGAGGTACTGACTTGTTGCACCCTCGACAACTACTGTGATTATTATTATTTGACCCTGCTGGTCATTTATGAACATTTGAACATCTTGGCCATGTTCTGTTATAATCTCCACCCGGCACAGCCAGAAGAGGACTGGCCACCCCTCATAGCCTGGTTCCTCTCTAGGTTTCTTCCTAGGTTCTGGCCTTTCATGGGAGTTTTTCCTAGCCACCGTGCTTCTACACCTGCATTACTAGCTGTTTGGGGTTTTAGGCTGGGTGTCTGTACAGCACTTTGAGATATCAGCTGATGTACGAAGGGCTTTAAAATACATTTGATTTGATTTGATAATGTTTCTTTAGACCTGACTAAATTAAATAATACATTTATTGTGATGGTGTATATTACATTGATTTATTATACTTTTTAAATGTAGATGTTCCATAGGTGTGAATCAGTGGCTTGTAGGCCTGGAGATGCTAAACGTGTTTATTTTAATTAACGGTAAATTAAATACCGTGAGAAAGGGGCATGACAATAACCGGCTGACAAAATGTCATGACTGCCACAGCCCCCAACTCTACACTGCCCTTTCCCAACCTGCCACAAAAGGAACACCTCCGTGAGAATGCTGTTCATTGACTACAGCGCAGCTTTCAACACCTTAGTATCAAATCAAATGTGTTTATAAAGCCCTTCTTACATCAGCTGATATCTCAAAGTGCTGTACAGAAACCCAGCCTAAAACCCCAAACAGCAAGCAATGCAGGTGTAGAAGCACGGGGGCTAGGAAAAACTCCCTAGAAAGGCCAGAACCTAGTACCCTCCACGCTCATCACTAAGCTAAGGACCCTGGGACTGAACACCTCCCTCTGTAACTGGATTCTGGACTTCCCGAGGGGCCGCCCCCCCCCCAGGCTGGTCTTCCACCGGCTCAATGCACACACTCACACATACTACACTGACACTCCAACACACACACACACACACACACACATCCACTACATACGCTCACTTACACAAAACACACACACATGTATTTTGACGCCACACACACACACACTCTTTCACACTCGTCACGCTGCAGCTACTCTGTTTATTATCTATCCTAATTGCCTAGTCCCTTTTACCCCTACCTACAGTACACTCACCGACCAGTTTATTAGGTACACCCCCCCCCCTTTTACCCCTACCTACAGTACACTCACCGACCAGTTTATTAGGTACACCCCCCCCCCCCCCCCCTTTTACCCCTACCTACAGTACACTCACCGACCAGTTTATTAGGTGCACCCCCCCCATTCAAGAAAACGGATGGCTCCTACAGACAGTGAGTCATGTGGCCGTGTCTTGCTATATAAAGCAGACAGACAGGCATCGAGGCATTCAGTTACGCTTTTGATTGAACATTTAAAATGGACAAAACGAGTGACCTAAGCGACTCTGAGTGTGGGTATGATGGTCGTTGTCAGGCGTGACGGATCCAGTGTCTCAGAAACATCCTCCTTCCTGGACTTTTCACACACGACAGTTTCGAGGGTTTTTACCCAGAATGGTGAGCAACAAACAGAAAACCCTCCAGTCCAGCGGCAGTCCTGAGGGTGAAAACAGCTCGTTGATGAGCGAGGAGGAAGGACAACGGCAGGAATGGTGCAAGCTGACAGGCGAGCCACAAACAGACAAACAATGGCTGAGTACACACACACTGATGTGCAGAATGACGTCTCGGAACGCACAGCTCGTCGATCCTCGTCAGGGATTGGCTGTTGCAGCAGACGACCACACCGGGTTCCCATCAGCTAAAAACAAGAAGAAGAAGAAGAAGAGGCTCCAGTGGGAACGCCATCACCGACACTGGATAATTGAGAAGTGGAAAAATCATTTCCTGGAACAGGACATCGATAAAGTCGACAGCTGTTGTATTCAGAGCATGTGACTATGGGTCTATGGGTTTAAAACAGCAACTCATATTTCCCCTACAGATGTGTGTGCTTCCCAAATGGCACCCTATTCCCTACGTAGTGCACTACTTCTGGTCTAAAGTAGTGCACTATATAGGGAATAGGGCTCTGGTCTAAAGTAGTGCACTATGTAGGGAATAGGGCTCTGGTCTATAGTAGTACCACTATATAGGGAATAGGGCTCTGGTCTATAGTAGTACATTATGTAGGGAATAGGGCTCTGGTCTATAGTACCACTATATAGGGAATAGGGCTCTGGTCTATAGTAGTACCACTATATAGGGAATAGGGCTCTGGTCTATAGTAGTACCACTATATAGGGAATAGGGCTCTGGTCTATAGTAGTACCACTATATAGGGAATAGGGCTCTGGTCTATAATAGTACCACTATATAGGGAATAGGGCTCTGGTCTATAGTAGTACCACTATATAGGGAATAGGGCTCTGGTCTATAGTAGTACCACTATATAGGGAATAGGGTGCCATTTGGGACACAGACGAACAGTGAAATGCATTTAAGAGGTGCTACTCACATCACAGTACATCTCCTAGAGGATACACACACACACACACACACACACACACACACACTCACACACACACACACACACACACACACACACACACACATACACACACAATAAAAAACAAACACAAGTCTCTGCTTGTCAGATGTCATCCTTGGGGAGAGTGCTGGTAAATCACCTGTGTAGAATTATTGTGAAGTGTAAAGATGCAGCTGGGCAAATTAACAAATAGATTTACTTCACCCACTCTTGTATTCTGTCCAATATCATCTTGCTACCTGCCTGCCTGCCTGCCTGCCTGCCCGCCTGTCTGCCTGCACAAGGCTAGAAACAAGCAGGAAACCATGCACCCGGAGGCTGTTTTCCTTGTTGCCGGTGATTTTAATTCCACGTCAGACATGTGATGCCCAACTTCAACGCCTCTAGGGACGATAAAGTCCTGTTAGGCCCTCCCTGGTCTCCAACGCCTCTAGGGACGATAAAGTCCTGTTAGGCCCTCCCTCGTCTCCCATTGGGCAAATTAGATCATGACCATGTCTCCTGCTTCCTGTCTACAAGCAGAAGCTCAAACAGGAAGTACCCGTGACATGTTCCGTAGAGAAATGGTCCTCTGAATCGGAGGCTGCGCTACAGGACTGCTATGCTAGAGCTGACTGGAATATGGTCTGTGACTCCGCCGATAGCATTGACGAGCTAACCACCTCCGTCACTGGCTTCATTAGGATACGCATCGCCGACGTTGTCCCCAAAGTGAGGGTTTGCTGTTTCCCCAGTCAAAAGCTTTGCATTAACACAGAGGTTTGCTGTTTCCCCAGTCAAAAGCTTTGCATTAACACAGAGGTTTGCTGTTTCCCCAGTCAAAAGCTTTGCATTAACACAGAGGTTTGCGCTAAAAGCTAAAGGGACAAGGCTACTGCACACAGGGCTATCGCAGCCAAGCCAGAGGCTACGGTTGAAGATACGAACAGGTACAAGAAGACCCTCTACATCCTCCGCAGAGCCATCAAACAAGCAGAAGGACAGTATAGGAACAAGGGTGGAATCGTATTATACAGGCTCTGATGCCTGACGCATGTGGTAGGGGCTACAGTCCATTACGGATCTCAAAGGAAGACCCAGCCGTCATCTACCAAAAGGCCTCTCTACCAGACAAATGTTATGCACACTTTGACAAAAAACACAGAACAGTGCATTAGGGTCCCCCTCCCGGCCGACCCAGGGGACTGTGTGATCTCACTCGCCGAGGCCGACGTGTCGTAAGGCTTTAATCAGGTCAACACTCACAAGGCCGCGAGGCCGGGCGGTATCCTAGGGCGCGTTTTCAGAGCACGCGAAGGAAACAGCTGGCAGGCATATTCATGTTCATTTTCAACCTGTCCTTGTCCCAGTCTGTAATCCCTTCATCCTCAAGCTGTCCACCCTCATTCCTGTTCACAAGAGCTCTTAAGGCTACCTGCCACAATGACTACAGCCCTGTGGCACTCACAATCTGTGATCAGGAAGTGCTTTGGAAGCCCGGTTATGGCACACATCAACTCCATCATCCCAGACACCCTAGACCCACTCCGATTTGCATACCCCCCCATCAGATCCATTGACTACGCAATCTCAGTTGCAACTCCACACTGCCCTCCCCCACCTAGATAAGAGGAACACCTATGTGAGAATGCGCTTCATTAACTACAGAGCGTTCAACACCATCGTCCCCTCCAAGCTCATCAGCAAGCTTGGGACCCTGGGACCATGATTCCGTATGTGTTATTTCATAGTTTTGATGTCTTCACTATTATTCTACAATGTAGAAATAAAGAAAAACCCTTGAGTAGGTGTTCTAAAACTTTTGACCGGTAGTGTAAATCGAATATTATATCTATATATCTATTGTCTATATCTATATCGTATATTATATCTATTGTCTATATCTATATTGTATATTATATCTATTGTCTATATCTATATCGTATATATCTATTGTCTATATCTATATCGTATATTATATCTATTGTCTATATCTATATTGTATATTATATCTATTGTCTATATCTATATCGTATATATCTATTGTATATATCTATTGTCTATATCTATATTGTATGTTATATCTATGGTATCTATTAAATGTATATTTCTACCTTCCCTTCATTACCTTTTCTCACTCACACTCAACATCAATTTTCCCCCATGAGCTATTTTATTTATTTATTTTATTTAACTTTTATTTAAATAGACAAGTCAGTTAAGAACAAATTATTATTTACAATGACGGCCTACCAAAAGGTAAAAGGCCTCCTGCGGGACCGGGGCTGGGATAAAATATATATATATAGAACAAAACACACATTACAACAAGAGAGACAACACAACACTACATAAAGAGAGAGAGCTAAGATAACAACATAGCAAGGCAGCAACACATGACAACACAGCATGGTAGCAACACAACATGACAACAACATGGTAGTAATACAACATGGTAGCAGCACAAAACATGGTACAAACATTATTGGTCACAGACAACAGCACAAAGGGCAAGAAGGTAGAGACAACAATACATCACGCGAGGCAGCCACAACTGTCATTAAGAGTGTCCATGATTGGAGTCGTTGAATGAAGAGATGGAGATAAAACTGTCCAGTTTGAGTGTTTGTTGCAGCTCGTTCCAGTCGCTAGCAGCAGCAAACTGAAAAAATGAGCTATAATATTGGTTATGTTAATCCTAGCAAGGTTATAAATATATTTTTGTGTAAAGTAAGCTCTATATATTGCATATATCTGTACTATCATTTCTGCATTATAACTGTATATATTCAGATTAAAAACTAAAATGGACTACATGGATTCATGAAATATGGCATTAATTCAAACTGTCAATCAATCATTATTCGAATGCGTTGCGTAGTCCACGGATTACGGTACATACCTTTGCGCGCGAAATCCTGTTGTCATACCTTTACGGTAAATGTGTAGGATTCTGTTGGGGGACTGTAGTCAGCGTGATGTTTTGCGAGAGACATACTGCTTTGGATTTTTAAACAATTGTAAGGAAAGTTCATTGTCAACAAGGTAAGGCGCTCGAAAAACAACTACGTTTACAACGTTTTAAATAGAATAGGTGTTCGTGGTGTTATTGTGGGTACGTTATTTTATGAAACTTTACAACGTTTCATTTATAGACACGAGTGCAGTGGACTGACGATTTATGTAAACAATGTTGTATTTTTGCACACATGACTTAACTTTCATACAGACTGGGCTAAATGATTGCATTTCCGCATTGAACAACTGGAAAATATATATCAAATCTTCCTAACTATTACAGAGAAAATATCTTTGTTGATAGGTTTTCATTGATTTCAACATTTTTATTTAGCTTTTCCTCCGCATTTGGCTGTTGTCTCGCATGTGTAGGATACAGTACACTTGTTTGCTGTTGTCCTGTAATTGTATGACTCGTTCTTACTATGGAGAAGCGTCTTCTCTTCACTACAGCACACTACGCAGCCTGAACTGTTCTCTTTACCACTTGTCTTAGAACAGCCAGGAGGCAGATAGCTCCGGGTTAATGTGGTATGTCCTCCTTGTCATCCTCTTCCTCCTCCTTGTCCCCCTTCTCGTCCTCCTCCTCCTTGTCCCCCTTCTCGTCCTCCTCCTCCTTGTCCTCCTCCTCTCATCCACATCCAATGATGTTGGACAGCTGCGCCTATACATTAAACACTATACAGTCATCACATAATGTCATGTACATTAACCAAGCATCTGCCCTTTTTTTCCCCAATTTTCGCCTAAAATTACATACACAAATCTAACTACCTGTAGCTCAGGACCTGAAGCAAGGATATGCATATTCTTGATACCGTTTGAAAGGAAACACTTTGACGTTTGTGTAAATGTGTAATTAATGTAGTAGAATATAACACAATAGATCTGGTAAAAGATAATACAAAGAAAAAAAACATGAGTTTTATTTCAATTTTTTTGTACCATCATCTTTGAAATGCAAGAGAAAGGCCATAATGTATTATTCCAGCCCAGGTGCAATTTAGACTTTGGCCACTAGATAGCAGGTACGACAAGAGGACGTTGCGCGCAAAAGTATGTACCGTAATCCGTGGATTCCTTTTAGTCAGGTAGTGAGTTGTGCCTCTCCTTTTAGTCAGGTAGTGGGTCGTGCCTCTCCTTTTAGTCAGGTAGTGAGTTGTGCCTCTCCTTTTAGTCAGGTAGTGAGTCGTGCCTCTCCTTTTAGTCAGGTAGTGAGTCGTGCCTCTCCTTTTAGTCAGGTAGTGGGTCGTGCCTCTCCTTTTAGTCGGGTAGTGAGTTGTGCCTCTCCTTTTAGTCAGGTAGTGAGTCGTGCCTCTCCTTTTAGTCAGGTAGTGAGTCGTGCCTCTCCTTTTAGTCAGGTGGTGAGTCGTGCCTCTCCTTTTAGTCAGGTAGTGAGTCGTGCCTCTCCTTTGTCGGGTAGTGTGTCGCGCCTCTCCTTTTAGCCGGGTAGTGGGTCGCGCCTCTCCTTTTAGCCGGGTAGTGAGTCGCGCCTCTCCTTTTAGCCGGGTAGTGAGTCGTGCCTCTCCTTTTAGCCGGGTAGTGAGTCGTGCCTCTCCTTTTAGTCGGGTGGTGAGTCGTGCCTCTCCTTTTAGTCGGGTGGTGAGTCGTGCCTCTCCTTTTAGTCGGGTGGTGAGTCGTGCCTCTCCTTTTAGTCGGGTGGTGAGTCGTGCCTCTCCTTTTAGTCGGGTGGTGAGTCGTGCCTCTCCTTTTAGTCGGGTGGTGAGGGCTCTGGTCTAAAGTAGTGCCCTATATAGGGCTCTGGTCTACAGTAGTGCCACTATATAGGGCTCTGGTCTAAAGTAGTGCCCTATATAGGGAATATTGTTCCATTTGGGACGCACCCAAACAGTTGCAACTTCTGAGATTGTCACAGTGTAGGCTACTGTTGGACCATGCTGAGCGGAGTCCTTTCATTGGTTACATCTCAAATCAATGTCCCTTTGTGAGACTGGCTGTTACTGTGACTGGGAGTGAAGTCATACTACATTATCCCCCCACTGTTCAGGGCTTTATAGCTCTCTGCTGTTCACCCTCTCTGTTCAGGGCTTTATAGCTCTTTCTCTGCTGTTCACCCTCTCTGTTCAGGGCTTTATCTCTCTCTCTGCTGTTCATCCTCTCTGTTCAGGGCTTTATAGCTCTCTCTCTGCTGTTCACCCTCTCTGTTCAGGGCTTTATAGCTCTTTCTCTGCTGTTCACCCTCTCTGTTCAGGGCTTTATCTCTCTCTGTTGTTCACCCTCACTGTTCAGGGCTTTATAGCTCTCTCTCTGCTGTTCATCCTCTCTGTTCAGGGCTTTATCTCTCTCTCTGCTGTTCATCCTCTCTGTTCAGCGCTTTATAGCTCTCTCTCTGCTGTTCATCCTCTCTGTTCAGGGCTTTATAGCTCTCTCTCTGCTGTTCACCCTCTCTGTTCAGGGCTTTATCTCTCTCTCTGCTGTTCATCCTCTCTGTTCAGGGCTTTATAGCTCTCTCTCTGCTGTTCACCCTCTCTGTTCAGGGCTTTATCTCTCTCTCTGCCTTTCACCCTCTCTGTTCAGGGCTTTATAGCTCTCTCTGCTGTTCATCCTCTCTGTTCAGGGCTTTATAGCTCTCTCTCTGCTGTTCATCCTCTCTGTTCAGGGCTTTATAGCTCTCTCTCTGTTGTTCATCCTCTCTGTTCAGGGCTTTATAGCTCTCTTTGCTGTTCACCCTCTCTGTTCAGGGCTTTATCTCTCTCTCTGCTGTTCATCCTGTCTGTTCAGGGCTTTATAGCTCTCTTTGCTGTTCATCCTGTCTGTTCAGCGCTTTATAGCTCTCTCTCTCTGCTGTCCATCCTCTCTGTTCAGGGCTTTATCTCTCTCTCTGCTGTTCACCCTCTCTGTTCAGCGCTTTATAGCTCTCTCTCTGCTGTTCACCCTCTCTGTTCAGGGCTTTATAGCTCTCTCTCTGCTGTTCACCCTCTCTGTTCAGGGCTTTATCTCTCTCTCTGCTGTTCACCCTCTCTGTTCAGGGCTTTATAGCTCTCTCTCTCTGCTGTTCATCCTCTCTGTTCAGGGCTTTATCTCTCTCTCTGCTGTTCATCCTCTCTGTACAGGGATTTATAGCTCTCTCTGTTGTTCATCATCTCTGTTCAGGGCTTTATAGCTCTCTCTCTCTGCTGTTCATCCTCTCTGTTCAGGGCTTTATCTCTCTCTCTGCTGTTCATCCTCTCTGTTCAGGGCTTTATAGCTCTCTCTCTGTTGTTCATCCTCTCTGTTCAGGGCTTTATAGCTCTCTTTGCTGTTCACCCTCTCTGTTCAGGGCTTTATCTCTCTCTCTGCTGTTCATCCTGTCTGTTCAGGGCTTTATAGCTCTCTTTGCTGTTCATCCTGTCTGTTCAGCGCTTTATAGCTCTCTCTCTGCTGTTCATCCTCTCTGTTCAGGGCTTTATAGCTCTCTCTCTGCTGTTCATCCTCTCTGTTCAGGGCTTTATAGCTCTCTCTCTGCTGTTCATCCTCTCTGTTCAGGGCTTTATAGCTCTCTCTGCTGTTCATCCTCTCTGTTCAGGGCTTTATCTCTCTCTCTGCTGTTCACCCTCTCTGTTCAGCGCTTTATAGCTCTCTCTCTGCTGTTCACCCTCTCTGTTCAGGGCTTTATCTCTCTCTCTGCTGTTCATCCTCTCTGTTCAGGGCTTTATAGCTCTCTCTCTGCTGTTCACCCTCTCTGTTCAGGGCTTTATCTCTCTCTCTGCTGTTCATCCTCTCTGTTCAGGGCTTTATAGCTCTCTCTCTGCTGTTCACCCTCTCTGTTCAGGGCTTTATCTCTCTCTCTGCTGTTCACCCTCTCTGTTCAGGGCTTTATAGCTCTCTCTCTGCTGTTCACCCTCTCTGTTCAGGGCTTTATCTCTCTCTCTGCTGTTCACCCTCTCTGTTCAGGGCTTTATAGCTCTCTCTCTCTGCTGTTCATCCTCTCTGTTCAGGGCTTTATCTCTCTCTCTGCTGTTCATCCTCTCTGTTCAGGGATTTATAGCTCTCTCTGTTGTTCATCCTCTCTGTTCAGGGCTTTATAGCTCTCTCTCTCTGCTGTTCATCCTCTCTGTTCAGGGCTTTATCTCTCTCTCTGCTGTTCATCCTCTCTGTTCAGGGCTTTATCTCTCTCTCTGCCTTTCACCCTCTCTGTTCAGGGCTTTATCTCTCTCTCTGTTGTTCATCCTCTCTGTTCAGGGCTTTATAGCTCTCTCTCTCTGCTGTTCATCCTCTCTGTTCAGGGCTTTATCTCTCTCTCTGCTGTTCATCCTCTCTGTTCAGGGCTTTATAGCTCTCTCTCTGCTGTTCATCCTCTCTGTTCAGGGCTTTATCTCTCTCTCTGCTGTTCATCCTCTCTGTTCAGGGCTTTATAGCTCTCTCTCTGCTGTTCATCCTCTCTGTTCAGGGCTTTATAGCTCTCTCTCTGCTGTTCATCCTCTCTGTTCAGGGCTTTATAGCTCTCTCTCTGCTGTTCATCCTCTCTGTTCAGGGCTTTATAGCTCTCTCTCTCTGCTGTTCATCCTCTCTGTTCAGGGCTTTATCTCTCTCTCTGCTGTTCACCCTCTCTGTTCAGCGCTTTATAGCTCTCTCTCTGCTGTTCACCCTCTCTGTTCAGGGCTTTATCTCTCTCTCTGCTGTTCATCCTCTCTGTTCAGGGCTTTATAGCTCTCTCTCTGCTGTTCACCCTCTCTGTTCAGGGCTTTATCTCTCTCTCTGCTGTTCATCCTCTCTGTTCAGGGCTTTATAGCTCTCTCTCTGCTGTTCACCCTCTCTGTTCAGGGCTTTATCTCTCTCTCTGCTGTTCACCCTCTCTGTTCAGGGCTTTATAGCTCTCTCTCTGCTGTTCACCCTCTCTGTTCAGGGCTTTATCTCTCTCTCTGCTGTTCACCCTCTCTGTTCAGGGCTTTATAGCTCTCTCTCTCTGCTGTTCATCCTCTCTGTTCAGGGCTTTATCTCTCTCTCTGCTGTTCATCCTCTCTGTTCAGGGATTTATAGCTCTCTCTGTTGTTCATCCTCTCTGTTCAGGGCTTTATAGCTCTCTCTCTCTGCTGTTCATCCTCTCTGTTCAGGGCTTTATCTCTCTCTCTGCTGTTCATCCTCTCTGTTCAGGGCTTTATAGCTCTCTCTCTGTTGTTCATCCTCTCTGTTCAGGGCTTTATCTCTCTCTCTGCTGTTCATCCTCTCTGTTCAGGGCTTTATAGCTCTCTCTCTGCTGTTCATCCTCTCTGTTCAGGGCTTTATAGCTCTCTCTCTGTTGTTCATCCTCTCTGTTCAGGGCTTTATCTCTCTCTCTGCTGTTCATCCTCTCTGTTCAGGGCTTTATAGCTCTCTCTCTGCTGTTCATCCTCTCTGTTCAGGGCTTTATAGCTCTCTGCTGTTCACCCTCTCTGTTCAGGGCTTTATAGCTCTCTCTGCTGTTCACCCTCTCTGTTCAGGGCTTTATCTCTCTCTCTGCTGTTCACCCTCTCTGTTCAGGGCTTTATAGCTCTCTCTCTGCTGTTCACCCTCTCTGTTCAGGGCTTTATAGCTCTCTCTGCTGTTCACCCTCTCTGTTCAGGGCTTTATCTCTCTCTCTGCTGTTCACCCTCTCTGTTCAGGGCTTTATAGGTCTCTCTCTCTGCTGTTCATCCTCTCTGTTCAGGGCTTTATCTCTTTCTCTGCTGTTCATCCTCTCTGTTCAGGGATTTA
>NC_092090.1:8816751-8824251 GCF_045679555.1 Salvelinus alpinus | reverse complement strand
TCTGTCTCTCTGTCTGTCTCTCTCTCTCTCTCTCTCTCTCTCTCTCTCTCTCTCTCTCTCTCTCTCTCTCTCTCTCTCTCTCTGTCTCTCTCTCTCTCTCTCTTGCACTTGCTCTCTCTCCTCTCTCTGTCTCTCTCTCTCTCTTTCTCCTTCTCGCTCTCTCCGTCTCTCTCTCTCTCTCTCTCTCTCTCTCTGTCTCTCTCTCTCTCTTTCTCCTTCTCGCTCTCTCCGTCTCTCTCTCTGTCTCTCTCTCTGTCTCTCTCTCTGTCTCTCTCTCTGTCTCTCTCTCTCTCTCCTCTCTGTCTCTCTCTCTCTTTCTCCTTCTCGCTCTCTCCGTCTCTCTCTCTCTCTCTCTCTCTCTCTCCCTCCCTCGCTCGCTCTCTCTCGCTGTCTCTCTCTCGCTCTCTCTTGCACTTGCTCTCTCTCCTCTCTTTCTCCTTCTCGCTCTCTCTTGCTCTTGCTCTCTCTCCTTCTTTCTCTCTCTCTGTCTCTCTCTCTTTATTTCTCTCTTTTCATGTCTCTCTCTCTGTCCCTCTCTCTCTCTCTCTTTCCATCTTTATCTCTCTCTCTTTTCATATCTATCTCTCTCTCTGGTAAAGTCTCTTTGACACCCTCTCTCTCTGTCTCTCTCTTTCTCTGAGGTGTTGGTAATGTTGTCAGGTGAATCACAAGGTGTGTCGGTGCTTGGCAGACCTGTTATTCTGACAGGTTTTGAAGGCTCTCTGAGGAGAGTGAAGTGTGACTGTGTTAGTGAGAGAGAAAAGGTGCTGATACTGTGTGTGGATTAACCCTGTCCACTGGTGTGAGACAGAGAATAGGTAACCGAATGGCCAGCAGAGCAGACTGACCGAATGGCCAGCAGAGCAGACTGACCGAATGCCATTTGTATTAATTAAGGATCTCCATTAGTTCCTGCCAAGGCAGCAGCTACTCTTCCTGGGGTTTATTATGGATCCCCATTAGTTCCTGCCAAGGCAGCAGCTACTCTTCCTGGGGTTTATTATGGATCCCCATTAGTTCCTGTCAAGGCAGCGGCTACTCTTCCTGGGGTTTATTATGGATCCCCATTAGTTCCTGCCAAGGCAGCAGCTACTCTTCCTGGGGTTTATTATGGATCCCCATTAGTTCCTGCCAAGGCAGCAGCTACTCTTCCTGGGGTCCAGCAACATTAAGGCTGTTCTATACAGTTTAAAAGAATACATGACATTACGTTTCATAAGACTTTTCACAACACATTAAGTGTGTTCCCTCTGGCCACTACTCTACTATCAGATATCTACAACACAAAATACACGTGTATGTGCGTGTCTTATCATGTGTATGTGTGTCTGTATGTGTGTGTGTGTGTCCCTTCACAGTCCCCGCTGTTCCATAACGTGTATTTTAATCTGTTTTCTAAATGATTCTCCTGCTTGCATCAGTTACCTGATGTGGAATATAGTTCCATGTAGTCATGGCTCTATGTAGTTCTGTGCCAATTGTGATTTTCCGAGGTCCCACTTTGTAGCAGCTGACCACACGACTGAACAGTAGTCCAGGTGTGACAAAACTAAAGCCTGTAAGACCTGCCTTGTTGATAGTGTTGTTAAAAAAGGCAGAGCTTTTATTATGGACAGACTCCCCATCTAGTTACTGTTGTATCAACATGTTCTGACCATGACAGTTTACACTCCGGGTAACTCCAAGCAGTGTAGTCACCTCAACTTGCTCAATTTCCACATGATTTATTACCAGATTTAGTTGATGTTTAGGGTTTAAGTGAATGATTTGTTCCCAAATACAAGGCTTTTAGTTTTTGAAATACTGTATTTAGGACGAACGTATTCCTTGCCACCCATTCTGAAACTAACTGCAGCTCTTTGTTAAGTGTTGCAGTCATTTCAGTCACTGTAGTAGCTGGCGTGTATAGTGTGGAGGCATCCGCATGCATAGACACACTGGCTTTACCTAAGGCCAGCAGCATGACATTAGTAAAGGTTTTAAAATATTTTTTGATTCCGTCTGGGGTCACGTGTACTAAACGTTATGGATGAAGACGTTAGCAAGGCCAGGGTCGTGGGTTTGGTTCCGTCTGGGGTCACGTGTACTAAACGTTATGGATAAAGACATCAAGGCCAGGGTCGTGGGTTTGGTTCCGTCTGGGGTCACGTGTGTACTAAACGTTATGGATAAAGACGTTAGCAAGGCCAGGGTCGTGGGTTTGGTTCCGTCTGGGGTCACGTGTACTAAACGTTATGGATAAAGACGTTAGCAAGGTCAGGGTCGTGGGTTTGGTTCCGTCTGGGGTCACGTGTACTAAACGTTATGGATAAAGACATCAAGGCCAGGGTCGTGGGTTTGGTTCCGTCTGGGGTCACGTGTGTACTAAACGTTATGGATAAAGACGTTAGCAAGGCCAGGGTCGTGGGTTTGGTTCCGTCTGGGGTCACGTGTACTAAACGTTATGGATAAAGACGTTAGCAAGGCCAGGGTCGTGGGTTTGGTTCCGTCTGGGGTCACGTGTACTAAACGTTATGGATAAAGACGTTAGCAAGGCCAGGGTCGTGGGTTTGGTTCCGTCTGGGGTCACGTGTACTAAACGTTATGGATAAAGACGTTAGCAAGGTCAGGGTCGTGGGTTTGGTTCCGTCTGGGGTCACGTGTACTAAACGTTATGGATAAAGACGTTAGCAAGGCCAGGGTCGTGGGTTTGGTTCCGTCTGGGGTCACGTGTACTAAACGTTATGGATAAAGACGTTAGCAAGGTCAGGGTCGTGGGTTTGGTTCCGTCTGGGGTCACGTGAACTAAACGTTATGGATAAAGACGTTAGCAAGGCCAGGGTCGTGGGTTTGGTTCCGTCTGGGGTCACGTGAACTAAACGTTATGGATAAAGACGTTAGCAAGGCCAGGGTCGTGGGTTTGGTTCCGTCTGGGGTCACGTGTACTAAACGTTATGGATAAAGACGTTAGCAAGGCCAGGGTCGTGGGTTTGGTTCCGTCTGGGGTCACGTGTACTAAACGTTATGGATAAAGACATCAAGGCCAGGGTCGTGGGTTTGGTTCCGTCTGGGGTCACGTGTGTACTAAACGTTATGGATAAAGACGTTAGCAAGGCCAGGGTCGTGGGTTTGGTTCCGTCTGGGGTCACGTGTACTAAACGTTATGGATAAAGACGTTAGCAAGGCCAGGGTCGTGGGTTTGGTTCTGTCTGGGGTCACGTGTACTAAACGTTATGGATAAAGACGTTAGCAAGGTCAGGGTCGTGGGTTTGGTTCCGTCTGGGGTCACGTGAACTAAACGTTATGGATAAAGACGTTAGCAAGGCCAGGGTCGTGGGTTTGGTTCCGTCTGGGGTCACGTGTACTAAACGTTATGGATAAAGACGTTATCAAGGCCAGGGTCGTGGGTTTGGTTCCGTCTGGGGTCACGTGTACTAAACGTTATGGATAAAGACGTTATCAAGGCCAGGGTCGTGGGTTTGGTTCTGTCTGGGGTCACGTGTACTAAACGTTATGGATAAAGACGTTAGCAAGGCCAGGGTCGTGGGTTTGGTTCCGTCTGGGGTCACGTGTACTAAACGTTATGGATAAAGACGTTATCAAGGCCAGGGTCGTGGGTTTGGTTCCGTCTTTGGTCACGTGAACTAAACGTTATGGATAAAGACGTTAGCAAGGCCAGGGTCGTGGGTTTGGTTCCGTCTGGGGTCACGTGTACTAAACGTTATGGATAAAGACGTTAGCAAGGCCAGGGTCGTGGGTTTGGTTCCGTCTGGGGTCACGTGTACTAAACGTTATGGATAAAGACGTTAGCAAGGCCAGGGTCGTGGGTTTGGTTCTGTCTGGGGTCACGTGTACTAAACGTTATGGATAAAGCCGTTAGCAAGGCCAGGGTCGTGGGTTTGGTTCCGTCTGGGGTCACGTGTACTAAACGTTATGGATAAAGACGTTAGCAAGGCCAGGGTCGTGGGTTTGGTTCCGTCTGGGGTCACGTGTACTAAACGTTATGGATAAAGACGTTATCAAGGCCAGGGTCGTGGGTTTGGTTCTGTCTGGGGTCACGTGTACTAAACGTTATGGATAAAGACGTTAGCAAGGCCAGGGTCGTGGGTTTGGTTCCGTCTGGGGTCACGTGTACTAAACGTTATGGATAAAGACGTTATCAAGGCCAGGGTCGTGGGTTTGGTTCCGTCTGGGGTCACGTGAACTAAACGTTATGGATAAAGACGTTAGCAAGGCCAGGGTCGTGGGTTTGGTTCCGTCTGGGGTCACGTGTACTAAACGTTATGGATAAAGGCGTTAGCAAGGCCAGGGTCGTGGGTTTGGTTCCGTCTGGGGTCACGTGTACTAAACGTTATGGATAAAGACGTTAGCAAGGTCAGGGTCGTGGGTTTGGTTCCGTCTGGGGTCACGTGTACTAAACGTTATGGATAAAGGCGTTAGCAAGGCCAGGGTCGTGGGTTTGGTTCCGTCTGGGGTCACGTGAACTAAACGTTATGGATAAAGACGTTAGCAAGGCCAGGGTCGTGGGTTTGGTTCCGTCTGGGGTCACGTGTACTAAACGTTATGGATAAAGACGTTAGCAAGGCCAGGGTCGTGGGTTTGGTTCCGTCTGGGGTCACGTGTACTAAACGTTATGGATAAAGACGTTAGCAAGGCCAGGGTCGTGGGTTTGGTTCCGTCTGGGGTCACGTGTACTAAACATTATGGATAAAGACATCAAGACCAGGGTCGTGGGTTTGGTTCTGTCTGGGGTCACGTGTACTAAACGTTATGGATAAAGACGTTAGCAAGGCCAGGGTCGTGGGTTTGGTTCTGTCTGGGGTCACGTGTACTAAACGTTATGGATAAAGACGTTAGCAAGGCCAGGGTCGTGGGTTTGGTTCCGTCTGGGGTCACGTGTACTAAACGTTATGGATAAAGACGTTAGCAAGGCCAGGGTCGTGGGTTTGGTTCCGTCTGGGGTCACGTGTACTAAACGTTATGGATAAAGACGTTAGCAAGGCCAGGGTCGTGGGTTTGGTTCCGTCTGGGGTCACGTGTACTAAACATTATGGATAAAGACATCAAGACCAGGGTCGTGGGTTTGGTTCTGTCTGGGGTCACGTGTACTAAACGTTATGGATAAAGACGTTAGCAAGGCCAGGGTCGTGGGTTTGGTTCTGTCTGGGGTCACGTGTACTAAACGTTATGGATAAAGACGTTAGCAAGGCCAGGGTCGTGGGTTTGGTTCCGTCTGGGGTCACGTGTACTAAACGTTATGGATAAAGACGTTAGCAAGGCCAGGGTCGTGGGTTTGGTTCCGTCTGGGGTCACGTGTACTAAACGTTATGGATAAAGACGTTAGCAAGACCAGGGTCGTGGGTTTGGTTCTGTCTGGGGTCACGTGTACTAAACGTTATGGATAAAGACGTTAGCAAGACCAGGGTCGTGGGTTTGGTTCTGTCTGGGGTCACGTGTACTAAACGTTATGGATAAAGCCGTTAGCAAGGCCAGGGTCGTGGGTTTGGTTCTGTCTGGGGTCACGTGTACTAAACGTTATGGATAAAGACGTTAGCAAGGCCAGGGTCGTGGGTTTGGTTCTGTCTGGGGTCACGTGTACTAAACGTTATGGATAAAGACGTTAGCAAGGCCAGGGTCGTGGGTTTGGTTCTGTCTGGGGTCACGTGTACTAAACGTTATGGATAAAGACGTTAGCAAGGCCAGGGTCGTGGGTTTGGTTCTGTCTGGGGTCACGTGTACTAAACGTTATGGATAAAGACGTTAGCAAGGCCAGGGTCGTGGGTTTGGTTCCGTCTGGGGTCACGTGAACTAAACGTTATGTATAAAGACGTTAGCAAGACCAGGGTCGTGGGTTTGGTTCCGTCTGGGGTCACGTGTACTAAACGTTATGGATAAAGACGTTAGCAAGGCCAGGGTCGTGGGTTTGGTTCCGTCTGGGGTCACGTGTACTAAACGTTATGGATAAAGACGTTAGCAAGGCCAGGGTCGTGGGTTTGGTTCCGTCTGGGGTCACGTGTACTAAACGTTATGGATAAAGGCGTCTGCTACAATGACATGTTCACTTCACCCAGGAAGACGCCTCTTCAGTCAGTCAGACGTTTATGAGACGTCATTGGTCCCAGATTTCACTCTGTTTCAAGAGGAGATTCACCTGCATGCCTCTTCAGTCCCTCTTTCCCTCCTCTTCCTCCCTCCCTCCCTCCCTCCCTCCCTCCCTCCCTCCCTCCCTCCCTCCCTCCCTCCCTCCCTCCCTCCATGCCTCCCCCCCTCCCTCCCTCCCTCCATGCCTCCCTCCCTCCCTCCCTCCCTCCCTCCCTCCCTCTGTCCCTCCCTACCTCCCTCCCTCCTTCCTTCCTCTCCCTTCCCCCCCTCCCTCCCCTCCCTCCCTCCCTGCAGTTAGTGTTTATTATCAGGTGTGTCGGGTGGTATCCAGATGTTCCTTCTCTCATACAGAAAATAAAAACACAAAGACAATTAGACGTCTATTACCAGAATGCTAACAACATTAGCATAAGTAATATAGAATTTCAATGGAGGCTGCTAACTAAATATGCTAATGAGCAGAAACAAAGAATAAACAAATTGCAAAGACAGGCAGTCTAGCTTAAAAAGTTTTACATACACTATATATACAAAAGTATGTGGACACCCCTTCAAATGAGTGGATTCAACTATTTCAGCCACACCCATTTGCTGACAGGTGTATAAAATCGAGCACACAGCCATGCAATCTCCATAGACAAACATTGGCAGTAGAATGGCCTTACTGAAGAGCTCAGTGACTTTCAACATGGCACTGTCATAGGATGCCACCTTTCTAACAAGTCAGTTCATCACATTTCTGCCCTGCTGGAGCTGCCCGGTCAGCTGTAAGTGCTGTTATTGTGAAGTGGAAACGTCTCAGAGCAACAACGGCTCAGCCGTGAAGTCCCGCTCACAGAACCAACTAATGACAGCCTTCTATTCTCCATACAGTATGGCTGGATGGTAGTGGTTATACGTCACACTGTTAAACCAACTAATGACAGTCTTCTATTCTCCATACAGTATGGCTGGATGGTAGTGGTTATACGTCACACTGTTAAACCAACTAATGACAGCCTTCTATTCTCCATACAGTATGGCTGGATGGTAGTGGTTATACGTCACACTGTTAAACCAACTAATGACAGCCTTCTATTCTCCATACAGTATGGCTGGATGGTAGTGGTTATACGTCACACTGTTAAACCAACTAATGGTCATGGTGTAGGGGGGGGGGGGGGGACAGGGAGGAAAGAGGGTACGGGGGGACAGGGAGGAAAGAGGGTACGGGGGGACAGTGAGGAAAGAGGGTACGGGGGGGGGGGGGGGGACAGGGAGGAAAGAGGGTACGGGGGGGACAGGGAGGAAAGAGGGTACGGGGGACAGGGAGGAAAGAGGGTACGGGGGGACAGTGAGGAAAGAGGGTACGGGGGGGGGGGGGGGACAGGGAGGAAAGAGGGTACGGGGGGACAGGGAGGAAAGAGGGTACGGGGGGGA
>NC_092090.1:8791751-8811751 GCF_045679555.1 Salvelinus alpinus | reverse complement strand
TCAGGACCGTAGCGTCGTCACCCCTCAGGACCGTAGCGTCGTCACCCCTCAGGACCGTAGCGTTACCCCTCAGGACCGTAGCGTCGTCACCCCTCAGGACCGTAGTGTCACCCCTCAGGACCGTAGTGTCACCCCTCAGGACCGTAGCGTCGTCACCCCTCAGGACCGTAGCGTTACCCCTCAGGACCGTAGCGTCACCCCTCAGGACCGTAGTGTCACCCCTCAGGACCGTAGCGTTACCCTTCAGGACCGTAGCGTCACCCCTCAGGACCGTAGCGTTACCCCTCAGAGCCGTAGCGTCACCCCTCAGGACCGTAGCGTCGTCACCCCTCAGGACCGTAGCGTCGTCACCCCTCAGGACCGTAGTGTCACCCCTCAGGACCGTAGTGTCACCCCTCAGGACCGTAGCGTCGTCACCCCTCAGGACCGTAGCGTCGTCACCCCTCAGGACCGTAGTGTCACCCCTCAGGACCGTAGTGTCACCCCTCAGGACCGTAGTGTCGTCACCCCTCAGGACCGTAGCGTCACCCCTCAGAACCGTAGCGTCGTTACCCCTCAGGACCGTAGCGTCACCCCTCAGGACCGTAGTGTCACCCCTCAGGACCGTAGTGTCACCACCCCTCAGGACCGTAGTGTCACCCCTCAGGACCGTAGCGTCGTCACCCCTCAGGACCGTAGCGTCGTCACCCCTCAGGACCGTAGCGTCGTCACCCCTCAGGACCGTAGTGTCACCCCTCAGAACCGTAGCGTCACCCCTCAGGACCGTAGCGTCACCCCTCAGGACCGTAGCGTCACCCCTCAGGACCGTAGTGTCACCCCTCAGGACCGTAGCGTCGTCACCCCTCAGGACCGTAGCGTCACCCCTCAGGACCGTAGCGTCACCCCTCAGGACCGTAGCGTCACCACCCCTCAGGACCGTAGCGTCGTCACCCCTCAGGACCGTAGCGTCACCCCTCAGGACCGTAGCGTCACCCCTCAGGACCGTAGCGTCACCCCTCAGGACCGTAGCGTCACCCCTCAGGACCGTAGCGTCACCACCCCTCAGGACCGTAGCGTCGTCACCCCTCAGGACCGTAGCATCACCCCTCAGGACCGTAGCGTCACCCCTCAGGACCGTAGCGTCGTCACCCCTCAGGACCGTAGCGTCGTCACCCCTCAGGACCGTAGCGTCGTCACCCCTCAGAGCCGTAGTGTCACCCCTCAGAGCCGTAGTGTCACCCCTCAGGACCGTAGCGTCACCCCTCAGGACCGTAGCGTCACCCCTCAGAGCCGTAGCGTCACCCCTCAGGACCGTAGCGTTACCCCTCAGAGCCGTAGTGTCACCCCTCAGGACCGTAGCGTCGTCACCCCTCAGGACCGTAGTGTCACCCCTCAGAACCGTAGCGTCACCCCTCAGGACCGTAGTGTCACCCCTCAGAACCGTAGTGTCGTTACCCCTCAGGACCGTAGCGTCGTCACCCCTCAGGACCGTAGTGTCACCCCTCAGGACCGTAGTGTCACCCCTCAGGACCGTAGCGTCACCCCTCAGGACCGTAGCGTCGTCACCCCTCAGGACCGTAGCGTCGTCACCCCTCAGGACCGTAGTGTCACCCCTCAGGACCGTAGCGTCACCCCTCACCTCAGAGGGACATAAGTCTAACTCCCAAATGGCTCCCTATATAGTGCACTACTTTAGATTGGATTACTTTTGTATTCTATGTGTATGTTGTGGTTTTCAGGAGTGAACTATATGAACTTTAACGAATAAGAAACGCTTGTTTTGCGTTTTATGATGCATACTGTTTTGCTACGACGTGCCCTTATGAACACAACCCATGTTCCCCATCTTTCTCTTGTTATGTTGTGGTTTTTAGGAGTCATAGGTCGTAACCGCCCCCCGTATCAGCCATGAGCAGCAAACCCCAACCCCCTCTGATGAAGAAGCACAGCCAGACAGATCTGGTGAGCCGGCTGAAGACCAGGAAGATACTGGGCGTCGGAGGAGAGGATGATGATGGAGAGATACACAGGTCAAAGGTCAGTAGTATGCAGGCACACACACAGATTCTACAGTGCCTTCAGAAAGTACTCACGCCGCTTGACTTTTCCCACATTGTGTTGTGTTACAGCCTGAATTTAAAATGGATTACATTGAGAGTTTTGGGGTCACTGGCCTACACACAATACCCCATAATGTAAAAGTTTAATTATGTTTTTAGAAATATTTACGAATTAATAAAAAAATGAAAAGCTGAAATGCCTAAATAACTTCAGGAGTAAAAATGTGCTTAACAAGTCACATAATAAGTTACATGGACTAACACTATGCAATAATAGTGTGTTAACATGACTACCTCATCTCTGTACGCCACACATACAATTATCTGGTCCCTCAGTCGAGCAGTGAATTTCACACACAGTATCATCAAAAAAGACCAAGGAGGTTTTCCAATGCCTAGTAAAGAATGGCACCTATTGGTAGATGGGTAAAAAAAAAAGCAGACATTGAATATCCCTTTGAGCATGGTGAAGTTATTAATTACACTGTAGATGGTGTATCAATACACCCCATTCACTACAAAGATACAGGCGTCCTTCTTAACTCAGTTGCCGGAGAGGAAGGAAACTGCTCAGGTATTTCAACATGAAGCCAATGGTGACTTTAAAACAGTTAGAGTTTAATGGCTGTGATAGGAGAAAACTGAGGATGGATCAACAACATTGTAGTTACTCCACAATACTAACCTAAATGACAGAGTGAAAAGAAGGAAGCCTGTACATAATAAAAATATTCCAAAACATGCATCCTCTTGTTTTGGAACAAGGCACTAAAGTAATACTGCAAAATAAATGTGGCAAAGAAATTAACTTTTTGTCCTGAATAAAAAAATATATGTTTGGGGCAAATCCAATATAACACATTACTGAGTTCCACTCTCCATATTTTCAAGCATAGTGGTGGCTGCATCATGTTATGGGCATGCTTTTAATCGTTAAGGACTGGGGAGTTTTTCAGGATAAAAAAAAAAGACTGTGAATGTTCCTGAGTGACCAAGTTACAGTTTTCACTTAAATCTACTTGAAAATCTACGATAAGATCTGAAAATGGTTGTCTAGCAATGATCAACAACCAATTTGACAAACTTCGAAAAAAAAATTAAAAAGAATAAATCGGCAAATGTTGCACAATCCAGGAGACTTAGCCAAAAGGCTCACAGCTTTAATCGCTGCCAAAGGTGATTCTAAAATAAATGTGCAAAAGATGTATAAAAACGTGTTCACTTTGTCATTATGGGGTTTTGTGTGTGTAGAAATATATTTTTTTGAAGTATTCTATTTTGAATTCAGGCTGTAACACAACAACGTGAAATATGTCAAGGGGTGTGAATACTTTCTGAAGGCACTGTATACATTTTATTTTCTTTAAAAAACACTTACTACTGTAAGAGTGTGTCAATAGAAAAACAAAACGTGTTTTGTTGTCTCATATACCCGATAGGTGCAGTGAAATGTTGTTTCATAGTAGCACGGCACCCCTGGAGCAAATAAGGGTTAAGTGCCTTGCTCAAGGGCACGTCGACAGATTTTTATTTTTATTTGTCGGCTTGGTTATTCAAACCAGCGACGTTTCAGTTACTGGCTCAACGCTCTAACCGCTAGGCTACCTGCCTCCTTACATGCTGACCAAACCGCACGCGCGTCCGCAAGTTGATTTTGTGGAGATGGGAGAGGCCGGACTTGCAGCGCATTGAGCGTCACACATAGAACCAATTACTATTTTAGTGCCTGGTCACGCAGCCGCTCGCGAGCAGTGTGGGTGCAATGATTTGAATAACATGTGTGGGTACATTTGTTTTTGCGACGCGAGCGGTGTGGTCTGCATGTTAGAGTCATATCAGACATGGAGACTTGGTATAGAATTCAATCCAGGGGCCTTGTTTGTAGAGACAGCCTTTGAAAGTGAATTTGATAGCATGGACACATGTTCATAGTGTCAACAGCAGACACAGCAGATGGCCACCTGGTACAGAAGTGAACTGTCTCTCTGTGTACAGAGATGGTCTTTGATCAGGCATCAAACACCTGACTCCATGTCACCTCACCTCTATCGCTGCATGTACATACACTCTCTGTGTATCTCTCTGTGTATCTCTCTGTTTCTCTCTCTGTTTCTCTCTCTGTTTCTCTCTCTGTTTCTCTCTCTCTCTCGCTCTCTCGCTCTCTCGCTCTGTTTCTCTCCATCTCTCTCTCTCTGTTTCTCTCTCTGTTTCTCTCATTGGCTAAACCAATGACGTAACCCGGGTTACCGCTAAGACCAGCTGTAGGTCGTTCTTAAATATCTCTAGTTGCGCTTTCTGAAATATATATTTATTATTTACGAGATATTTCCAATATTTCTACCTGTCCCACCTCAGCGGAAGCAAGCTGATATTAGACAGATGGATTTCCAAACCTGAGGTAAAGGCTGGAAAATGCAAGTGCGCCAGTTTTTACACGATGAAATTGCAAACTAACGTGCGTTTGACACTTGCGTCTCCTTCGCTCCAGAGGAACATAGAACCCTGAGTGTTAGAGAGACCAGGTAGCCAAGGCAACCATGTTGCCTGTCACAGTCAACTCTCTCCTCTCAATCATACGTGCTGAAAACACGGGCTGAAGACGTGACGTTGTTTTCCAGACAGTCTGTTTCACTTGTCAGAATCCATCAGTCACCCAGATAGGCCTACAATACATCCAGTCACCCAGATAGGCCTACAATACATCCAGTCACCCAGATAGGCCTACAATACATCCAGTCACCCAGATAGGCCTACAATACATCCAGTCACCCAGATAGGCCTACAATACATCCAGTCACCCAGATAGGCCTACAATACATCCAGTCACCCAGATAGGCCTACAATACATCCAGTCACCCAGATAGGCCTACAATACATCCAGTCACCCAGATAGGCCTACAATACATCCAGTCACCCAGATAGGCCTACGATACATCCAGTCACCCAGATAGGCCTACAATACATCCAGTCACCCAGATAGGCCTACAATATATCCAGTCACCCAGATAGGCCTACAATACATCCAGTCACCCAGATAGGCCTACAATACATCCAGTCACCCAGATAGGCCTACAATACATCCAGTCACCCAGATAGGCCTACAATATATCCAGTCACCCAGATAGGCCTACAATATATTCAGTCACCCAGATAGGCCTACAATACATCCAGTCACCCAGATAGGCCTACAATACATCCAGTCACCCAGATAGGCCTACAATACATCCAGTCACCCAGATAGGCCTACGATACATTCTGTCACCCAGATAGGCCTACAATACATCCAGTCACCCAGATAGGCCTACAATACATCCAGTCACCCAGATAGGCCTACAATACATCCAGTCACCCAGATAGGCCTACAATACATCCAGTCACCCAGATAGGCCTACAATACATCCAGTCACCCAGATAGGCCTACAATACATCCAGTCACCCAGATAGGCCTACAATACATCCAGTCACCCAGATAGGCCTACGATACATTCTGTCACCCAGATAGGCCTACAATACATCCAGTCACCCAGATAGGCCTACAATACATCCAGTCACCCAGATAGGCCTACAATACATTCAGTCACCCAGATAGGCCTACAATACATCCAGTCACCCAGATAGGCCTACAATACATCCAGTCACCCAGATAGGCCTACAATACATCCAGTCACCCAGATAGGCCTACAATACATCCAGTCACCCAGATAGGCCTACAATACATCCAGTCACCCAGATAGGCCTACAATACATCCAGTCACCCAGATAGGCCTACAATACATCCAGTCACCCAGATAGGCCTACAATACATCCAGTCACCCAGATAGGCCTACAATACATTCTGTCACCCAGATAGGCCTACAATACATCCAGTCACCCAGATAGGCCTACAATACATCCAGTCACCCAGATAGGCCTACAATACATCCAGTCACCCAGATAGGCCTACAATACATTCAGTCACCCAGATAGGCCTACAATACATCCAGTCACCCAGATAGGCCTACAATACATCCAGTCACCCAGATAGGCCTACAATACATCCAGTCACCCAGATAGGCCTACAATACATCCAGTCACCCAGATAGGCCTACAATACATCCAGTCACCCAGATAGGCCTACAATACATCCAGTCACCCAGATAGGCCTACAATACATCCAGTCACCCAGATAGGCCTACAATACATTCTGTCACCCAGATAGGCCTACAATACATCCAGTCACCCAGATAGGCCTACAATACATCCAGTCACCCAGATAGGCCTACAATACATCCAGTCACCCAGATAGGCCTACAATACATCCAGTCACCCAGATAGGCCTACAATACATCCAGTCACCCAGATAGGCCTACAATACATCCAGTCACCCAGATAGGCCTACAATACATCCAGTCACCCAGATAGGCCTACAATACATCCAGTCACCCAGATAGGCCTACAATACATTCTGTCACCCAGATAGGCCTACAATACATTCTGTCACCCAGATAGGCCTACGATACATTCAGTCACCCAGATAGGCCTACGATACATTCAGTCACCCAGATAGGCCTACAATACATCCAGTCACCCAGATAGGCCTACAATACATCCAGTCACCCAGATAGGCCTACAATACATCCAGTCACCCAGATAGGCCTACAATACATCCAGTCACCCAGATAGGCCTACAATACATCCAGTCACCCAGATAGGCCTACGATACATCCAGTCACCCAGATAGGCCTACGATACATCCAGTCACCCAGATAGGCCTACAATACATCCAGTCACCCAGATAGGCCTACAATACATTCTGTCACCCAGATAGGCCTACAATACATCCAGTCACCCAGATAGGCCTACAATACATCCAGTCACCCAGATAGGCCTACGATACATTCTGTCACCCAGATAGGCCTACAATACATCCAGTCACCCAGATAGGCCTACAATACATTCAGTCACCCAGATAGGCCTACGATACATTCAGTCACCCAGATAGGCCTACAATACATTCAGTCACCCAGATAGGCCTACGATACATCCAGTCACCCAGATAGGCCTACAATACATTCAGTCACCCAGATAGGCCTACGATACATCCAGTCACCCAGATAGGCCTACAATACATCCAGTCACCCAGATAGGCCTACAATACATTCAGTCACCCAGATAGGCCTACAATACATCCAGTCACCCAGATAGGCCTACAATACATCCAGTCACCCAGATAGGCCTACAATACATCCAGTCACCCAGATAGGCCTACAATACATTCAGTCACCCAGATAGGCCTACAATACATTCAGTCACCCAGATAGGCCTACAATACATTCAGTCACCCAGATAGGCCTACAATACATCCAGTCACCCAGATAGGCCTACAATACATCCAGTCACCCAGATAGGCCTACAATACATCCAGTCACCCAGATAGGCCTACGATACATTCAGTCACCCAGATAGGCCTACGATACATTCTGTCACCCAGATAGGCCTACGATACATTCAGTCACCCAGATAGGCCTACGATACATTCTGTCACCCAGATAGGCCTACGATACATTCAGTCACCCAGATAGGCCTACAATACATCCAGTCACCCAGATAGGCCTACAATACATCCAGTCACCCAGATAGGCCTACAATACATCCAGTCACCCAGATAGGCCTACAATACATCCAGTCACCCAGATAGGCCTACAATACATCCAGTCACCCAGATAGGCCTACAATACATCCAGTCACCCAGATAGGCCTACGATACATTCTGTCACCCAGATAGGCCTACGATACATTCTGTCACCCAGATAGGCCTACGATACATTCTGTCACCCAGATAGGCCTACAATACATCCAGTCACCCAGATAGGCCTACGATACATTCTGTCACCCAGATAGGCCTACAATACATCCAGTCACCCAGATAGGCCTACAATACATTCAGTCACCCAGATAGGCCTACAATACATCCAGTCACCCAGATAGGCCTACAATACATCCAGTCACCCAGATAGGCCTACGATACATTCTGTCACCCAGATAGGCCTACGATACATTCTGTCACCCAGATAGGCCTACAATATATTCAGTCACCCAGATAGGCCTACAATATATTCAGTCACCCAGATAGGCCTACAATATATTCAGTCACCCAGATAGGCCTACAATATATTCAGTCACCCAGATAGGCCTACAATATATTCAGTCACCCAGATAGGCCTACAATATATTCAGTCACCCAGATAGGCCTACAATACATTCAGTCACCCAGATTGGCCTACAATACATTCTGTCACCCAGATAGGCCTACAATATATTCAGTCACCCAGATAGGCCTACAATACATTCATTCACCCAGATAGGCCTACAATACATTCAGTCACCCAGATTGGCCTACAATACATTCTGTCACCCAGATAGGCCTACAATATATTCAGTCACCCAGATAGGCCTACAATACATTCATTCACCCAGATAGGCCTACAATACATTCATTCACCCAGATAGGCCTACAATACATTCATTCACCCAGATAGGTCTACAATATATTCATTCACCCAGATAGGCCTACAATACATTCATTCACCCAGATAGGTCTACAATATATTCATTCACCCAGATAGGCCTACAATATATTCAGTCACCCAGATAGGCCTACAATACATGTGTTTGACTTTGGGGACATGTTTACATTGACACAAGGAACCACATGGTGTTTGACATGCTGTAGTTCTCTCTGTCTGAGAGCTGGAGATGTTCTTGGCTCTTATTTCAGCCCAAAACCTGTGTTTCCTTCTATTTTGTGAGAGATGGGGCCCCCTTTTCAACACTCTCACCCTTCCAAGTCACAAGGCGGCATCACAACCGGCCGTGATTGGGAGTCCCATAGGGCGGCACACGATTGGCCCGGCGTCGTCCGTGTTTGGCCGGTGTAGGCCGTCATTCTAAATACGAATTTGTTCTTAACTGACTTGCCTAGTTTAGATAAAGGTTAAATAAAACAAATGTGGTATTTATACTTTGCTGCAAACCTCATTGTAAATAAATACATATCAAACATGTCCACAAAGCAGCTCTGAGTTTATAGTTTTTACTGTTTGTGTCACTTCCTGTTCACTATTTTCTCTCTCAGCCTCACAACCTATTGTGAAGATATCATGTCAATCCTGGTCCCTCCGTGGCTCTTGAGAAAGACTCATAACTCTGATATCAGAGTTATATCAGGCACCAAATCTGGAAATAAACATTAGGGAGGAAATGGGAGGAGAAGATTGACTAAAGAAGAGATTTAGCCCAGAAGAGATGCAAAGCCAAATTTTTAAAGCACAAAAAAACAGTATTCACTTGACTCCATGTTAACCCCACAGAACAAAGTTAAACAAGCAGAAACTGCATTTAAACCATTAACTTGTATTTGCTGAATAACAGTAATGTTTTAGCTAGTTGCTTTTGTTTGAATTTACACTAACGAAATACAAAGCAGTTGAATCATTTGCCACTTAACCTAGAAGCCACTTGGAAAGAACCATGAATTTAGTCTGTCCAAAATATCTACCTATTCCCCTCACATCAAATGTATTTGCAACATTTCACAAACCCCCTTAGCTGTACTACACAGAGAAATAAAATCAAGATGTGCAACTACAAGGCCTACAATAGAGATGCATGCTGGGGGTTTGGACCTGACCTTCAATAGTGTTGTTACATCCATTGTGGACTCATACATTAATGACACGTACACATTGATTCTTAAAGGACATCCATTGTGGACGTATACATTAATGACACGTACACATTGATTCTTAAAGAACATCCATTGTGGACTCATACATTAATGACACGTACACATTGATTCTTAAAGGACATCCATTGTGGACGTATACATTAATGACACGTACACATTGATTCTTAAAGAACATCCATTGTGGACTCATACATTAATGACACGTACACATTGATTCTTAAAGAACATCCATTGTGGACGTATACATTAATGACACGTACACATTGATTCTTAAAGGACATCCATTGTGGACGTATACATTAATGACACGTACACATTGATTCTTAAAGAACATCCATTGTGGACTTATACATTAATGACACGTAGACATTGATTCTTAAAGAACATCCATTGTGGACTTATACATTAATGACACGTACACATTGATTCTTAAAGGACATCACTTTTATAAAGGCCTCATCAGCCAAGTCCAACCCAAATTACAAGCTTGTTTTACTCCAATGTTGGTAGACAAAGTTAATGTAAACAAACGCTGTATAGACTCAAAACATGGTTAAAACTATCAGGTTCGTCCCTGCATCCATAGCTCGGGTCTATGAATTTAAGAGTGGGTACATTTCTCCAGCCCCATCCCTCAGCTTCTTACCGAAACAGTACACTTTGTTATTGTTTCAACTGCAGATGGGCCCTTTTAAAGGGTAGAGCAGACCAGGGGACGAATACAGCAGGAACCAGTTATATTAGACTGTACCAGGGGTGGAGGGGACCTGTACCAGGTGTATTAGACTGTACCAGGGGTGGAGGGGACCTGTACCAGGTGTATTAGACTGTACCAGGGGTGGAGGGGACCTGTACCAGGTGTATTAGATTGTACCATGGGTGGAGGGGACCTGTACCAGGTGTATTAGACTGTACCATGGGTGGAGGGGACCTGTACCAGGTGTATTAGACTGTACCAGGGGTGGAGGGGACCTGTACCAGGTGTATTAGATTGTACCAGGTGTATTAGACTGTACCATGGGTGGAGGGGACCTGTACCAGGTGTATTAGACTGTACCATGGGTGGAGGGGACCTGTACCAGGTGTATTAGACTGTACCAGGGGTGGAGGGGACCTGTACCAGGTGTATTAGATTGTACCAGGTGTATTAGATTGTACCAGGTGTATTAGACTGTACCAGGGGTGGAGGGGACCTGTATCAGGTGTATTAGATTGTACCAGGGGTGGAGGGGACCTGTACCAGGTGTATTAGACTGTACCAGGGGTGGAGGGGACGTGTACCAGGTGTGTTAGATTGTACCAGGTGTATTAGATTGTACCAGGTGTCTTAGATTGTACCAGGTGTCTTAGATTGTACCAGGGGTATTAGATTGTGCCAGGGGTGGAGGGGACGTGTACCAGGTGTGTTAGATTGTGCCAGGGGTGGAGGGGACCTGGTCATAGGCCCACCCACTGGGGAGCCAGGCCCAATCAATCAATCAATCAATCAAATGTATTTATAAAGCCCTTCTTACATCAGCCGATGTCACAAAGTGCTGTACAGAAACCCAGCCTAAAACCCCAAACAGCAAGCAATGCAGGTGTAGAAGCACGGTGGCTAGGAAAAACTCCCTAGAAAGGCCAAAACCTAGGAAGAAACCTAGAGAGGAACCAGGCTCTGAGTAGTGGCCAGTCCTCTTCTGGCTGTGCCGGGTGGAGATTATAACAGAACATGGCCAAGATGTTCAAACGTTCATAGATGACCAGCATGGTCAAATAATAATAATCACAGTGGTTGTAGAGGGTGCAACAGGTCAGCACCTCAGGAGTAAATGTCAGTTTGCTTTTCATAGCCGATCATTAAGAGTATCTCTACCGCTCCTGCTGTCTCTAGAGAGTTGAAAACAGCAGGTCTGGGACAGGTAGCACGTCCGGTGAACAGGTCAGGGTTCCATAGCCACAGGCAGAACAGTTGAAACTGGAGCAGCAGCACGACCAGGTGAACTGGGGACAGCAAGGAGTCATCAGGCCAGGTAGTCCTGAGGCATCAGGCCAGGTAGTCCTGAGGCATGGTCCTAGGGCTCAGGTCCTCCGGGAGGGGAGGGAGAGAATCAGAATTAGCCCAGCCAATCAGAATTAGTTTTTCCCCACAAAAGGGTTTTATTACAGACCGTAATACTCCTCAGTTTTATCAGCTGTCTGGGTGGCTGGTCTCAGACCATCCCACAGGTGAAGAAGCTGGATGTGGAGGCAGTTTATGGTAGAGAAATGAACATTCAATTCTCTGGCAACAGCTCTGGTGGACATTCCTGCAGTCAGCATGCCAATTGCACACTCCCTGTGGCATTGTGTTGCGTCACAAAACTGCCCATTTTTAGAGTGGCCTTTTATTGTCCCCAGCACAAAGCGCACCTGTGTAATGATCATGCTGTTTAATCAGCTTCATGATATGCCACACCTGTCAGATGGAAGGATTATTTTGGCAGAGGAGAAATGCTCACTAACAGGGATGTAAACATATTTTTGTGTGTATGAAACCTTTCTGGGACCTTTTATACTTCAGCTCATGAGACCAACTCTTTACATGTTGCGTTTATATTTTTGTTCAGTTTATATTGTACCAGGGGACCTGTACCAGGTGTATTAGATTGTGCCAGGGGTGGAGGGGACCTGTACCAGGGGTGGAGGGGACCTGTACCAGGGGTGGAGGGGACCTGTACCAGGCGTGGAGGGGACCTGTACCAGGCGTGGAGGGGACCTGTGCCAGGCGTGGAGGGGACCTGTGCCAGGCGTGGAGGGGACCTGTACCAGGCGTGGAGGGGACCTGTACCAGGGGTGGAGGGGACCTGTACCAGGCGTGGAGGGGACCTGTACCAGGCGTATTATATTGTACCAGGGGTGGAGGGGACCTGTGCCAGGCGTGAAGGGGACCTGTACCAGGGGTGGAGGGGACCTGTACCAGGTGTATTAGATTGTACCAGGGGTGGAGGGGACCTGTACCAGATGTATTAGATTGTAACAGGGGTGGAGGGGACCTGTGCCAGGGGTGGAGGGGACCTGTACCAGGTGTATTAGATTGTACCAGGGGTGGAGGGGACCTGTACCAGGTGTATTAGACTGTACCAGTGGTGGAGGGGACCTGTACCAGGTGTATTAGACTGTACCATGGGTGGAGGGGACCTGTGCCAGGGGTGGAGGGGACCTGTACCAGGTGTATTAGATTGTACCAGGGGTGGAGGGGACCTGTACCAGGTGTATTAGATTGTACCAGGGGTGGAGGGGACCTGTACCAGGTGTATTAGATTGTACCAGGGGTGGAGGGGACCTGTGCCAGGGGTGGAGGGGACCTGTACCAGGTGTATTAGATTGTACCAGTGGTGGAGGGGACCTGTACCAGGTGTATTAGATTGTACCAGGTCTATTAGATTGTACCAGGTCTATTAGATTGTACCAGGGGTGGAGGGGACCTGTACCAGGTGTATTAGACTGTACCAGGGGTGGAGGGGACCTGTACCAGGGGTGGAGGGGACCTGTACCAGGTGTATTAGATTGTACCAGGTGTATTAGATTGTACCAGGTGTATTAGATTGTACCAGGGGTGGAGGGGACCTGTACCAGGTGTATTAGATTGTACCAGGGGTGGAGGAGACCTGTACCAGGTGTATTAGATTGTACCAGGGGTGGAGGGGACCTGTACCAGGTGTATTAGATTGTACCAGGTGTATTAGATTGTACCAGGTGTATTAGATTGTACCAGGGGTGGAGGGGACCTGTACCAGGTGTATTAGATTGTACCAGGTGTATTAGATTGTACCAGGGGTATTAGATTGTACCAGGGGTATTAGATTGTACCAGGGGTATTAGATTGTACCAGGTGTATTAGATTGTACCAGGTGTATTAGATTGTACCAGGTGTATTAGATTGTACCAGGGGTATTAGATTGTACCAGGGGTATTAGATTGGACCAGGGGTATTAGATTGGACCAAGTGTATTAGATTGGACCAGGTGTATTAGATTGTACCAGGGGTATTAGATTGTACCAGGGGTATTAGATTGTACCAGGGGTATTAGATTGTACCAGGGGTATTAGATTGTACCAGGGGTATTAGATTGTACCAGGTGTATTAGATTGTACCAGGGGTGTTAGATTGGACCAGGGGTATTAGATTGTACCAGGTGTATTAGATTGTACCAGGTGTATTAGATTGTACCAGGGGTATTAGATTGTACCAGGGGTATTAGATTGTACCAGGGGTATTAGATTGTACCAGGGGTATTAGATTGTACCAGGTGTATTAGATTGTATCAGGGGTGGAGGGGACCTGTACCAGGTGTATTAGATTGTACCAGGGGTGGAGGGGACCTGTACCAGGTGTGGAGGGGACCTGTACCAGGGGTGGAGGGGACCTGTACCAGGTGTATTAGATTGTACCAGGGGTGGAGGGGACCTGTACCAGGTGTATTAGATTGTACCAGGGGTGGAGGGGACCTGTACCAGGTGTATTAGATTGTACCAGGGGTGGAGGGGACCTGTACCAGGTGTGTTAGATTGTACCAGGGGTATTAGATTGTACCAGGGGTATTAGATTGTACCAGGGGTATTAGATTGTACCAGGTGTATTAGATTGTACCAGGGGTATTAGATTGGACCAGGGGTATTAGATTGGACCAGGGGTATTAGATTGGACCAGGTGTATTAGATTGTACCAGGGGTATTAGATTGGACCAGGGGTATTAGATTGGACCAGGGGTATTAGATTGGACCAGGGGTATTAGATTGTACCAGGTGTATTAGATTGTACCAGGGGTGGAGGGGACCTGTACCAGGTGTGTTAGATTGTACCAGGGGTATTAGATTGTACCAGGGGTATTAGATTGTACCAGGTGTATTAGATTGTACCAGGTGTATTAGATTGTACCAGGGGTATTAGATTGGACCAGGGGTATTAGATTGTACCAGGTGTATTAGATTGTACCAGGGGTATTAGATTGGACCAGGGGTATTAGATTGGACCAGGGGTATTAGATTGGACCAGGGGTATTAGATTGTACCAGGGGTATTAGATTGTACCAGGTGTATTAGATTGTACCAGGTGTATTAGTTTGTACCAGGGGTGGAGGGGACCCTGGGCTCCCGAGTGGCACAGCGGTCTAAGGCACTGCATCTCAGTGAGGCGTCTCTACAGTCCCTGGTTCCAATACTCTGTTACTCTGTCTGTGTTACTGTCTGTGTTACTGTCTATGTTACTGTCTGTATTACTCTGTTACTGTCTCTGTTACTGTCTCTGTTACTGTCTCTGTTACTGTCTCTGTTACTGTCTCTGTTACTCTGTTACTGTCTCTGTTACTCTGTTACTGTCTCTGTTACTCTGTTACTGTCTCTGTTACTCTGTTACTGTTTCTGTTACTCTGTCTCTGTTACTCTGTTACTGTCTATGTTACTTACTCTGTTACTGTCTCTGTTACTCTGTCTGTGTTACTCTGTCTCTGTTAGTGTCTGTGTTACTGTCTGTGTTACTCTGCCTCTGTTACTGTCTCTGTTACTGTCTGTGTTACTGTCTGTGTTACTCTGTCTCTGTTACTGTCTCTGTTGCTCTGTTACTGTCTGTGTTACTCTGTTACTGTCTCTGTTACTCTGTTACTGTCTCTGTTACTCTGTCTGTGTTACTCTGTCTCTGTTACTGTCTGTGTTACTGTCTGTGTTACTCTGCCTCTGTTACTGTCTCTGTTACTGTCTGTGTTACTGTCTGTGTTACTCTGTCTCTGTTAATGTCTCTGTTGCTCTGTTACTGTCTGTGTTACTCTGTTACTGTCTCTGTTGCTCTGTTACTGTCTCTGTTACTCTGTTACTGTCTCTGTTACTCTGTCTCTGTTACTGTCTGTGTTTCTCTGTCTCTGTCTCTCCAGAACCCTGACCCTTACTAGCTGGGTTTCCACCATGTTGTCGTGAGCTGAAAGGGATATTGAATAGTGAAGAGAGAACAGCAGTATTACTGTTTGCTGCTGTGTAAATGCAAATCCATCAATCAGTGTATATTTATATAGCACTTTCGACTGATACAGTTGTCACAGAGTGCTTGACGTTGGGGCTTATGAGCCCCTTTGCTTGTAGAAGGTTAAATGGTTTATTAAATCAAGATGTATTCATTTGAGATGTATTGTGTTTTCTATTTGTCTTACAGATCAGTCAGATGCTCGGAAATCAGATGAGGTTTGGCGTACGAGAGCCAATAGGCCTCAGGTAAGACCGGAGACTGTATGTATCCTGATCTACTGTAGCCAATAGGCCTCAGGTAAGACCGGAGACTGTATGTATCCTAATCTACTGTAGCCAATAGGCCTCAGGTAAGACCGGAGACTGTATGTATCCTGATCTACTGTAGCCAATATGCCTCAGGTAAGACCGGAGACTGTATGTATCCTGATCTACTGTAGCCAATAGGCCTCAGGTAAGACCGGAGACTGTATGTATCCTGATCTACTGTAGCCAATAGGCCTCAGGTAAGACCGGAGACTGTATGTATCCTGATCTACTGTAGTCAATAGGCCTCAGGTAAGACCGGAGACTGTATGTATCCTGATCTAGTCAATAGGCCTCAGGTAAGACCGGAACCAGTCGGTGTCTTTCAACTCGGAGAAGTCGTCAGCTTCACCAACCGTATCAAGGAACATACTGATCTCTCCCCTCTCAGTTCCCACACGGCTAAATGCTTCCCCCAGGCTTAACCAGAGCACAGTCCAATGGTACAACAAGTCCTGGTGCTCTGCCTCCGTGTCATTGAGCAGCTGAATGAACTGACCATGGTTAAGACTCCTTGCCCGTATAAAGTTGAACTGACGATGGTTAAGACTCCTTGTCCTTATAAAGTTGAACTGACGATGGTTAAGACTCCTCGTCCGTATAAAGTTGAACTGACGATGGTTAAGACTCCTTGTCCGTATAAAGTTGAACTGACGATGGTTAAGTCTCCTTGTCCGTATAAAGTTGAACTGAGATGGTTAAGTGTTGAACAGAGATGGTTAAGGCTCCTTGTCCGTATAAAGGTGAACTGAGATGGTTAAGTGTTGAACAGAGATGGTTAAGTCTCCTTGTCCGTATAAAGTTCAACTGAGATGGTTAAGACTCCTTGTCCTTATAAAGTTGAACTGAGATGGTTAAGACTCCTTGTCCGTATAAAGTTGAACTGAGATGGTTAAGTCTCCTTGTCCTTATAAAGTTGAACTGAGATGGTTAAGACTCCTTGTCCGTATAAAGTTGAACTGAGATGGGTAAGTCTCGTTGTCCGTATAAAGGTGAACTGAGATGGTTAAGTGTTGAACAGAGATGGTTAAGTCTCCTTGCCCGTATAAAGTTGAACTGAGATGGTTAAGTCTCCTTGTCCGTATAAATTTGAACTGAGATGGTTAAGTCTCCTTGTCCGTATAAAGTTGAACTGAGATGGTTAAGTCTCGTTGTCCGTATAAAGGTGAACTGAGATGGTTAAGTCTCCTTGTCCGTATAAAGTTGAACTGAGATGGTTAAGTCTCCTTGTCCTTATAAAGGTGAACTGAGATGGTTAAGTCTCCTTGTCCGTATAAAGTTGAACTGAGATGGTTAAGACTCCTTGTCCGTATAAAGGTGAACTGAGATGGTTAAGTGTTGAACAGAGATGGTTAAGACTCCTTGTCCGTATAAAGTTGAACTGAGATGGTTAAGTCTCGTTGTCCGTATAAAGTTGAACTGAGATGGGTAAGTCTCGTTGTCCGTATAAAGTTGAACTGAGATGGTTAAGTCTCGTTGTCCGTATAAAGTTGAACTGAGATGGGTAAGTCTCGTTGTCCGTATAAAGTTGAACTGACGATGGTTAAGCCTCTTCGTCCGTATAAAGTTGAACTGAGATGGTTAAGTCTCGTTGTCCGTATAAAGTTGAACTGACGATGGTTAAGACTCCTTGTCCGTATAAAGTTTTACAACCACTTTGACAACATTTTCCAGCTTTAACAGACTTTTACACAGGGCTTCCTGACAAATAATACAGTGAAGAAATATCACTATTTCTTCTTTTACTTTGGTCTTTAGCCCAATGTTTTTACCGGTTAGATTTGGTGATCCATCTGTTGTGACGTTTGTCACTTTGTTCCACGGTAGATTCATTGTTTTCCATGCAGGCAGACACCCTGTCATATAAGTCAGAGAGGCCCTGGTTGTTCCACGGTAGATTCATTGTTTTCCATGCAGGCAGACACCTTGTCGTATAAGTCAGAGGCCCTGGTTGTTCCACGGTAGATTCATTGTTTTCCATGCAGGCATCCACCCTGTCGTATAAGTCAGAGAGGCCCTGGTTGTTCCACGGTAGATTCCTTGTTTTCCATGCAGGCAGACACCCTGTCATATAAGTCAGAGAGGCCCTGGTTGTTCCACGGTAGATTCATTGTTTTCCATGCAGGCAGACACCTTGTCGTATAAGTCAGAGAGGCCCTGGTTGTTCCACGGTAGATTCATTGTTTTCCATGCAGGCAGATACCCTGTCGTATAAGTCAGAGAGGCCCTGGTTGTTCCACGGTAGATTCATTGTTTTCCATGCAGGCATACACCCTGTCGTATTAGTCAGAGGCCCTGGTTGTTCCACGGTAGATTCATTGTTTTCCATGCAGGCAGACACCTTGTCGTATAAGTCAGAGGCCCTGGTTGTTCCACGGTAGATTCATTGTTTTCCATGCAGGCATCCACCCTGTCGTATAAGTCAGAGAGGCCCTGGTTGTTCCACGGTAGATTCATTGTTTTCCATGCAGGCAGACACCCTGTCGTATAAGTCAGAGGCCCTGGTTGTTCCACGGTAGATTCATTGTTTTCCATGCAGGCAGACACCTTGTCGTATAAGTCAGAGGCCCTGGTTGTTCCACGGTAGATTCATTGTTTTCCATGCAGGCAGACACCTTGTCGTATAAGTCAGAGGCCCTGGTTGTTCCACGGTAGATTCATTGTTTTCCATGCAGGCAGACACCCTGTCGTATAAGTCAGAGGCCCTGGTTGTTCCCATCGTTGATTCCATCACAAGAAGTTCCTCTGTTATCTCAAAGTTCTCGTTTATTCCTCTGACAAACATGTTAAGTGGAGCGGTGTCTCTGATGTCACTACTCTCATCCAGTGCTATAGAAAAACAGATTAAAGCCATCTATCACTTCCACGCGCCTGGTGATGGTTCTGCGTGATAAGCTAATTTTCTCAAATTGGCTTTTTCTCTCAGGACAAAATATACCAGCAGTCTCCACCACAAACTCCCCTTCAGTAAAAGGTTTATACTTAGGTTTTTATGTGCCGCTACGTAGCTTGCCTTAGTTACGGAGTCTGGAGTAGAGCACCGTTTAGTAAACTAATTTTGTTGGGATTTTAAGTTTGTGGCAAATTTTCAAGCCTTCCTTGCCTTTTCCTGAGAGGACAGAGAGATAGTGTAGTTAGCATGCTTGCTTGAAAAATGACGTATTGAGATTATATTCCTTAAAAAACAGCAACACTTTCTTGGAATATGTCCAACATTAGTAAAAAAAAAAAAAAAAAAAAAAAAAAAAGTATTTTGCTGTCCATTCTTCTTTAAACGCACAACATTCAGAGTCCACTTTTCTAATTTTCGCAGCACTTATTTTTTTACATCAAAAGTCGTCAAGCAATGAAGTGGCCATGATGACTGAGCGCATTCTGAATCTGACTGTAGGCCGAAATACAGTGCGCGCTTGCCAGGCTACAGCGCCATCTATTGTAGGTTGTTTGTGTATCATGGAATGAGTCATTTTAGGCCAAAAATATTAAATCAAATATAATAATATTTAATACATTTAAAAAATGTCTCGCGGGCTGTACTCCCCCCCCCGGTCTAAGGTAATGGAAAGTGTACACATCAAAGCGTGAGTGATGGAGAAGCAGGACATGAAAAGAAAATTCATGTCCACTGACTCCAGGCCAAATGCCACCCTATTCCATATATAGTGCACTGCTTTAGACCAGGACCCAAAGGGACTATGTAGGGTATAGTTTTCCATTTGGGATGGAGCCAGTGTTTACTGCTCCCAGCAGCCAGACATAAAAGGTGTCGTGAACTTTACAGAAGCTTCATTATACAGACAGGTAGCAGACATTAGATTTACTCTCTCGTTTAGTTCCTTCTCACTACCTGTGTCCCAAATGGCACCCTATTCCCTATATAGTGCACTACTTTTGACAAGAACCCTGTTCAAAAGTAGTGTACTTGATAAGGGAATCAGAGTGCCATTTGGTTC
>NC_092090.1:8644251-8786751 GCF_045679555.1 Salvelinus alpinus | reverse complement strand
GCACTACCCAGAACCAGCTTAGGGCTTACCTAGTTAAATAACAGGTAAGACCAGAACCAGCTTAGGGCTTACCTAGCTAAATAACAGGTAAGACCAGAACCAGCTTAGGGCTTACCTAGCTAAATAACAGGTAAGACCAGAACCAGCTTAGGGTTTACCTAGCTAAATAACAGGTAAGACCAGAACCAGCTTAGGGCTTACCTAGCTAAATAACAGGTAAGACCAGAACCAGAACCAGCTTAGGGGTTACCTAGCTAAATAACAGGTAAGACCAGAACCAGCTTAGGGCTTACCTAGCTAAATAACAGGTAAGACCAGAACCAGCTTAGGGTTTACCTAGCTAAATAACAGGTAAGACCAGAACCAGCTTAGGGCTTACCTAGCTAAATAACAGGTAAGACCGGAACCAGCTTAGGGCTTACCTAGTTAAATAACAGGTAAGACCAGAACCAGCTTAGGGCTTACCTAGCTAAATAACAGGTAAGACTGGAACCAGCTTAGGGTTTACCTAGCTAAATAACAGGTAAGACCAGAACCAGCTTAGGGCTTACCTAGTTAAATAACAGGTAAGACTGGAACCAGCTTAGGGCTTACCTAGCTAAATAACAGGTAAGACCAGAACCAGCTTAGGGCTTACCTAGTTAAATAACAGGTAAGACCAGAACCAGCTTAGGGCTTACCTAGCTAAATAACAGGTAAGACCAGAACCAGCTTAGGGCTTACCTAGCTAAATAACAGGTAAGACCAGAACCAGCTTAGGGCTTACCTAGTTAAATAACAGGTAAGACTGGAACCAGCTTAGGGCTTACCTAGCTAAATAACAGGTAAGACTGGAACCAGCTTAGGGTTTACCTAGCTAAATAACAGGTAAGACCAGAACCAGCTTAGGGCTTACCTAGTTAAATAACAGGTAGGACCAGAACCAGCTTAGGGTTTACCTAGTTAAATAACAGGTAAGACCAGAACCAGCTTAGGGCTTACCTAGTTAAATAACAGGTAAGACCAGAACCAGCTTAGGGCTTACCTAGTTAAATAACAGGTAAGACCAGAACCAGCTTAGGGCTTACCTAGTTAAATAACAGGTAAGACCAGAACCAGCTTAGGGCTTACCTAGTTAAATAACAGGTAAGACCAGAACCAGCTTAGGGCTTACCTAGCTAAATAACAGGTAAGACCAGAACCAGCTTGGGGCTTACCTAGCTAAATAACAGGTAAGACTGGAACCAGCTTAGGGGTTACCTAGTTAAATAACAGGTAGGACTAGAACCAGCTTAGGGCTTACCTAGCTAAATAACAGGTAAGACCAGAACCAGCTTAGGGTTTACCTAGCTAAATAACAGGTAGGACTAGAACCAGCTTAGGGCTTACCTAGCTAAATAACAGGTAAGACCAGAACCAGCTTAGGGTTTACCTAGCTAAATAACAGGTAAGACTGGAACCAGCTTAGGGTTTACCTAGCTAAATAACAGGTAAGACTGGAACCAGCTTAGGGCTTACCTAGTTAAATAACAGGTAAGACTGGAACCAGCTTAGGGCTTACCTAGCTAAATAACAGGTAAGACTGGAACCAGCTTAGGGCTTACCTAGCTAAATAACAGGTAGGAACAGAACCAGCTGAGGGCTTACCTAGCTAAATAACAGGTAAGACTGGAACAAGCTTAGGGCTTACCTAGTTAAATAACAGGTAAGACCAGAACCAGCTTAGGGCTTACCTAGCTAAATAACAGGTAGGAACAGAACCAGCTGAGGGCTTACCTAGTTAAATAACAGGTAGGAACAGAACCAGCTGAGGGCTTACCTAGCTAAATAACAGGTAAGACTGGAACAAGCTTAGGGCTTACCTAGTTAAATAACAGGTAAGACCAGAACCAGCTTAGGGCTTACCTAGCTAAATAACAGGTAGGAACAGAACCAGCTGAGGGCTTACCTAGTTAAATAACAGGTAGGAACAGAACCAGCTGAGGGCTTACCTAGCTAAATAACAGGTAAGACCAGAACCAGCTTAGGGTTTACCTAGCTAAATAACAGGTAGGACTGGAACCAGCTTAGGGTTTACCTAGTTAAATAACAGGTAGGAACAGAACTAGCTGAGGGCTTACCTAGTTAAATAACAAGTAAGACTGGAACCAGCTTAGGGTTTACCTAGCTAAATAACAGGTAGGAACAGAACCAGCTGAGGGCTTACCTAGTTAAATAACAGGTAAGACTGGAACCAGCTTAGGGTTTACCTAGCTAAATAACAGGTAGGAACAGAACCAGCTGAGGGCTTACCTAGCTAAATAACAGGTAGGAACAGAACCAGCTTAGGGTTTACCTAGTTAAATAACAGGTAGGAACAGAACCAGCTGAGGGCTTACCTAGTTAAATAACAGGTAGGAACAGAACCAGCTGAGGGCTTACCTAGCTAAATAACAGGTAAGACTGGAACCAGCTGAGGGCTTACCTAGCTAAATAACAGATAAGACTGGAACCAGCTTAGGGCTTACCTAGCTAAATAACAGGTAGGAACAGAACCAGCTGAGGGCTTACCTAGTTAAATAACAGGTAGGAACAGAACCAGCTGAGGGCTTACCTAGTTAAATAACAGGTAAGACTGGAACCAGCTTAGGGCTTACCTAGCTAAATAACAGGTAAGACTGGAACCAGCTTAGGGCTTACCTAGCTAAATAACAGGTAAGACTGGAACCAGAACCAGCTGAGGGCTTACCTAGCTAAATAACAGATAAGACTGGAACCAGCTTAGGGCTTACCTAGCTAAATAACAGGTAAGACTGGAACCAGAACCAGCTTAGGGCTTACCTAGTTAAATAACAGGTAAGACCAGAACCAGCTTAGGGGTTACCTAGCTAAATAACAGGTAAGACCAGAACCAGCTTAGGGTTTACCTAGCTAAATAACAGGTAAGACCAGAACCAGAACCAGCTTAGGGGTTACCTAGCTAAATAACAGGTAGGACTAGAACCAGCTTAGGGCTTACTTAGTTAAATAACAGGTAAGACCAGAACCAGCTTAGGGGTTACCTAGCTAAATAACAGGTAAGACCAGAACCAGCTTAGGGTTTACCTAGCTAAATAACAGGTAAGACCAGAACCAGAACCAGCTTAGGGGTTACCTAGCTAAATAACAGGTAGGACTAGAACCAGCTTAGGGCTTACTTAGTTAAATAACAGGTAAGACCAGAACCAGCTTAGGGTTTACCTAGCTAAATAACAGGTAAGACCAGAACCAGCTTAGGGCTTACCTAGCTAAATAACAGGTAAGACCAGAACCAGCTTAGGGCTTACCTAGCTAAATAACAGGTAAGACCAGAACCAGCTTAGGGTTTACCTAGCTAAATAACAGGTAAGACTGGAACCAGCTTAGGGTTTACCTAGCTAAATAACAGGTAAGACTGGAACCAGCTTAGGGCTTACCTAGTTAAATAACAGGTAAGACTGGAACCAGCTTAGGGCTTACCTAGCTAAGTAACAGGTAAGACTGGAACCAGCTTAGGGCTTACCTAGCTAAATAACAGGTAGGAACAGAACCAGCTGAGGGCTTACCTAGCTAAATAACAGGTAAGACTGGAACAAGCTTAGGGCTTACCTAGTTAAATAACAGGTAAGACCAGAACCAGCTTAGGGCTTACCTAGCTAAATAACAGGTAGGAACAGAACCAGCTGAGGGCTTACCTAGTTAAATAACAGGTAGGAACAGAACCAGCTGAGGGCTTACCTAGCTAAATAACAGGTAAGACTGGAACAAGCTTAGGGCTTACCTAGTTAAATAACAGGTAAGACCAGAACCAGCTTAGGGCTTACCTAGCTAAATAACAGGTAGGAACAGAACCAGCTGAGGGCTTACCTAGTTAAATAACAGGTAGGAACAGAACCAGCTGAGGGCTTACCTAGCTAAATAACAGGTAAGACCAGAACCAGCTTAGGGTTTACCTAGCTAAATAACAGGTAGGACCAGAACCAGCTTAGGGCTTACCTAGCTAAATAACAGGTAGGAACAGAACCAGCTGAGGGCTTACCTAGTTAAATAACAGGTAGGAACAGAACCAGCTGAGGGCTTACCTAGTTAAATAACAGGTAAGACTGGAACCAGCTTAGGGCTTACCTAGCTAAATAACAGGTAAGACTGGAACCAGCTTAGGGCTTACCTAGCTAAATAACAGGTAAGACTGGAACCAGAACCAGCTGAGGGCTTACCTAGCTAAATAACAGATAAGACTGGAACCAGCTTAGGGCTTACCTAGCTAAATAACAGGTAAGACTGGAACCAGAACCAGCTTAGGGCTTACCTAGTTAAATAACAGGTAAGACCAGAACCAGCTTAGGGGTTACCTAGCTAAATAACAGGTAAGACCAGAACCAGCTTAGGGTTTACCTAGCTAAATAACAGGTAAGACCAGAACCAGAACCAGCTTAGGGGTTACCTAGCTAAATAACAGGTAGGACTAGAACCAGCTTAGGGCTTACTTAGTTAAATAACAGGTAAGACCAGAACCAGCTTAGGGGTTACCTAGCTAAATAACAGGTAAGACCAGAACCAGCTTAGGGTTTACCTGGCTAAATAACAGGTAAGACCAGAACCAGCTTAGGGGTTACCTAGCTAAATAACAGGTAGGACTAGAACCAGCTTAGGGCTTACTTAGTTAAATAACAGGTAAGACCAGAACCAGCTTAGGGTTTACCTAGCTAAATAACAGGTAAGACCAGAACCAGCTTAGGGCTTACCTAGCTAAATAACAGGTAAGACCAGAACCAGCTTAGGGCTTACCTAGCTAAATAACAGGTAAGACCAGAACCAGCTTAGGGCTTACCTAGCTAAATAACAGGTAAGACCAGAACCAGCTTAGGGCTTACCTAGCTAAATAACAGGTAAGACTGGAACCAGCTTAGGGCTTACCTAGCTAAATAACAGGTAAGACCAGAACCAGCTTAGGGCTTACCTAGCTAAATAACAGGTAAGACCAGAACCAGCTTAGGGCTTACCTAGCTAAATAACAGGTAAGACCAGAACCAGCTTAGGGCTTACCTAGCTAAATAACAGGTAGGACCAGAACCAGCTTAGGGCTTACCTAGCTAAATAACAGGTAAGACCAGAACCAGCTTAGGGTTTACCTAGCTAAATAACAGGTAAGACCAGAACCAGCTTAGGGCTTACCTAGCTAAATAACAGGTAGGACCAGAACCAGCTTAGGGCTTACCTAGTTAAATAACAGGTAAGACCAGAACCAGCTTAGGGTTTACCTAGCTAAATAACAGGTAGGACCAGAACCAGCTTAGGGCTTACCTAGCTAAATAACAGGTAGGACCAGAACCAGCTTAGGGTTTACCTAGCTAAATAACAGGTAAGACTGGAACCAGCTCAGGGTTTACCTAGCTAAATAACAGGTAAGACTGGAACCAGCTTAGGGCTTACCTAGCTAAATAACAGGTAGGACCAGAACCAGCTTAGGGCTTACCTAGTTAAATAACAGGTAGGACCAGAACCAGCTTAGGGCTTACCTAGTTAAATAACAGGTAAGACTGGAACCAGCTTAGGGTTTACCTAGCTAAATAACAGGTAAGACTGGAACCAGCTTAGGGTTTACCTAGTTAAATAACAGGTAAGACCATAACCAGCTTAGGGCTTACCTAGTTAAATAACAGGTAAGACCAGAACCAGCTTAGGGCTTAACTAGCTAAATAACAGGTAAGACCAGAACCAGCTTAGGGCTTACCTAGCTAAATAACAGGTAAGACCAGAACCAGCTTAGGGCTTAACTAGCTAAATAACAGGTAAGACCAGAACCAGCTTAGGGCTTACCTAGTTAAATAACAGGTAAGACCAGAACCAGCGTAGGGCTTACCTAGCTAAATAACAGGTAAGACCAGAACCAGCTTAGGGCTTAACTAGCTAAATAACAGGTAAGACTGGAACCAGCTTAGGGTTTACCTAGTTAAATAACAGGTAAGACCATAACCAGCTTAGGGCTTACCTAGTTAAATAACAGGTAAGACTGGAACCAGCTTAGGGTTTACCTAGCTAAATAACAGGTAAGACTGGAACCAGCTTAGGGCTTACCTAGCTAAATAAAAGGTAGGACCAGAACCAGTTTAGGGCTTACCTAGCTATATAACAGGTAGGACCAGAACCAGCTTAGGGTTTACCTAGCTAAATAACAGGTAGGAACAGAACCAGCTTAGGGTTTACCTAGTTAAATATCAGGTAAGACCAGAACCAGCTTAGGGCTTACCTAGCTAAATAACAGGTAAGACCAGAACCAGCTTAGGGCTTACCTAGCTAAATAACAGGTAAGACCAGAACCAGCTTAGGGTTTACCTAGTTAAATAACAGGTAAGACCAGAACCAGCTTAGGGTTTACCTAGCTAAATAACAGGTAGGACCAGAACCAGCTGAGGGCTTACCTAGCTAAATAACAGGTAGGACCAGAACCAGCTTAGGGCTTAACTAGCTAAATAACAGGTAAGACCAGAACCAGCTTAGGGCTTAACTAGCTAAATAACAGGTAAGACCAGAACCAGCTTAGGGCTTACCTAGCTAAATAACAGGTAAGACCAGAACCAGCTTAGGGCTTAACTAGCTAAATAACAGGTAAGACCAGAACCAGCTTAGGGCTTACCTAGTTAAATAACAGGTAAGACCAGAACCAGCTTAGGGCTTACCTAGCTAAATAACAGGTAAGACCAGAACCAGCTTAGGGCTTAACTAGCTAAATAACAGTTAAGACTGGAACCAGCTTAGGGTTTACCTAGTTAAATAACAGGTAAGACCATAACCAGCTTAGGGCTTACCTAGTTAAATAACAGGTAAGACTGGAACCAGCTTAGGGTTTACCTAGCTAAATAACAGGTAAGACTGGAACCAGCTTAGGGCTTACCTAGCTAAATAAAAGGTAGGACCAGAACCAGTTTAGGGCTTACCTAGCTATATAACAGGTAGGACCAGAACCAGCTTAGGGTTTACCTAGCTAAATAACAGGTAGGAACAGAACCAGCTTAGGGTTTACCTAGTTAAATAACAGGTAAGACCAGAACCAGCTTAGGGCTTACCTAGCTAAATAACAGGTAAGACCAGAACCAGCTTAGGGCTTACCTAGCTAAATAACAGGTAAGACCAGAACCAGCTTAGGGTTTACCTAGTTAAATAACAGGTAAGACCAGAACCAGCTTAGGGTTTACCTAGCTAAATAACAGGTAGGACCAGAACCAGCTGAGGGCTTACCTAGCTAAATAACAGGTAGGACCAGAACCAGCTTAGGGCTTAACTAGCTAAATAACAGGTAAGACCAGAACCAGCTTAGGGCTTACCTAGTTAAATAACAGGTAAGACCAGAACCAGTTTAGGGCTTACCTAGCTAAATAACAGGTAAGACCAGAACCAGCTTAGGGTTTACCTAGTTAAATAACAGGTAAGACCAGAACCAGCTTAGGGCTTACCTAGCTAAATAACAGGTAAGACCAGAACCAGCTTAGGGCTTACCTAGCTAAATAACAGGTAGGACCAGAACCAGCTTAGGGTTTACCTAGTTAAATAACAGGTAAGACCAGAACCAGCTTAGGGTTTACCTAGCTAAATAACAGGTAAGACCAGAACCAGCTTAGGGCTTACCTAGCTAAATAACAGGTAAGACTGGAACCAGTTTAGGGCTTACCTAGTTAAATAACAGGTAAGACCAGAACCAGCTTAGGGCTTACCTAGCTAAATAACAGGTAGGAACAGAACCAGCTGAGGGCTTACCTAGCTAAATAACAGGTAAGACCAGAACCAGCTTAGGGCTTACCTAGCTAAATAACAGGTAGGACTGGAACCAGCTTAGGGTTTACCTAGCTAAATAACAGGTAGGACCAGAACCAGCTTAGGGCTTACCTAGCTAAATAACAGGTAAGACCAGAACCAGCTTAGGGCTTACCTAGCTAAATAACAGGTAAGACTGGAACCAGCTTAGGGCTTACCTAGTTAAATAACAGGTAAGACCAGAACCAGCTTAGGGCTTACCTAGCTAAATAACAGGTAGGACTGGAACCAGCTTAGGGCTTACCTAGCTAAATAACAGGTAAGACTGGAACCAGCTTAGGGTTTACCTAGCTAAATAACAGGTAAGACTGGAACCAGCTTAGGGCTTACCTAGCTAAATAACAGGTAAGACTGGAACCAGCTTAGGGCTTACCTAGCTAAATAACAGGTAGGACCAGAACCAGCTTAGGGTTTACCTAGTTAAATAACAGGTAAGACCAGAACCAGCTTAGGGTTTACCTAGCTAAATAACAGGTAAGACCAGAACCAGCTTAGGGCTTACCTAGCTAAATAACAGGTAGGACCAGAACCAGCTTAGGGCTTACCTAGTTAAATAACAGGTAAGACCAGAACCAGCTTAGGGTTTACCTAGCTAAATAACAGGTAGGACCAGAACCAGCTTAGGGCTTACCTAGCTAAATAACAGGTAAGACTGGAACCAGCTCAGGGTTTACCTAGTTAAATAACAAGTAAGACTGGAACCAGCTTAGGGCTTACCTAGCTAAATAACAGGTAGGAACAGAACCAGCTTAGGGCTTACCTAGCTAAATAACAGGTAGGACCAGAACCAGCTTAGGGCTTACCTAGCTAAATAACAGGTAGGACCAGAACCAGCTTAGGGCTTACCTAGCTAAATAACAGGTAAGACCAGAACCAGCTTAGGGCTTAACTAGCTAAATAACAGGTAAGACTGGAACCAGCTTAGGGTTTAACTAGCTAAATAACAGGTAAGACTGGAACCAGCTTAGGGCTTACCTAGCTAAATAACAGGTAAGACCAGAACCAGCTTAGGGCTTACCTAGTTAAATAACAGGTAAGACCAGAACCAGCTTAGGGCTTACCTAGTTAAATAACAGGTAAGACCAGAACCAGCTGAGGGCTTACCTAGTTAAATAACAGGTAAGACCAGAACCAGCTTAGGGCTTACCTAGCTAAATAACAGGTAAGACTGGAACCAGCTTAGGGCTTACCTAGCTAAATAACAGGTAAGACCAGAACCAGCTGAGGGCTTACCTAGCTAAATAACAGGTAGGACTAGAACCAGCTTAGGGCTTACCTAGCTAAATAACAGGTAGGACTAGAACCAGCTTAGGGCTTACCTAGTTAAATAACAGGTAAGACCAGAACCAGCTGAGGGCTTACCTAGTTAAATAACAGGTAAGACCAGAACCAGCTTAGGGCTTACCTAGCTAAATAACAGGTAAGACTGGAACCAGCTTAGGGCTTACCTAGCTAAATAACAGGTAAGACTGGAACCAGCTTAGGGCTTACCTAGCTAAATAACAGGTAGGACTAGAACCAGCTTAGGGCTTACCTAGCTAAATAACAGGTAAGACCAGAACCAGCTTAGGGCTTAACTAGCTAAATAACAGGTAAGACTGGAACCAGCTTAGGGTTTACCTAGTTAAATAACAGGTAAGACCATAACCAGCTTAGGGCTTACCTAGTTAAATAACAGGTAAGACCAGAACCAGCTTAGGGTTTACCTAGCTAAATAACAGGTAGGACCAGAACCAGCTTAGGGCTTACCTAGCTAAATAACAGGTAAGACCAGAACCAGCTTAGGGCTTACCTAGCTAAATAACAGGTAGGACCAGAACCAGCTTAGGGCTTACCTAGTTAAATAACAGGTAAGACCATAACCAGCTTAGGGCTTACCTAGTTAAATAACAGGTAAGACCAGAACCAGCTTAGGGTTTACCTAGCTAAATAACAGGTAGGACCAGAACCAGCTTAGGGCTTACCTAGCTAAATAACAGGTAAGACCAGAACCAGCTTAGGGCTTACCTAGCTAAATAACAGGTAGGACCAGAACCAGCTTAGGGCTTACCTAGTTAAATAACAGGTAGGACCAGAACCAGCTTAGGGCTTACCTAGCTAAATAACAGGTAGGACCAGAACCAGCTTAGGGCTTACCTAGCTAAATAACAGGTAGGACCAGAACCAGCTTAGGGCTTACCTAGCTAAATAACAGGTAAGACCAGAACCAGCTTAGGGCTTACCTAGCTAAATAACAGGTAGGACCAGAACCAGCTTAGGGCTTACCTAGTTAAATAACAGGTAAGACTGGAACCAGCTTAGGGTTTACCTAGCTAAATAACAGGTAAGACTGGAACCAGCTTAGGGCTTACCTAGCTAAATAACAGGTAGGACCAGAACCAGTTTAGGGCTTACCTAGCTAAATAACAGGTAGGACCAGAACCAGCTTAGGGTTTTCCTAGCTAAATAACAGGTAGGAACAGAACCAGCTTAGGGTTTACCTAGTTAAATAACAGGTAAGACCAGAACCAGCTTAGGGCTTACCTAGCTAAATAACAGGTAAGACCAGAACCAGCTTAGGGCTTACCTAGTTAAATAACAGGTAAGACCAGAACCAGTTTAGGGCTTACCTAGCTAAATAACAGGTAAGACCAGAACCAGCTTAGGGCTTACCTAGCTAAATAACAGGTAAGACCAGAACCAGCTTAGGGTTTACCTAGTTAAATAACAGGTAAGACCAGAACCAGCTTAGGGTTTACCTAGCTAAATAACAGGTAGGACCAGAACCAGCTGAGGGCTTACCTAGCTAAATAACAGGTAGGACCAGAACCAGCTTAGGGCTTAACTAGCTAAATAACAGGTAAGACCAGAACCAGCTTAGGGCTTACCTAGTTAAATAACAGGTAAGACCAGAACCAGTTTAGGGCTTACCTAGCTAAATAACAGGTAAGACCAGAACCAGCTTAGGGTTTACCTAGTTAAATAACAGGTAAGACCAGAACCAGCTTAGGGCTTAACTAGCTAAATAACAGGTAAGACCAGAACCAGCTTAGGGCTTACCTAGCTAAATAACAGGTAAGACCAGAACCAGCTTAGGGCTTAACTAACTAAATAACAGGTAAGACCAGAACCAGCTTAGGGCTTACCTAGTTAAATAACAGGTAAGACCAGAACCAGCTTAGGGCTTACCTAGCTAAATAACAGGTAAGACCAGAACCAGCTTAGGGCTTAACTAGCTAAATAACAGGTAAGACTGGAACCAGCTTAGGGTTTACCTAGTTAAATAACAGGTAAGACCATAACCAGCTTAGGGCTTACCTAGTTAAATAACAGGTAAGACTGGAACCAGCTTAGGGTTTACCTAGCTAAATAACAGGTAAGACTGGAACCAGCTTAGGGCTTACCTAGCTAAATAACAGGTAGGACCAGAACCAGTTTAGGGCTTACCTAGCTATATAACAGGTAGGACCAGAACCAGCTTAGGGTTTACCTAGCTAAATAACAGGTAGGAACAGAACCAGCTTAGGGTTTACCTAGTTAAATAACAGGTAAGACCAGAACCAGCTTAGGGCTTACCTAGTTAAATAACAGGTAAGACCAGAACCAGTTTAGGGCTTACCTAGCTAAATAACAGGTAAGACCAGAACCAGCTTAGGGTTTACCTAGTTAAATAACAGGTAAGACCAGAACCAGCTTAGGGCTTAACTAGCTAAATAACAGGTAAGACCAGAACCAGCTTAGGGCTTACCTAGCTAAATAACAGGTAAGACCAGAACCAGCTTAGGGCTTAACTAGCTAAATAACAGGTAAGACCAGAACCAGCTTAGGGCTTACCTAGTTAAATAACAGGTAAGACCAGAACCAGCTTAGGGCTTACCTAGCTAAATAACAGGTAAGACCAGAACCAGCTTAGGGCTTAACTAGCTAAATAACAGGTAAGACTGGAACCAGCTTAGGGTTTACCTAGTTAAATAACAGGTAAGACCATAACCAGCTTAGGGCTTACCTAGTTAAATAACAGGTAAGACTGGAACCAGCTTAGGGTTTACCTAGCTAAATAACAGGTAAGACTGGAACCAGCTTAGGGCTTACCTAGCTAAATAACAGGTAGGACCAGAACCAGTTTAGGGCTTACCTAGCTATATAACAGGTAGGACCAGAACCAGCTTAGGGTTTACCTAGCTAAATAACAGGTAGGAACAGAACCAGCTTAGGGTTTACCTAGTTAAATAACAGGTAAGACCAGAACCAGCTTAGGGCTTACCTAGCTAAATAACAGGTAAGACCAGAACCAGCTTAGGGCTTACCTAGCTAAATAACAGGTAAGACCAGAACCAGCTTAGGGTTTACCTAGTTAAATAACAGGTAAGACCAGAACCAGCTTAGGGTTTACCTAGCTAAATAACAGGTAGGACCAGAACCAGCTGAGGGCTTACCTAGCTAAATAACAGGTAGGACCAGAACCAGCTTAGGGCTTAACTAGCTAAATAACAGGTAAGACCAGAACCAGCTTAGGGCTTACCTAGTTAAATAACAGGTAAGACCAGAACCAGTTTAGGGCTTACCTAGCTAAATAACAGGTAAGACCAGAACCAGCTTAGGGTTTACCTAGTTAAATAACAGGTAAGACCAGAACCAGCTTAGGGCTTACCTAGCTAAATAACAGGTAAGACCAGAACCAGCTTAGGGCTTACCTAGCTAAATAACAGGTAGGACCAGAACCAGCTTAGGGTTTACCTAGTTAAATAACAGGTAAGACCAGAACCAGCTTAGGGTTTACCTAGCTAAATAACAGGTAAGACCAGAACCAGCTTAGGGCTTACCTAGCTAAATAACAGGTAAGACTGGAACCAGTTTAGGGCTTACCTAGTTAAATAACAGGTAAGACCAGAACCAGCTTAGGGCTTACCTAGCTAAATAACAGGTAGGAACAGAACCAGCTGAGGGCTTACCTAGCTAAATAACAGGTAAGACCAGAACCAGCTTAGGGCTTACCTAGCTAAATAACAGGTAGGACTGGAACCAGCTTAGGGTTTACCTAGCTAAATAACAGGTAGGACCAGAACCAGCTTAGGGCTTACCTAGCTAAATAACAGGTAAGACCAGAACCAGCCAGCTTAGGGCTTACCTAGCTAAATAACAGGTAAGACTGGAACCAGCTTAGGGTTTACCTAGCTAAATAACAGGTAAGACTGGAACCAGCTTAGGGCTTACCTAGTTAAATAACAGGTAAGACCAGAACCAGCTTAGGGCTTACCTAGCTAAATAACAGGTAGGACTGGAACCAGCTTAGGGCTTACCTAGCTAAATAACAGGTAAGACTGGAACCAGCTTAGGGTTTACCTAGCTAAATAACAGGTAAGACTGGAACCAGCTTAGGGCTTACCTAGCTAAATAACAGGTAAGACTGGAACCAGCTTAGGGCTTACCTAGCTAAATAACAGGTAGGACCAGAACCAGCTTAGGGCTTACCTAGTTAAATAACAGGTAAGACCAGAACCAGCTTAGGGTTTACCTAGCTAAATAACAGGTAGGACCAGAACCAGCTTAGGGCTTACCTAGCTAAATAACAGGTAAGACTGGAACCAGCTCAGGGTTTACCTAGTTAAATAACAGGTAAGACTGGAACCAGCTTAGGGCTTACCTAGCTAAATAACAGGTAAGACTGGAACCAGCTTAGGGCTTACCTAGCTAAATAACAGGTAGGACCGGAACCAGCTTAGGGCTTACCTAGCTAAATAACAGGTAGGACCAGAACCAGCTTAGGGCTTACCTAGCTAAATAACAGGTAGGACCAGAACCAGCTTAGGGCTTACCTAGCTAAATAACAGGTAAGACCAGAACCAGCTTAGGGTTTACCTAGCTAAATAACAGGTAAGACCAGAACCAGCTTAGGGCTTACCTAGCTAAATAACAGGTAGGACCAGAACCAGCTTAGGGCTTACCTAGTTAAATAACAGGTAAGACCAGAACCAGCTTAGGGTTTACCTAGCTAAATAACAGGTAGGACCAGAACCAGCTTAGGGCTTACCTAGCTAAATAACAGGTAAGACTGGAACCAGCTCAGGGTTTACCTAGTTAAATAACAGGTAAGACTGGAACCAGCTTAGGGCTTACCTAGCTAAATAACAGGTAAGACTGGAACCAGCTTAGGGCTTACCTAGCTAAATAACAGGTAGGACCGGAACCAGCTTAGGGCTTACCTAGCTAAATAACAGGTAGGACCAGAACCAGCTTAGGGCTTACCTAGCTAAATAACAGGTAGGACCAGAACCAGCTTAGGGCTTACCTAGCTAAATAACAGGTAAGACCAGAACCAGCTTAGGGCTTAACTAGCTAAATAACAGGTAAGACTGGAACCAGCTTAGGGTTTAACTAGTTAAATAACAGGTAAGACCAGAACCAGCTTAGGGTTTACCTAGCTAAATAACAGGTAGGACCAGAACCAGCTGAGGGCTTACCTAGCTAAATAACAGGTAGGACCAGAACCAGCTTAGGGCTTAACTAGCTAAATAACAGGTAAGACCAGAACCAGCTTAGGGCTTACCTAGTTAAATAACAGGTAAGACCAGAACCAGTTTAGGGCTTACCTAGCTAAATAACAGGTAAGACCAGAACCAGCTTAGGGTTTACCTAGTTAAATAACAGGTAAGACCAGAACCAGCTTAGGGCTTACCTAGCTAAATAACAGGTAAGACCAGAACCAGCTTAGGGCTTACCTAGCTAAATAACAGGTAGGACCAGAACCAGCTTAGGGTTTACCTAGTTAAATAACAGGTAAGACCAGAACCAGCTTAGGGTTTACCTAGCTAAATAACAGGTAAGACCAGAACCAGCTTAGGGCTTACCTAGCTAAATAACAGGTAAGACTGGAACCAGTTTAGGGCTTACCTAGTTAAATAACAGGTAAGACCAGAACCAGCTTAGGGCTTACCTAGCTAAATAACAGGTAGGAACAGAACCAGCTGAGGGCTTACCTAGCTAAATAACAGGTAAGACCAGAACCAGCTTAGGGCTTACCTAGCTAAATAACAGGTAGGACTGGAACCAGCTTAGGGTTTACCTAGCTAAATAACAGGTAGGACCAGAACCAGCTTAGGGCTTACCTAGCTAAATAACAGGTAAGACCAGAACCAGCTTAGGGCTTACCTAGCTAAATAACAGGTAAGACTGGAACCAGCTTAGGGTTTACCTAGCTAAATAACAGGTAAGACTGGAACCAGCTTAGGGCTTACCTAGTTAAATAACAGGTAAGACCAGAACCAGCTTAGGGTTTACCTAGCTAAATAACAGGTAAGACTGGAACCAGCTTAGGGCTTACCTAGTTAAATAACAGGTAAGACCAGAACCAGCTTAGGGCTTACCTAGCTAAATAACAGGTAGGACTGGAACCAGCTTAGGGCTTACCTAGCTAAATAACAGGTAAGACTGGAACCAGCTTAGGGTTTACCTAGCTAAATAACAGGTAAGACTGGAACCAGCTTAGGGCTTACCTAGCTAAATAACAGGTAAGACTGGAACCAGCTTAGGGCTTACCTAGCTAAATAACAGGTAGGACCAGAACCAGCTTAGGGCTTACCTAGCTAAATAACAGGTAGGACCAGAACCAGCTTAGGGCTTACCTAGCTAAATAACAGGTAGGACCAGAACCAGCTTAGGGCTTACCTAGCTAAATAACAGGTAAGACCAGAACCAGCTTAGGGTTTACCTAGCTAAATAACAGGTAAGACCAGAACCAGCTTAGGGCTTACCTAGCTAAATAACAGGTAGGACCAGAACCAGCTTAGGGCTTACCTAGTTAAATAACAGGTAAGACCAGAACCAGCTTAGGGTTTACCTAGCTAAATAACAGGTAGGACCAGAACCAGCTTAGGGCTTACCTAGCTAAATAACAGGTAAGACTGGAACCAGCTCAGGGTTTACCTAGTTAAATAACAGGTAAGACTGGAACCAGCTTAGGGCTTACCTAGCTAAATAACAGGTAAGACTGGAACCAGCTTAGGGCTTACCTAGCTAAATAACAGGTAGGACCGGAACCAGCTTAGGGCTTACCTAGCTAAATAACAGGTAGGACCAGAACCAGCTTAGGGCTTACCTAGCTAAATAACAGGTAGGACCAGAACCAGCTTAGGGCTTACCTAGCTAAATAACAGGTAAGACCAGAACCAGCTTAGGGCTTAACTAGCTATATAACAGGTAAGACTGGAACCAGCTCAGGGTTTACCTAGTTAAATAACAGGTAAGACTGGAACCAGCTTAGGGCTTACCTAGCTAAATAACAGGTAGGACTGGAACCAGCTTAGGGCTTACCTAGCTAAATAACAGGTAAGACTGGAACCAGCTTAGGGTTTACCTAGCTAAATAACAGGTAAGACTGGAACCAGCTTAGGGCTTACCTAGCTAAATAACAGGTAAGACTGGAACCAGCTTAGGGCTTACCTAGCTAAATAACAGGTAGGACCAGAACCAGCTTAGGGCTTACCTAGTTAAATAACAGGTAAGACCAGAACCAGCTTAGGGTTTACCTAGCTAAATAACAGGTAGGACCAGAACCAGCTTAGGGCTTACCTAGCTAAATAACAGGTAAGACTGGAACCAGCTCAGGGTTTACCTAGTTAAATAACAGGTAAGACTGGAACCAGCTTAGGGCTTACCTAGCTAAATAACAGGTAAGACTGGAACCAGCTTAGGGCTTACCTAGCTAAATAACAGGTAGGACCGGAACCAGCTTAGGGCTTACCTAGCTAAATAACAGGTAGGACCAGAACCAGCTTAGGGCTTACCTAGCTAAATAACAGGTAGGACCAGAACCAGCTTAGGGCTTACCTAGCTAAATAACAGGTAAGACCAGAACCAGCTTAGGGTTTACCTAGCTAAATAACAGGTAAGACCAGAACCAGCTTAGGGCTTACCTAGCTAAATAACAGGTAGGACCAGAACCAGCTTAGGGCTTACCTAGTTAAATAACAGGTAAGACCAGAACCAGCTTAGGGTTTACCTAGCTAAATAACAGGTAGGACCAGAACCAGCTTAGGGCTTACCTAGCTAAATAACAGGTAAGACTGGAACCAGCTCAGGGTTTACCTAGTTAAATAACAGGTAAGACTGGAACCAGCTTAGGGCTTACCTAGCTAAATAACAGGTAAGACTGGAACCAGCTTAGGGCTTACCTAGCTAAATAACAGGTAGGACCGGAACCAGCTTAGGGCTTACCTAGCTAAATAACAGGTAGGACCAGAACCAGCTTAGGGCTTACCTAGCTAAATAACAGGTAGGACCAGAACCAGCTTAGGGCTTACCTAGCTAAATAACAGGTAAGACCAGAACCAGCTTAGGGCTTAACTAGCTAAATAACAGGTAAGACTGGAACCAGCTTAGGGTTTAACTAGTTAAATAACAGGTAAGACCAGAACCAGCTTAGGGTTTACCTAGCTAAATAACAGGTAGGACCAGAACCAGCTGAGGGCTTACCTAGCTAAATAACAGGTAGGACCAGAACCAGCTTAGGGCTTAACTAGCTAAATAACAGGTAAGACCAGAACCAGCTTAGGGCTTACCTAGTTAAATAACAGGTAAGACCAGAACCAGTTTAGGGCTTACCTAGCTAAATAACAGGTAATGCCAGAACCAGCTTAGGGTTTACCTAGTTAAATAACAGGTAAGACCAGAACCAGCTTAGGGCTTACCTAGCTAAATAACAGGTAAGACCAGAACCAGCTTAGGGCTTACCTAGCTAAATAACAGGTAGGACCAGAACCAGCTTAGGGTTTACCTAGTTAAATAACAGGTAAGACCAGAACCAGCTTAGGGTTTACCTAGCTAAATAACAGGTAAGACCAGAACCAGCTTAGGGCTTACCTAGCTAAATAACAGGTAAGACTGGAACCAGTTTAGGGCTTACCTAGTTAAATAACAGGTAAGACCAGAACCAGCTTAGGGCTTACCTAGCTAAATAACAGGTAGGAACAGAACCAGCTGAGGGCTTACCTAGCTAAATAACAGGTAAGACCAGAACCAGCTTAGGGCTTACCTAGCTAAATAACAGGTAGGACTGGAACCAGCTTAGGGTTTACCTAGCTAAATAACAGGTAGGACCAGAACCAGCTTAGGGCTTACCTAGCTAAATAACAGGTAAGACCAGAACCAGCTTAGGGCTTACCTAGCTAAATAACAGGTAAGACTGGAACCAGCTTAGGGTTTACCTAGCTAAATAACAGGTAAGACTGGAACCAGCTTAGGGCTTACCTAGTTAAATAACAGGTAAGACCAGAACCAGCTTAGGGTTTACCTAGCTAAATAACAGGTAAGACTGGAACCAGCTTAGGGCTTACCTAGTTAAATAACAGGTAAGACCAGAACCAGCTTAGGGCTTACCTAGCTAAATAACAGGTAGGACTGGAACCAGCTTAGGGCTTACCTAGCTAAATAACAGGTAAGACTGGAACCAGCTTAGGGTTTACCTAGCTAAATAACAGGTAAGACTGGAACCAGCTTAGGGCTTACCTAGCTAAATAACAGGTAAGACTGGAACCAGCTTAGGGCTTACCTAGCTAAATAACAGGTAGGACCAGAACCAGCTTAGGGCTTACCTAGCTAAATAACAGGTAGGACCAGAACCAGCTTAGGGCTTACCTAGCTAAATAACAGGTAGGACCAGAACCAGCTTAGGGCTTACCTAGCTAAATAACAGGTAAGACCAGAACCAGCTTAGGGTTTACCTAGCTAAATAACAGGTAAGACCAGAACCAGCTTAGGGCTTACCTAGCTAAATAACAGGTAGGACCAGAACCAGCTTAGGGCTTACCTAGTTAAATAACAGGTAAGACCAGAACCAGCTTAGGGTTTACCTAGCTAAATAACAGGTAGGACCAGAACCAGCTTAGGGCTTACCTAGCTAAATAACAGGTAAGACTGGAACCAGCTCAGGGTTTACCTAGTTAAATAACAGGTAAGACTGGAACCAGCTTAGGGCTTACCTAGCTAAATAACAGGTAAGACTGGAACCAGCTTAGGGCTTACCTAGCTAAATAACAGGTAGGACCGGAACCAGCTTAGGGCTTACCTAGCTAAATAACAGGTAGGACCAGAACCAGCTTAGGGCTTACCTAGCTAAATAACAGGTAGGACCAGAACCAGCTTAGGGCTTACCTAGCTAAATAACAGGTAAGACCAGAACCAGCTTAGGGCTTAACTAGCTAAATAACAGGTAAGACTGGAACCAGCTTAGGGTTTAACTAGCTAAATAACAGGTAAGACTGGAACCAGCTTAGGGCTTACCTAGCTAAATAACAGGTAAGACCAGAACCAGCTTAGGGCTTACCTAGTTAAATAACAGATAAGACCAGAACCAGCTTAGGGCTTACCTAGTTAAATAACAGGTAAGACCAGAACCAGCTGAGGGCTTACCTAGTTAAATAACAGGTAAGACCAGAATCAGCTTAGGGCTTACCTAGCTAAATAACAGGTAAGACTGGAACCAGCTTAGGGCTTACCTAGTTAAATAACAGGTAAGACTGGAACCAGCTTAGGGCTTACCTAGCTAAATAACAGGTAAGACCAGAACCAGCTGAGGGCTTACCTAGCTAAATAACAGGTAGGACTAGAACCAGCTTAGGGCTTACCTAGCTAAATAACAGGTAGGACTAGAACCAGCTTAGGGCTTACCTAGTTAAATAACAGGTAAGACCAGAACCAGCTGAGGGCTTACCTAGTTAAATAACAGGTAAGACCAGAACCAGCTTAGGGCTTACCTAGCTAAATAACAGGTAAGACTGGAACCAGCTTAGGGCTTACCTAGCTAAATAACAGGTAAGACTGAAACCAGCTTAGGGCTTACCTAGCTAAATAACAGGTAGGACTAGAACCAGCTTAGGGCTTACCTAGCTAAATAACAGGTAAGACCAGAACCAGCTTAGGGCTTAACTAGCTAAATAACAGGTAAGACTGGAACCAGCTTAGGGTTTACCTAGTTAAATAACAGGTAAGACCATAACCAGCTTAGGGCTTACCTAGTTAAATAACAGGTAAGACCAGAACCAGCTTAGGGTTTACCTAGCTAAATAACAGGTAGGACCAGAACCAGCTTAGGGCTTACCTAGCTAAATAACAGGTAAGACCAGAACCAGCTTAGGGCTTACCTAGCTAAATAATAGGTAGGACCAGAACCAGCTTAGGGCTTACCTAGTTAAATAACAGGTAAGACCATAACCAGCTTAGGGCTTACCTAGTTAAATAACAGGTAGGACCAGAACCAGCTTAGGGCTTACCTAGCTAAATAACAGGTAAGACCAGAACCAGCTTAGGGCTTACCTAGCTAAATAACAGGTAGGACCAGAACCAGCTTAGGGCTTACCTAGTTAAATAACAGGTAGGACCAGAACCAGCTTAGGGCTTACCTAGCTAAATAACAGGTAGGACCAGAACCAGCTTAGGGCTTACCTAGCTAAATAACAGGTAGGACCAGAACCAGCTTAGGGCTTACCTAGCTAAATAACAGGTAAGACCAGAACCAGCTTAGGGCTTACCTAGCTAAATAACAGGTAGGACCAGAACCAGCTTAGGGCTTACCTAGTTAAATAACAGGTAAGACTGGAACCAGCTTAGGGTTTACCTAGCTAAATAACAGGTAAGACTGGAACCAGCTTAGGGCTTACCTAGCTAAATAACAGGTAGGACCAGAACCAGTTTAGGGCTTACCTAGCTAAATAACAGGTAGGACCAGAACCAGCTTAGGGTTTTCCTAGCTAAATAACAGGTAGGAACAGAACCAGCTTAGGGTTTACCTAGCTAAATAACAGGTAAGACCGGAACCAGCTTATGGCTTACCTAGCTAAATAACAGATAAGACTGGAACCAGCTTAGGGTTTACCTAGTTAAATAAGATAGTAATAATCATGAATGCTTTAATAGTTTTATGTCACAGGGTATTAAGATTTCTGTATTCAGTATGTCATGTTTTACAGTATTACATAATGAGTGCATTTGAGAACAGCAAGGCGTGACTGTATAGTCTCCCTCTGATGGAGGGAGAGATAGAGAGGGAGGGATGGAAGGTGACTGTATAGTCTCCCTCTGATGGAGGGAGAGATAGAGGGATGGATGGAAGGTGACTGTACAGTCTCTCTCTGATGGAGGGAGAGATAGAGAGGGAGGGATGGAAGGTGACTGTACAGTCTCTCTGATGGAGGGAGAGATAGGGAGGGATGGAAGGTGACTGTATAGTCTCCCTCTGATGGAGGGAGAGATAGAGAGGGAGGGATGGAAGGTGACTGTACAGTCTCTCTCTGATGGAGGGAGAGATAGAGAGGGAGGGATGGAAGGTGACTGTACAGTCTCTCTCTGATGGAGGGAGAGATAGAGGGATGGATGGAAGGTGACTGTACAGTCTCTCTCTGATGGAGGGAGAGATAGAGAGGGAGGGATGGAAGGTGACTGTACAGTCTCTCTCTGATGGAGGGAGAGATAGGGAGGGAGGGATAGAAGGTGACTGTACAGTCTCTCTCTGATGGAGGGAGAGATAGAGGGATGGATGGAAGGTGACTGTACAGTTTCTCTCTGATGGAGGGAGAGATAGAGGGATGGATGGAAGGTGACTGTACAGTCTCTCTCTGATGGAGGGAGAGATAGAGGGAGGGATGGAAGGAGGAACCCTACTGAGAAAGACAGGAAGAGAGGATAATCCCTTTACAGCGGAAGGCTTTAGGCAACAAGGGTGAAGATACAGTGTTCGTCCCAAATGGCACCCTATTCCCTTGTTTTAGTGCACTACTTTTGTCCAGGGTCCATAGAGCTCTGGTTAAAAGTAGTGCGCACTAATAGGGAATAGGGTGCCTTTTGGAACACAGGCACAGTTCCTCTACTGTCTGTTCAGTAACATCCTGGGTTGGAGCAGAGCCATAGATGTACTATATAGTTCTAAATATAGTATTATACTGTATCTATCCAAGGCTCTGTGTGGGCCGGGGTCATCAGAAGGGCTCACTACTTCCTGATGGACAGGATGTACGCCCTACTCTAGTACAGTGTTAAAATCAGCCACTTCCAATAGTGGAGTGATCGAGACAACTGGGTTATAGAAGGCTGGCAACACTAGACTACTGTAGTCCTCACCCTAATGCTAAACATCTCTCTCTCTCTCTCTCTCTCTCTCTCTCTCTCTCTCTCTCTCTCTCTCTCTCTCTCTCTCTCTCTCTCTCTGTCTCTCTGTCTCTCTCTCTGTCTCTCTCTCTGTCTCTCTCTCTGTCTCTCTCTCTGTCTCTCTCTCTGTCTCTCTCTGTGTCTCTCTCTGTGTCTCTCTCTGTGTCTCACCAGGTGTCTCATTGATCATGTGGAATGGTCTGTACACAGCAGAGAAGGCCATTATCCAGTGGACCCTGCTGACCGAGGCCTGTCTCCTGTCTGTCCAGTTCCTGGGTGAGGGATCCGTTGTTCTGTCTTCCATTTACTAACAACACAAACTATCAACTATGCAGTAAGGCTGCACTGGGCTTCACCTATTGGTTTATGATTGGAACATGTCATCAGAGTTGTTCTTTACAGACTATCTGTAGGTTACAGGATTGTCTATGATCAGTAACAGTAGTAATGTCTATGATCAGTAACAGTAGCATCTATGATCAGTAACAGTAGCATCTATGATCAGTAACAGTAGCATCTATGATCAGTAACAGTAGCATCTATGATCAGTAACAGTAGTAATGTCTATGATCAGTAACAGTAGCATCTATGATCAGTAACAGTAGCATCTATGATCAGTAACAGTAGCATCTATGATCAGTAACAGTAGCATCTATGATCAGTAACAGTAGCATCTATGATCAGTTGGTTACAGTAACAGTAGCATCTATGATCAGTAACAGTAGCATCTATGATCAGTAACAGTAGCATCTATGATCAGTAACAGTAGCATCTATGATCAGTAACAGTAGCATCTATGATCAGTAACAGTAGCATCTATGATCAGTAACAGTAGCATCTATGATCAGTTGGTTACAGTAACAGTAGTGGTGTCTATGATCAGTAACAGTAGTGGTGTCTATGATCAGTAACAGTAGTAATGTCTATGATCAGTTAACAGTAGTAGTGTCTATGATCAGTAACAGTAGCATCTATGATCAGTAACAGTAGCATCTATGATCAGTAACAGTAGCATCTATGATCAGTAACAGTAGCATCTATGATCAGTAACAGTAGCATCTATGATCAGTAACAGTAGCATCTATGATCAGTAACAGTAGCATCTATGATCAGTAACAGTAGCATCTATGATCAGTAACAGTAGTAATGTCTATGATCAGTAACAGTAGCATCTATGATCAGTAACAGTAGCATCTATGATCAGTAACAGTAGCATCTATGATCAGTAACAGTAGCATCTATGATCAGTAACAGTAGCATCTATGATCAGTTGGTTACAGTAACAGTAGCATCTATGATCAGTAACAGTAGCATCTATGATCAGTAACAGTAGCATCTATGATCAGTAACAGTAGCATCTATGATCAGTAACAGTAGCATCTATGATCAGTAACAGTAGCATCTATGATCAGTAACAGTAGCATCTATGATCAGTTGGTTACAGTAACAGTAGTAATGTCTATGATCAGTAACAGTAGCATCTATGATCAGTTGGTTACAGTAACAGTAGTAGTGTCTATGATCAGTTGGTTACAGTAACAGTAGTAGTGTCTATGATCAGTTGGTTACAGTAACAGTAGTAATGTCTATGATCAGTTGGTTACAGTAACAGTAGTAGTGTCTATGATCAGTTGGTTACAGTAACAGTAGTAATGTCTATGATCAGTAACAGTAGCATCTATGATCAGTTGGTTACAGTAACAGTAGTAATGTCTATGATCAGTTGGTTACAGTAACAGTAGTAGTGTCTATGATCAGTTGGTTACAGTAACAGTAGTAATGTCTATGATCAGTTGGTTACAGTAACAGTAGTTGTCCATGATCAGTAACAGTAGCATCTATGATCAGTTGGTTACAGTAACAGTAGTAATGTCTATGATCAGTTGGTTACAGTAACAGTAGTAGTGTCTATGATCAGTTGGTTACAGTAACAGTAGTAATGTCTATGATCAGTTGGTTACAGTAACAGTAGTAGTGTCTATGATCAGTTGGTTACAGTAACAGTAGTAATGTCTATGATCAGTAACAGTAGCATCTATGATCAGTTGGTTACAGTAACAGTAGTAATGTCTATGATCAGTTGGTTACAGTAACAGTAGTAGTGTCTATGATCAGTTGGTTACAGTAACAGTAGTAATGTCTATGATCAGTTGGTTACAGTAACAGTAGTAATGTCTATGATCAGTTGGTTACAGTAACAGTAGTAGTGTCTATGATCAGTTGGTTACAGTAACAGTAGTAGTGTCTATGATCAGTTGGTTACAGTAACAGTAGTAGTGTCTATGATCAGTTGGTTACAGTAACAGTAGTAGTGTCTATGATCAGTTGGTTACAGTAACAGTAGTAGTGTCTATGATCAGTTGGTTACAGTAACAGTAGTAGTGTCTATGATCAGTTGGTAACAGTAGTGTCTATGATCAGTTGGTTACAGTAACAGTAGTAGTGTCTATGATCAGTTGGTTACAGTAACAGTAGTAGTGTCTATGATCAGTTGGTTACAGTAACAGTAGTAGTGTCTATGATCAGTTGGTTACAGTAACAGTAGTAGTGTCTATGATCAGTTGGTTACAGTAACAGTAGTAGTGTCTATGATCAGTTGGTTACAGTAACAGTAGTAGTGTCTATGATCAGTTGGTTACAGTAACAGGAGTAGTGTCTCTGATCAGTTGGTTACAGTAACAGTAGTAGTGTCTATGATCAGTTGGTTACAGTAACAGTAGTAGTGTCTATGATCAGTCGGTTACAGTAACAGTAGTAGTGTCTATGATCAGTTGGTTACAGTAACAGTAGTAGTGTCTATGATCAGTTGGTTACAGTAACAGTAGTAGTGTCTGATCAGTTGGTTACAGTAACAGTAGTAGTGTCTATGATCAGTTGGTTACAGTAACAGTAGTGTCTCTGATCAGTTGGTTACAGTAACAGTAGTAGTGTCTATGATCAGTTGGTTACAGTAACAGTAGTAGTGTCTATGATCAGTTGGTTACAGTAACAGTAGTAGTGTCTATGATCAGTTGGTTACAGTAACAGTAGTAGTGTCTATGATCAGTTGGTTACAGTAACAGTAGTAGTGTCTATGATCAGTTGGTTACAGTAACAGTAGTAGTGTCTATGATCAGTTGGTTACAGTAACAGTAGTAGTGTCTATGATCAGTTGGTTACAGTAACAGTAGTAGTGTCTATGATCAGTTGGTTACAGTAACAGTAGTAGTGTCTATGATCAGTTGGTTACAGTAACAGGAGTAGTGTCTCTGATCAGTTGGTTACAGTAACAGTAGTAGTGTCTATGATCAGTTGGTTACAGTAACAGTAGTAGTGTCTATGATCAGTCGGTTACAGTAACAGTAGTAGTGTCTATGATCAGTTGGTTACAGTAACAGTAGTAGTGTCTATGATCAGTTGGTTACAGTAACAGTAGTAGTGTCTGATCAGTTGGTTACAGTAACAGTAGTAGTGTCTATGATCAGTTGGTTACAGTAACAGTAGTGTCTCTGATCAGTTGGTTACAGTAACAGTAGTAGTGTCTATGATCAGTTGGTTACAGTAACAGTAGTAGTGTCTATGATCAGTTGGTTACAGTAACAGTAGTAGTGTCTATGATCAGTTGGTTACAGTAACAGTAGTAGTGTCTATGATCAGTTGGTTACAGTAACAGTAGTAGTGTCTATGATCAGTTGGTTACAGTAACAGTAGTAGTGTCTATGATCAGTTGGTTACAGTAACAGTAGTAGTGTCTATGATCAGTTGGTTACAGTAACAGTAGTAATGTCTATGATCAGTTGGTTACAGTAACAGTAGTAGCGTCTATGATCAGTTGGTTACAGTAACAGTAGTAGTGTCTATGATCAGTTGGTTACAGTAACAGTAGTAGTGTCTATGATCAGTTGGTTACAGTAACAGTAGTAGTGTCTATGATCAGTTGGTTACAGTAACAGTAGTAGTGTCTATGATCAGTTGGTTACAGTAACAGTAGTAGTGTCTATGATCAGTTGGTTACAGTAACAGTAGTAGTGTCTATGATCAGTTGGTTACAGTAACAGTAGTAGTGTCTATGAGCAGTTGGTTACAGTAACAGTAGTAGTGTCTGATCAGTTGGTTACAGTAACAGTAGTAGTGTCTATGATCAGTTGGTTACAGTAACAGTAGTGTCTATGATCAGTTGGTTACAGTAACAGTAGTAGTGTCTATGATCAGTTGGTTACAGTAACAGTAGTAGTGTCTATGATCAGTTGGTTACAGTAACAGTAGTGTCTATGATCAGTTGGTTACAGTAACAGTAGTTGTGTCTATGATCAGTCGGTTACAGTAACAGTAGTAGTGTCTATGATCAGTCGGTTACAGTAACAGTAGTAGTGTCTATGATCAGTTGGTTACAGTAACAGTAGTGTCTATGATCAGTTGGTTACAGTAACAGTAGTAGTGTCTATGATCAGTTGGTTACAGTAACAGTAGTAATGTCTATGATCAGTTGGTTACAGTAACAGTAGTGTCTCTGATCAGTTGGTTACAGTAACAGTAGTAGTGTCTATGATCAGTTGGTTACAGTAACAGTAGTAGTGTCTATGATCAGTTGGTTACAGTAACAGTAGTAGTGTCTATGATCAGTTGGTTACAGTAACAGTAGTAGTGTCTATGATCAGTTGGTTACAGTAACAGTAGTAGTGTCTATGATCAGTTGGTTACAGTAACAGTAGTAGTGTCTATGATCAGTTGGTTACAGTAACAGTAGTAGTGTCTATGATCAGTTGGTTACAGTAACAGTAGTGTCTATGATCAGTTGGTTACAGTAACAGTAGTGTCTATGATCAGTTGGTTACAGTAACAGTAGTAGTGTCTATGATCAGTTGGTTACAGTAACAGTAGTAGTGTCTATGATCAGTTGGTTACAGTAACAGTAGTGTCTATGATCAGTTGGTTACAGTAATGGTAGTGTCTATGATCAGTTGGTTACAGTAACAGTAGTGTCTATGATCAGTTGGTTACAGTAATGGTAGTGTCTATGATCAGTTGGTTACAGTAACAGTAGTGTCTATGATCAGAGAGTGTATTCAGAGAGGGACTGAGAGTCCAGGAGAGTCCATGTTGTCTCCTCCCGTCTCCTCTAATTCCCCAATAAGAGACATTCACACATCAGTGGATAATCAATCTCTGTTCAGTCCTGCAGTGTCGACTGAAGTGAAGTCTGGGGCTGTATGTACTGTATCAGAGTAGGACTGCTGATCTGGGATCAGTTTATCCTTTTAGATTGTAGTGAATAACATTACATGGACGGGGGGACCTGGAGCCGTATTTACTGTATCAGAGTAGGACTGCTGATCTGGGATCAGTTTAACCTTTTAGAGTGCAATGAGTAAGATCACAGAGACAACGAGGGATCTGATTCTAGATCAGTAGTCCTGCTCTGAGATGCTTGATATATATGAGCCCTGAAGAGAACTGCAAGAAAAGGTCAACCAGTGAAGAACAAACACCATTGTAAATACAACCCATATTTATGCTTATTTATTTTCCCTTTTGTACTTTAACTATTTGCACATCGTTACAACACTGCATATAGACATAATATGACATTTTGAAATACTTTTTAAACTTTTGTGAGTGTAATGTTTATTGTTCATTTTTGATGGTTTTGTTTATCTATTTCACTTGCTTTGGCAATGTAAACATACGTTTCCCATGACCGTAAAGCCCATTGAATTGAATTGAATTGAATTGAATTGAATCTATGGTCAAGATGATCACATATACAGAGCCTTCAGAAAGTATTCAGACCCCTTGACTTTTTCTACATTTTGCTACGTTAAAGCCTTATTCTAAAATGGATCCTTACCAATCTAAACACAATACCCCATAATGACATCACAATACCCCATAATGACATCACAATACCCCATAATGACAAAGGGTAAACAGGTTTTTAGAAATGTTTGCATATTTTATAACAAATAAAACTGAAATGCCTTCTTTACATAAGTATTCAGACCCTTTACTATGAGACTGTAAATTGATCTCAGGTGCATCTTGTTTCCGTTGATCATCCTTGAGATGTTTCTACAACTTGATTGGAGTCCACCTGTGGTAAATTCAATTGATTGGACATGATTTGGAAAGGTACACACCTGTCTATATAAGGTCCCACAGTGGACAGTGCATGTCAGAGCAAAAACCAAGCCATGAGGTCGAAGGAATTGTCCGTAGAGCTCAGAGACAGGATTTTGTCGAGACACAGATCTAGGGAAGGGTACCAAAACATTTCTGCAGCATTGAAGGACCCCAAGAACACAGTGGCCTCCATCATTCTTAAATGGAAGAAGTTTGGAACCTCCAAGACTCTTCCTAGAGCTGGCCGCCCGGCCAAACTGAGCAATCGGTAGAGAAGGGCCTTGGGTCAGGGAGGTGACCAAGAACCCGATGGTCACTCTGACAGAGCTCTAGAGTTCCTCTGTGCAGATGGGAGAACCTTCCAGAAGGACAACTATCTCTGCAGCACTCCACCAATCAGGCCTTTATGGTAGAGTGGCCAGACGGAAGCCACTCCTCAGTAAAAGGCACATGACAGCCCGCTTGGAGTTTGCCAAAAGGCACCTAAAGACTCAGACCATGAGAAACAAGATTCTCTGGTCTGATGAAACCAAGATTGAACTCTGGCCTGATTGCCAAGCGTCATGTCTGGAGGAAACCTGGCACCATCCCTACGGTGAAGCATGGTGGTGGCAGCATCATGCTGTGGGGATGATTTTCAGCGGCAGGGACTGGGAGACTAGTCTGGATTGAGGCAAGGATGAACAGAGCAAAGTACAGAGAGATCCTTGATGAAAACCACCATGACCCTAAGCACACAGCCAAGACAACGTAGGAGGGGCTTCGGGACAAGTCTCTGAATGTCCTTGACTGGCCCAGCCAGAGACCGGACTTGAACCTGATCGAACATCTCTGGAGAGACGCTCTTCATCCAACCTGACAGAGTTTGAGAGGATCTGCAGAGAAGAATGGGAGAAACTCCCCAAATACAGGTGTGCCAAGCTTGTAGCGTCATACCCAAGAAGACTCAAGGCTGTAATCGGTGCCAAAGGTGCTTCAACAAAGTACTGAGTAAAAGGTCTGAATAGTTATGTCAATGTGATATTTCAGATTTTTTTTAAATTATTAATTAGCAACAATTTCTAAAAACCTGTGTTTGCTTTGTCATTATGGGGTATTGTGATGTCATTATGGGGTATTGTGATGTCATTATGGGGTATTGTGATGTCATTATGGGGTATTGTGATGTCATTATGGGGTATTGTGATGTCATTATTGGGTATTGTGATGTCATTATGGGGTATTGTGATGTCATTATGGGGTATTGTGATGTCATTATGGGATATTGTGTGTAGATTGATGAGGGGGGAAAAAACTATTTGATCCATTTTAGAATAAGGCTTTAACCTACCAAAATGTGTAAAAAGTCAAGCGGTCTGAATACTTTCCGATGGCTCTGTATGAGTACACATATTACATTTGTATAAGCTGCGTCCCAGATGTCACCGTGCCCCCTATATCAGTGTTGGGAAACACACCTAGCGGTTAAAAGCATTGGGCCAGTAACTGAAAGGCCGCTGGTTTATGAATCCCTTAGCCGACTAGGTGTGTGTGCCCTGGAGCAAGGTACTTAACCCGAGTTGTAAAAGGTGTGTGTCCTGGAGCAAGGTACTTAACCCGAGTTGTAAAAGGTGTGTGTCCTGGAGCAAGGTACTTAACCCGAGTTGTAAAAGGTGTGTGTCCTGGAGCAAGGTACTTAACCCGAGTTGTAAAAGGTGTGTGTCCTGGAGCAAGGTACTTAACCCGAGTTGTAAAAGGTGTGTGTCCTGGAGCAAGGTACTTAACCCGAGTTGTAAAAGGTGTGTGTCCTGGAGCAAGGTACTTAACCCGAGTTGTAAAAGGTGTGTGTCCTGGAGCAAGGTACTTAACCCGAGTTGTAAAAGGTGTGTGTCCTGGAGCAAGGTACTTAACCCGAGTTGTAAAAGGTGTGTGTCCTGGAGCAAGGTACTTAACCCGAGTTGTAAAAGGTGTGTGTCCTGGAGCAAGGTACTTAACCCGAGTTGTAAAAGGTGTGTGTCCTGGAGCAAGGTACTTAACCCGAGTTGTAAAAGGTGTGTGTCCTGGAGCAAGGTACTTAACCCGAGTTGTAAAAGGTGTGTGTCCTGGAGCAAGGTACTTAACCCTAGTTGTAAAAGGTGTGTGTCCTGAGCAAGGTACTTAACCCGAGTTGTAAAAGGTGTGTGTCCTGGAGCAAGGTACTTAACCCGAGTTGTAAAAGGTGTGTGTCCTGGAGCAAGGTACTTAACCCGAGTTGTAAAAGGTGTGTGTCCTGGAGCAAGGTACTTAACCCGAGTTGTAAAAGGTGTGTGTCCTGGAGCAAGGTACTTAACCCGAGTTGTAAAAGGTGTGTGTCCTGGAGCAAGGTACTTAACCCGAGTTGTAAAAGGTGTGTGTCCTGGAGCAAGGTACTTAACCCTAGTTGTAAAAGGTGTGTGTGTCCTGGAGCAAGGTACTTAACCCTAGTTGTAAAAGGTGTGTGTCCTGGAGCAAGGTACTTAACCCGAGTTGTAAAAGGTGTGTGTCCTGGAGCAAGGTACTTAACCCTAGTTGTAAAAGGTGTGTGTGTCCTGGAGCAAGGTACTTAACCCTAGTTGTAAAAGGTGTGTGTCCTGGAGCAAGGTACTTAACCCGAGTTGTAAAAGGTGTGTGTCCTCTCTCTCATTGCAGTGACCAGCATCACTCTGGTGGAGCTGGGTCTGATGTCAAACTCTGCCATCCTCCTCCTCCTCAGTGAAGTCCTCTTCCTCATCATCACACTCCTCTACTACTACCACCTGGGTCGCAGGACCAAGAAGACCCAGAACCATACACATAGCTCTGATTAGACCCAGAAGACCCAGAACCATAGATATAGCAGCTCTGATTAGACCCAGAACCATAGATCTAGTAGCTCTGATTAGACCCAGAACCATAGATCTAGCAGCTCTGATTAGACCCAGAACCATAGATCTAGTAGCTCTGATTAGACCCAGAACCATAGATATAGCAGCTCTGATTAGACCCAGAACCATAGATCTAGCAGCTCTGATTAGACCCAGAACCATAGATCTAGTAGCTCTGATTAGACCCAGAACCATAGATCTAGTAGCTCTGATTAGACCCAGAACCATAGATCTAGCAGCTCTGATTAGACCCAGAACCATAGATCTAGTAGCTCTGATTAGACCCAGAACCATAGATCTAGTAGCTCTGATTAGACCCAGAACCATAGATATAGCAGCTCTGATTAGACCCAGAACCATAGATCTAGCAGCTCTGATTAGACCCAGAACCATAGATCTAGTAGCTCTGATTAGACCCAGAACCATAGATCTAGTAGCTCTGATTAGACCCAGAACCATAGATATAGCAGCTCTGATTAGACCCAGAACCATAGATCTAGCAGCTCTGATTAGACCCAGAACCATAGATCTAGTAGCTCTGATTAGACCCAGAAGACCCAGAACCATAAATATAGCAGCTCTGATTAGACCCAGAACCATAGATCTAGCAGCTCTGATTAGACCCAGAACCATAGATATAGCAGCTCTGATTAGACCCAGAACCATATATATAGCAGCTCTGATTAGACCCAGAACCATAGATATAGCAGCTCTGATTAGACCCAGAACCATAGATCTAGCAGCTCTGATTAGACCCAGAACCATAGATCTAACAGCTCTGATTAGACCCAGAAGACCCAGAACCATAAATATAGCAGCTCTGATTAGACCCAGAACCATAGATATAGCAGCTCTGATTAGACCCAGAACCATAGATCTAGCAGCTCTGATTAGACCCAGAACCATAGATCTAACAGCTCTGATTAGACCCAGAACCATAGATATAGCAGCTCTGATTAGACCCAGAACCATAGATATAGCAGCTCTGATTAGACCCAGAACCATAGATATAGTAGCTCTGATTAGACCCAGAACCATAAATATAGCAGCTCTGATTAGACCCAGAAGACCCAGAACCATAAATATAGCAGTTCTGATTAGACCCAGAACCATAGATATAGCAGCTCTGATTAGACCCAGAACCATAGATATAGCAGCTCTGATTAGACCCAGAACCATAGATATAGTTCTGATTAGACCCAGAACCATAGATATAGCAGCTCTGATTAGACCCAGAACCATAGATATAGTTCTGATTAGACCCAGAACCATAGATATAGCAGCTCTGATTAGACCCAGAACCATAGATATAGCAGCTCTGATTAGACCCAGAACCATAGATATAGCAGCCCTGATTAGACCCAGAACCATAGATATAGCAGCTCTGATTAGACCCAGAACCATAGATCTAACAGCTCTGATTAGACCCAGAACCATAGATATAGCAGCTCTGATTAGACCCAGAAGACCCAGAACCATAGATATAGTTCTGATTAGACCCAGAACCATCGATCTAGTTCTGATTAGACCCAGAACCATAGATATAGCAGCTCTGATTAGACCCAGAACCATAGATATAGCAGTTCTGATTAGACCCAGAAGACCCAGAACCATAGATATAGTTCTGATTAGACCCCCTCTCCCAAAACAGTGTTATAAATATCAATTTGATAGCATGGCTGGTCAGTCCTTGCATCCATAGCTTTGTCTATGGACTGCCCCAGCCACCCAATTTGTAAGTCGCTCTGGATAAGAGCGTCTGCTAAATGACTTAAATGTAAATGTCTATGAATTTGAGTGTTTACAAATCTCCAACCCCATCCCTCAGCTTTTGACCAAAACAGTGGTGGGGTGGACACTTTGTTATTGTTTGAACTGCAGATTGCCCCTTGACGGTCAGTTAAGATAAAAACCTTGACGGGTTTAGATTGTGGCTCCAAAGCAACACTCCAGTCAACGTGACTGCTTGGTGCTTACCCTGCCCAGATGACCCCTATACTTACCCTGCCCAGATGGCCCCTATACTTACCCTGCCCAGATGGCCCCTATACTTACCCTGCCCAGATGGCCCCTATACTTACCCTGCCCAGATGGCCCCTATACTTACCCTGCCCAGATGGCTCCCTATACTTACCCTGCCCAGATGGCTCCCTATACTTACCCTGCCCAGATGGCCCCTATACTTGCCCTGCCCAGATGGCCCCCTATACTTACCCTGCCCAGGTGCCCCCTATACTTACCCTGCCCAGATGGCTCCCTATACTTACCCTGCCCAGATGCTCCCTATACTTACCCTGCCCAGATGGCTCCCTATACTTACCCTGCCCAGATGGCCCCTATACTTACCCTGCCCAGATGGCTCCCTATACTTACCCTGCCCAGATGGCCCCTATACTTACCCTGCCCAGATGGCTCCCTATACTTACCCTGCCCAGATGCTCCCTATACTTACCCTGCCCAGATGGCTCCCTATACTTACCCTGCCCAGATGGCCCCTATACTTAGCCTGCCCAGATGGCCCCTATACTTACCCTGCCCAGATGGCTCCCTATACTTACCCTGCCCAGATGGCTCCTATACTTACCCTGCCCAGTTGGCTCCCTATACTTACCCTGCCCAGATGGCCCCCTATACTTACCCTGCCCAGATGGCTCCCTATACTTACCCTGCCCAGATGGCTCCCTATACTTACCCTGCCCAGATGGCTCCCTATACTTACCCTGCCCAGATGGCCCCTATACTTACCCTGCCCAGATGGCTCCCTATACTTACCCTGCCCAGATGGCCCCTATACTTACCCTGCCCAGATGGCTCCCTATACTTACCCTGCCCAGATGGCCCCTATACTTACCCTGCCCAGATGGCCCCTATACTTACCCTGCCCAGATGGCCCCTATACTTACCCTGCCCAGATGGCTCCCTATACTTACCCTGCCCAGATGGCCCCTATACTTACCCTGCCCAGATGGCCCCTATACTTACCCTGCCCAGATGGCTCCCTATACTTACCCTGCCCAGATGCCCCCTATACTTACCCTGCCCAGATGGCTCCCTATACTTACCCTGCCCAGATGCCCCCTATACTTACCCTGCCCAGATGGCTCCCTATACTTACCCTGCCCAGATGCCCCCTATACTTACCCTGCCCAGATGGCTCCCTATACTTACCCTGCCCAGATGGCCCCTATACTTACCCTGCCCAGATGGCTCCCTATACTTACCCTGCCCAGATGGCTCCCTATACTTACCCTGCCCAGATGGCTCCCTATACTTACCCTGCCCAGATGGCCCCTATACTTACCCTGCCCAGATGGCCCCTATACTTACCCTGCCCAGATGGCTCCCTATACTTACCCTGCCCAGATGGCCCCTATACTTACCCTGCCCAGATGGCCCCTATACTTACCCTGCCCAGATGGCTCCCTATACTTACCCTGCCCAGATGCCCCCTATACTTACCCTGCCCAGATGGCTCCCTATACTTACCCTGCCCAGATGGCTCCCTATACTTACCCTGCCCAGATGCCCCCTATACTTACCCTGCCCAGATGGCTCCCTATACTTACCCTGCCCAGATGCCCCCTATACTTACCCTGCCCAGATGGCTCCCTATACTTACCCTGCCCAGATGGCTCCCTATACTTACCCTGCCCAGATGGGCCCTATACTTACCCTGCCCAGATGGCTCCCTATACTTACCCTGCCCAGATGGCCCCTATACCTACCCTGCCCAGATGGCCCCTATACTTACCCTGCCCAGATGGCCCCTATACTTACCCTGCCCAGATGGCTCCCTATACCTACCCTGCCCAGATGGCCCCTATACTTACCCTGCCCAGATGGCCCCTATACTTACCCTGCCCAGATGGCTCCCTATACTTACCCTTCCCAGATGGCCCCTATACTTACCCTGCCCAGATGGCTCCTATACTTACCCTGCCCAGATGGCCCCTATACTTACCCTGCCCAGATGGCCCCTATACTTACCCTGCCCAGATGGCCCCTATACTTACCCTGCCCAGATGGCTCCCTATACTTACCCTGCCCAGATGGCTCCCTATACTTACCCTGCCCAGATGCCCCCTATACTTACCCTGCCCAGATGGCACCCTATACTTACCCTGCCCAGATGGCACCCTATACCTACCCTGCCCAGGTGGCCCCTATACTTACCCTGCCCAGATGCCCCCTATACTTACCCTGCCCAGATGGCACCCTATACTTACCCTGCCCAGGTGGCCCCTATACTTACCCTGCCCAGATGGCCCCTATACTTACCCTGCCCAGATGGCCCCTATACTTACCCTGCCCAGATGGCACCTATACTTACCCTGCCCAGATGGCTCCCTATACTTACCCTGCCCAGATGGCCCCCTATACTTACCCCACATAGGACTCTGTTCAGAAGTAGTGCACTATATAGGGAATAGGGCTCTGGTCTATAGTAGTGCCACTATATAGGGAATAGGACTCTGGTCTAAAGTAGTACACTATATAGGGAATAGGGCTCTGGTCTATAGTAGTACCACTATATAGGGAATAGGGCTCTGGTCTATAGTAGTGCCACTATATAGGGAATATGACTCTGGTCTAAAGTAGTACCACTATATAGGGAATAGGGCTCTGGTCTATAGTAGTACACTATATAGGGAATAGGGCTCTGGTCTATAGTAGTGCCACTATATAGGGAATAGGACTCTGGTCTAAAGTAGTACACTATATAGGGAATAGGGCTCTGGTCTATAGTAGTGCCACTATATAGGGAATAGGGCTCTGGTCTAAAGTAGTACACTATATAGGGAATAGGGCTCTGGTCTATAGTAGTGCCACTATATAGGGAATAGGACTCTGGTCTAAAGTAGTACACTATATAGGGAATAGGGCTCTGGTCTATAGTAGTACCACTATATAGGGAATAGGGCTCTGGTCTATAGTAGTGCCACTATATAGGGAATATGACTCTGGTCTAAAGTAGTACCACTATATAGGGAATAGGGCTCTGGTCTATAGTAGTACACTATATAGGGAATAGGGCTCTGGTCTATAGTAGTGCCACTATATAGGGAATAGGACTCTGGTCTAAAGTAGTACACTATATAGGGAATAGGGCTCTGGTCTATAGTAGTGCCACTATATAGGGAATAGGACTCTGGTCTAAAGTAGTACCACTATAATAGGGCATAATAGGGTGCCATTGTTCATGTACACTTCTGACCACAGTTTCATTGAGACTGCCCCAGCCACTTAAATCCATTGTGTTCATAGATAAAGCTCTGGTTTAATTTCTGTTTAGGAAAGAAGCTTATAAATGTGATTGCCAAAGAAGGTGATTGTATTTTGCAATATGCCACTTGTTATTAAGACATGTCAATACATATTTACTAGTTTACTGAACATGTACCTGCAGAAAGAGAGCAGAGTTGTGTTCAGACTGTGTGTCTCTTCTGTAGATACCAGGTCCCCTGAGTCATGTAGAACGTGTAGAAGCCTGTGTAGACAGTGAAACATTACTTTAATGGGTTGGGACAAGCGTTGATCATTTGAGTCCGCTGTGTAGTGCTCGAGGGCGAAAAAACAAAACGTGCACCTCTTGGGTCCCCCGAGACCCAGTTTGGGAAACCCTGGGTTAGGGGTGGAACTTGTGTGTAGAGAGTGAACTTACTTTAACTGGCAGCACAAGATATATATCTTAAGACACACAGCTTTGTCTGTTCATGTAGGTCTGGCTCAGAGAGTGCTGTCTAATGTCCTGCTTTATGTAGGTCGGTCTCAGAGAGTGTTGTCTAATGTCCTGCTTTATGTAGGTCGGTCTCAGAGAGTGTTGTCTAATGTCCTGCTTCATGTAGGTCGGTCTCAGAGAGTGTTGTCTAATGTCCTGCTTCATGTAGGTCTGGCTCAGAGAGTGTTGTCTAATGTCCTGCTTCATGTAGGTCTGGCTCAGAGAGTGTTGTCTAATGTCCTACTTCATGTAGGTCTGGCTCAGAGAGTGTTGTCTAATGTCCTGCTTCATGTAGGTCGGTCTCAGAGAGTGTTGTCTAATGTCCTGCTTCATGTAGGTCGGTCTCAGAGAGTGTTGTCTAATGTCCTGCTTCATGTAGGTCGGTCTCAGAGAGTGTTGTCTAATGTCCTGCTTCATGTAGGTCTGGGTCAGAGAGTGTTGTCTAATGTCCTGCTTCATGTAGGTCTGGGTCAGAGAGTGTTGTCTAATGTCCTGCTTCATGTAGGTCTGGGTCAGAGAGTGTTGTCTAATGTCCTGGTTCATGTAGGTCTGGCTCAGAGAGTGTTGTCTAATGTCCTGCTTCATGTAGGTCTGGCTCAGAGAGTGTTGTCTAATGTCCTACTTCATGTAGGTCTGGCTCAGAGAGTGTTGTCTAATGTCCTGCTTCATGTAGGTCTGGCTCAGAGAGTGTTGTCTAATGTCCTGCTTCATGTAGGTCTGGCTCAGAGAGTGTTGTCTAATGTCCTGCTTCATGTAGGTCTGGCTCAGAGAGTGTTGTCTAATGTCCTGCTTCATGTAGGTCTGGCTCAGAGAGTGTTGTCTAATGTCCTGGTTCATGTAGGTCTGGCTCAGAGAGTGTTGTCTAATGTCCTGCTTCATGTAGGTCTGGGTCAGAGAGTGTTGTCTAATGTCCTGGTTCATGTAGGTCTGGGTCAGAGAGTGTTGTCTAATGTCCTGGTTCATGTAGGTCTGGGTCAGAGAGTGTTGTCTAATGTCCTGCTTCATGTAGGTCTGGCTCAGAGAGTGTTGTCTAATGTCCTGCTTCATGTAGCTCTGGGTCAGAGAGTGTTGTCTAATGTCCTGGTTCATGTAGGTCTGGGTCAGAGAGTGTTGTCTAATGTCCTGCTTCATGTAGGTCTGGCTCAGAGAGTGTTGTCTAATGTCCTGCTTCATGTAGCTCTGGGTCATGTTCATATCGGCGCAAAACAGAAGAAAACCCCCCAGAGTGAAACAGTGAGGTACTTACCTGTCCAATAAGAAACGCTCATGTCAGTTTTCCCGTTGCATTCCCTGATGAACACACCGCTGGTTTTGTTCTGTACTAATATATGTTGTATTAAAGGACCACAACACTGGTTTTGTTCTGAACTAATATATGTTGTATTAAAGGACCACAACACTGGTTTTGTTCTGTACTAATATATGTTGTATTAAAGGACCACAACACTGGTTTTGTTCTGTACTAATATATGTTGTATTAAAGGACCACAACACTGGTTTTGTTCTGTACTAATATATGTTGTATTAAAGGACCACAACACTGGTTTTGTTCTGTACTAATATATGTTGTATTAAAGGACCACAACACTGGTTTTGTTCTGTACTAATATATGTCGTATTAAAGGAACACTCCACTTCTTTTGTTTTGTGGGACGACTGAAGGATAATCCTTCAGTCTGGGAAAATGTGACACGAGGAAAATGAATCAAATCAGGACAATGTATCAAATCAGGACAATATTTTAATACTCTCCCACTGAACAGTTATTTTCTGTTCAGCAGTGCATCAAAAAGGAAAAATCCTTTAAAATCGTGATGTACTTAAGCCTGGGGTCGTGGAAACTGGGCCCGCTGCTTTGGCATTGACGTAGAGAGAACATACTAGAAGCATTCTTCAGGAAACAATAGAAGGTTTAGGACACTTTGTGTAACAACGTTGGATCCAACGTGTTTAAAAAAAAATTAATCGCTGTGTTTTGACACTTCTACAGAGATGTACTTCTTTGGGGGGGGGTATGGTATCACGTCTGATTTTAAATTTCTCTGAACACCAAGCAATTTGAATATCTCTTATTAGAATAGAGGAAGTTTACCGTCTCTTCATCCAGGCACATCTTTATCTTTCAGTGTATTTGGGACCACGGTGGATTTTTCATCATGAACGGCATCAATGCTTTAGGAAATGTGATTACGTGTTATTTCGTGTCTATTTTAAATGTACATTGTGCATAAATGTATAGACATGCTGTATTGGATTTGTTATTGTATAGACAGACCACAATAAATGGACTCTTTTTTCCCCCCCCGCTGTTTTTCTTTGAGTGGTCTCGTTATGCCCAGGAGATGCTCTAACTTCTTAAGACTCACAGTTCTTATCTCCAAGCTATTCCTATTGTCTGCTATTCCTGTTTTGTTTAACGTCATCTATTTCTTTCTGAACACGCCACGTCGTTGTGCCCTGATGTCAGCAGGCCTGTTGTGCAGTAGTTCGCCTCCAGAGGGCGACGTTGATATGTTTAGAGTTACTGTCTGGATGGGTCTCGCTCTCTCACCTCTCCTCCTCTGTATAATGGTCAACACACTGTCTCACCTCTCCTCCTCTGTATAATGGTCAACACACTGTCTCACCTCTCCTCCTCTGTATAATGGTCAACACACTGTCTCACCTCTCCTCCTCTGTATAATGGTCAACACACTGTCTCACCTCCTCTGTATAATGGTCAACACACTGTCTCACCTCTCCTCCTCTGTATAATGGTCAACACACTGTCTCACCTCTCCTTCTCTGTATAATGGTCAACACACTGTCTCACCTCTCCTCCTCTGTATAATGGTCAACACACTGTCTCATCTCTCCTTCTCTGTGTAATGGTCAACACACTGTCTCACCTCTCCTCCTCTGTATAATGGTCAACACACTGTCTCACCTCTCCTCTGTATAATGGGCAATACACTGTCTCATCTCTCCTCCTCTGTATAATGGTCAACACACTGTCTCACCTCTCCTCCTCTGTATAATGGTCAACACACTGTCTCACCTCTCCTCCTCTGTATAATGGTCAACACACTGTCTCACCTCTCCTCCTCTGTTTAATGGTCAACACACTGTCTCACCTCTCCTTCTCTGTATAATGGTCAACACACTGTCTCACCTCTCCTCCTCTGTATAATGGTCAACACACTGTCTCACCTCTCCTCTGTATAATGGTCAACACACTGTCTCACCTCTCCTCCTCTGTATAATGGTCAACACACTGTCTCACCTCTCCTCCTCTGTATAATGGTCAACACACTGTCTCACCTCTCCTCTGTATAATGGTCAACACACTGTCTCACCTCTCCTCTGTATAATGGTCAACACACTGTCTCACCTCTCCTCTGTATAATGGTCAACACACTGTCTCACCTCTCCTCTGTATAATGGTCAACACACTGTCTCACCTCTCCTCCTCTGTATAATGGTCACCACACTGTCTTGGTCCAGGGGTAATAAAGCAATGACTCCCTCCACCAGCAGTCCAGGGGTAATAAAGCAATGACTCCCTCCACCAGCAGTCCAGGGGTAATAAAGCAATGACTCCCTCCACCAGCAGTCCAGGGGTAATAAAGCAATGACTCCCTCCAGCAGCAGTCCAGGGGTAATAAAGCAATGACTCCTTCCAGCAGCAGTTCAGGGGTAATAAAGCAATGACTCCCTCCAGCAGCAGTCCAGGGGTAATAAAGCAATGACTCCCTCCACCAGCAGTCCAGGGGTAATAAAGCAATGACTCCCTCCAGCAGCAGTCCAGGGGTAATAAAGCAATGACTCCTTCCACCAGCAGTCCAGGGGTAATAAAGCAATGACTCCCTCCAGCAGCAGTCCAGGGGTAATAAAGCAATGACTCCCTCCACCAGCAGTCCAGGGGTAATAAAGCAATGACTCCCTCCAGCAGCAGTCCAGGGGTAATAAAGCAATGACTCCTTCCAGCAGCAGTTCAGGGGTAATAAAGCAATGACTCCTTCCACCAGCAGTCCAGGGGTAATAAAGCAATGACTCCTTCTAGCAGCAGTTCAGGGGTAATAAAGAAATGACTCCTTCCACCAGCAGTCCAGGGGTAATAAAGCAATGACTCCTTCCAACAGCAGTCCAGGGGTAATAAAGCAATGACTCCTTCCAGCAGCAGTCCAGGGGTAATAAAGCAATGACTCCTTCCAGCAGCAGTCCAGGGGTAATAAAGCAGTGACTCCCTCCAGCAGCAGTCCAGGGGTAATAAAGCAATGACTCCTTCCAGCAGCAGTCCAGGGGTAATAAAGCAATGACTCCTTCCAGCAGCAGTCCAGGGGTAATAAAGCAATGACTCCTTCCAGCAGCAGTCCAGGGGTAATAAAGCAATGACTCCTTCCAGCAGCAGTCCAGGGGTAATAAAGCAATGACTCCTTCCACCAGCAGTCCAGGGGTAATAAAGCAATGACTCCCTCCAGCAGCAGTCCAGGGGTAATAAAGCAATGACTCCCTCCACCAGCAGTCCAGGGGTAATAAAGCAATGACTCCTTCCAGCAGCAGTCCAGGGGTAATAAAGCAATGACTCCCTCCAGCAGCAGTCCAGGGGTAATAAAGCAATGACTCCTTCCAGCAGCAGTCCAGGGGTAATAAAGCAATGACTCCCTCCAGCAGCAGTTCAGGGGTAATAAAGCAATGACTCCCTCCACCAGCAGTCCAGGGGTAATAAAGCAATGACTCCCTCCACCAGCAGTCCATATGGGAGGCATCTGTGTCTAGATTCAATAACAACCACAGGCCTTAAGGGCGTGTGTGCGTGCGTTCATCTGTATGTTTTATTATCTGTGTTTCCGGTACAGGAAAGGCCTCCCCTCGCAAAGTAAAGTGTCCTGATGGAACTAAGTGTGTGTGTGTGGTGTGGTGTGGTGTGGTGTGGTGTGGTGTGTGTGTGTGTGTGTGTGTGTGTGTGTGTGTGTGTGTGTGTGTGTGTGTGTGTGTGTGTGTGTGTGTGTGTGTGTGTGTGTGTGTGTGTGTGTGTGTGTGTGTGTGTGTGTGCTGTTGGAACTACAGTAACTAATGGAAACGGGGTCATGAGAGGTCAGAGGAAAGGGTTATGTCTCCATCAAGGTTCTTCAAATGACATCACACACATTCTGCCCCAGTTCAGAGGTCATTGTTTCACACATTCTGCCCCAGTTCAGAGGTCATTGTTTCACACATTCTGCCCCAGTTCAGAGGTCATTGTTTCACACATTCTGCCCCAGTTCAGAGGTCATTGATTCACACATTCTGCCCCAGTTCAGAGGTCATTGATTCACACATTCTGCCCCAGTTCAGAGGTCATTGTTTCACACATTCTGCCCCAGTTCAGAGGTCATTGATTCACACATTCTGCCCCAGTTCAGAGGTCATTGATTCACACATTCTGCCCCAGTTCAGAGGTCATTGTTTCACACATTCTGCCCCAGTTCAGAGGTCATTGATTCACACATTCTGCCCCAGTTCAGAGGTCATTGTGTGTCACAGTGTTCTTATATTAGGAACCTTTAAAAAAAAAACATTTGTACCGCCCCTTTTTCTCCCCAATTGTGATCTTGTCTAGTTGTAACTCCTCAACGGGCTCGGGAGGCGAAGGTCAAGTCATACATCCTCCGAAACATCACCCGCCAAATCACCTTCTTAACACCCGCCCGCTTAACCCGGAAACCAGCCGCACCAATGTGTCGGAGGAAACACTGTTCAACTGACGACCGGGGTCAGCCTGCAGGTGCCCGGCCCGCCACTAGGAGCTGCTAGAGCGCGATAAGCCAACCCTTCCCTTATCCCAGACAACGCTGGGCCAATTGTGTGCCGCCCTATGGGACACCCGATCGGTTGTGATACAGCCCGGGATCGAACTCGGATCTGTAGTGACGCCTCTAGCGCAGTGCCTTAGACCGCTGCGCCACTCGGGAGGCCCCGGAATGATGTTTTTTAATTCCCGGCATCACAACACTAGACTGTGTGGTAGTATGGTCGTATTTCTGTTCAGTCTCAACAGAAGTTCCCTAGTGGGACAGCAGGGAGAGAAAGGCTGCGTCCTGATTCTCTACCCTTCACCCAAAGTATTCATTTGCACATTTTCTCACATGGATTTAACAATGGCGGAAACTCCCTCCAGCCAATTCTTCCACCAATGCAATACTTTTAAATCAATGGCAGGAAGTGTGCAAGTGGAGAATCCGGAGTAGTGGGAATGAATACACCACGATCTCTGCCAGTATGATGTCATCAAAGGTCACTGTCACTAGGAGGAGTAAGACATAGAATTCCAGAATGTTAGTAGAACTCTGTTTCTATGAGTAAGACATGGAATTCTAGAATGTTAGTAGAACTCTGTTTCTATGAGTAAGACATGGAATTCTAGAATGTTAGTAGAACTCTGTTTCTATGAGTAAGACATGGAATTCCAGAATGTTAGTAGAACTCTGTTTCTATGAGTAAGACATGGAATTCTAGAATGTTAGTAGAACTCTGTTTCTATGAGTAAGACATGGAATTCTAGAATGTTAGTAGAACTCTGTTTCTATGAGTAAGACATGGAATTCTAGAATGTTAGTAGAACTCTGTAGAACTCTGTTTCTATGAGTAAGACAGAGAGGGCATAGAGGTCACTTTCAGTTCTGCCCACATATTTTCTATAGGATTGAGGTCAGGGCTTTGTCATGGCCACTCCAATACCTTCACTTTGTTGTCCTTAAGCCATTTTGCCACAACTTTGGAAGTATGCTTAGGGTCATTGTCCATTTGGAAGACCCATTTGCAACCAAGCTTTAACTTCCTGACTGATGTCTTGAGATGTTGCTTCAATATATCCACATAATTTTCCTCCCTCATGATGCCATCTATTTTATGAAGTGCACCAGTCCCTCCTGCAGCAAAGCACCCCCACAACATGATGCTGCCACCCCTGTGCTTCAAGGTTGGTATGGTGTTCTTCGGCTCGCAAGCCGCCCCCTTTTTCCTACAAACACAACAATGGTCATTATGGCCAAACAGTTCTATTTTTGTTTCATCAGACCAGAGGACATTTCTCAAAAAAGTACAATCTTTGTCCCCATGTGCAGTTGCAAACCGTAGTCTGGCTTTTTTTATGGCAGATTTGGAGCAGTGGCTTCTTCCTTGCTGAGCGACCTTTCAGATTATGCCCATATAGGACTTTAATCTCTAGGAGACAGAACGCGTCTCCTTCCTGAACGGTATGACGGCTGCGTGGTCCCATGGAGTTTATACTTGCGTACTATTGTTTGTACAGATGAACGTGGTACCTTCAGGCGTTTGGAAATTGCTCCCAAGGATGAACCAGACTTGTGGAGGTCTACAATTTTATTTCTGAGGTCTTGGCTGATTTCTTTTGATTTTCCCATGATGTCAAGTAGAGGCACTGAGTTTGAAGGTAGGCCTTGAAATACATCCACAGGTACACCTCCAATTGACTCAAATTATGTCAATTAGTCTATCAGAAGCTTCTAAAGCCATATAATTTTCTGGAATTTTTCAAGCTGTTTAAAGGCACAGTCAACTTTAACTTCTGACCCACTAGAATTGTGATACAGTGAATTTTAAGTGAAATAATCTGTCTGTAAACAATTGTTGGAAAAATGACTTGTGTCATGCACAAAGTAGATGTCCTAACCAACTTGCCAAAACTATAGTTTGTTAACAAGAAATTTGTGGAGTAGTTGAAAAACGAGTTTTAATGACTCCAACCTAAGTGTATGTAAACTTCCGACTTCAACTGTAGAAGTAGTCTCTCATACCAGGCTCCTAAGTTCTTCTCTCCTCTCCTAGAAGTAGTCTCCCATACCAGGCTCATAAGTTCTCCTCTCCTAGAAGTAGTCTCTCATACCAGGCTTCTAAGTTCTCCTCTCCTAGAAGTAGTCTCTCATACCAGGCTCCTAAGTTCTCCTCTCCTCTCCTAGAAGTAGTCTCTCATACCAGGCTCCTAAGTTCTCCTCTCCTCTCCTAGAAGTAGTCTCTCATACCAGGCTCCTAAGTTCTCCTCTCCTCTCCTAGAAGTAGTCTCTCATACCAGGCTTCTAAGTTCTCCTCTTCTAGAAGTAGGTTCTCATACCAGGCTCCTAAGTTCTCCTCTCCTAGAAGTAGGTCCTCATACCAGGCTCCTAAGTTCTCCTCTCCTAGAAGTAGGGTCTCATACCAGGCTCCTAAGTTCTCCTCTTCTAGAAGTAGTCTCTCATACCAGGCTCCTAAGTTCTCCTCTTCTAGAAGTAGTCTCTCATACCAGGCTCCTAAGTTCTCCTCTTCTAGAAGTAGTCTCTCATACCAGGCTCCTAAGTTCTCCTCTCCTCTCCTAGAAGTAGTCTCTCATACCAGACTCCTAAGTTCTCCTCTCCTCTCCTAGAAGTAGTCTCTCATACCAGGCTCCTAAGTTCTCCTCTCCTCTCCTAGAAGTAGTCTCTCATACCAGGCTCCTAAGTTCTCCTCTCCTAGAAGTAGGTTCTCATACCAGGCTCCTAAGTTCTCCTCTTCTAGAAGTAGTCTCTCATACCAGGCTCCTAAGTTCTCATCTTCTAGAAGTAGTCTCTCATACCAGGCTCCTAAGTTCTCCTCTCCTCTCCTAGAAGTAGTCTCTCATACCAGGCTCCTAAGTTCTCCTCTCCTCTCCTAGAAGTAGTCTCTCATACCAGACTCCTAAGCTCTCCTCTCCTAGAAGTAGGTTCTCATACCAGACTCCTAAGTTCTCCTCTCCTCTCCTAGAAGTAGTCTCTCATACCAGGCTCCTAAGTTCTCCTCTCCTCTCCTAGAAGTAGTCTCTCATACCAGGCTTCTAAGTTCTCCTCTCCTCTCCTAGAAGTAGTCTCTCATACCAGGCTCCTAAGTTCTCCTCTCCTAGAAGTAGGTTCTCATACCAGGCTCCTAAGTTCTCCTCTTCTAGAAGTAGTCTCTCATACCAGGCTCCTAAGTTCTCCTCTCCTCTCCTAGAAGTAGTCTCTCATACCAGGCTCCTAAGTTCTCCTCTCCTCTCCTAGAAGTAGTCTCTCATACCAGGCTCCTAAGTTCTCCTCTTCTAGAAGTAGTCTCTCATACCAGGCTCCTAAGTTCTCCTCTTCTAGAAGTAGTCTCTCATACCAGGCTCCTAAGTTCTCCTCTTCTAGAAGTAGTCTCTCATACCAGGCTCCTAATTTCTCCTCTCCTCTCCTAGAAGTAGTCTCTCATACCAGGCTCCTAAGTTCTCCTCTCCTCTCCTAGAAGTAGTCTCTCATACCAGGCTCCTAAGTTCTCCTCTTCTAGAAGTAGTCTCTCATACCAGACTCCTAAGTTCTCCTCTTCTAGAAGTAGTCTCTCATACTAGGCTCCTAAGTTCTCCTCTCCTCTCCTAGAAGTAGTCTCTCATACCAGGCTTCTAAGTTCTCCTCTTCTAGAAGTAGTCTCTCATACCAGGCTTCTAAGCTCTCCTCTTCTAGAAGTAGTCTCTCATACCAGGCTCCTAAGTTCTCCTCTTCTAGAAGTAGTCTCTCATACCAGACTCCTAAGTTCTCCTCTCCTAGAAGTAGTCTCTCATACCAGACTCCTAGTGTTGTCTTTAGACACGCGGCTCATGGGGAAACAAGACTACTTTAGAAGTACATGAATCTACAGAACCTGGGGACACCAGGGCTCGTATCCACAAAGCGTGCTGATCTAAGATCAGTTTTGCCTTTTAGATTATAATGAATACCATTTATATGAACAGATCCTAGATCAACAGTCCTACTCTGAGATTCTTTGTGGATACGGACCCCTGAGCTCTGGTATGACGTCGTCTTAGGTCACTGGCACTAGGAGAAGAGGAGCGAGAGAGGGAGGGAGAAGAGGAGCGAGAGAGGGAGGGAGGGAGAAGAGGAGCGAGAGAGGGAGGGAGAAGAGGAGCGAGAGAGGGAGGGAGAAGAGGAGCGAGAGAGGGAGGGAGAAGAGGAGCGAGGGAGGGAGCGAGAGAGGGAGGGAGAAGAGGAGCGAGAGAGGGAGGGAGGGAGAAGAGGAGCGAGAGAGGGAGGGAGGGAGAAGAGGAGCGAGAGAGGGAGGGAGAGAGGGAGCGAGAGAGAGAGGGAGAAGAGGAGCGAGAGAGGGAGGGAGAAGAGGAGCGAGGGAGGGAGCGAGAGAGGGAGGGAGAAGAGGAGCGAGAGAGGGAGGGAGAAGAGGAGCGAGAGAGGGAGGGAGAAGAGGAGCGAGAGAGGGAGGGAGAAGAGGAGCGAGAGAGAGAGGGAGAAGAGGAGCGAGAGAGGGAGGGAGAAGAGGAGCGAGGGAGGGAGCGAGAGAGGGAGGGAGAAGAGGAGCGAGAGAGGGAGGGAGGGAGGGAGAAGAGGAGCGAGAGAGGGAGGGAGGGAGAAGAGGAGCGAGAGAGGGAGGGAGAGAGGGAGCGAGAGAGGGAGGGAGAGAGGGAGGGAGAAGAGGAGCGAGAGAGGGAGGGAGAAGAGGAGCGAGGAAGGGAGGGAGAAGAGGAGCGAGAGAGGGAGGGAGAAGAGGAGCGAGAGAGGGAGAAGAGGAGCGAGGGAGGGAGGGAGGGAGAAGAGGAGCGAGAGAGGGAGGGAGAAGAGGAGCGAGAGAGGGAGGGAGAGAGGGAGGGAGAAGAGGAGCGAGAGAGGGAGGGAGAAGAGGAGCGAGAGAGGGAGGGAGAAGAGGAGCGAGAGAGGGAGGGAGAAGAGGAGCGAGAGAGGGAGGGAGAGAGGGAGGGAGAAGAGGAGCGAGAGAGGGAGGGAGAAGAGGAGCGAGAGAGGGAGGGAGAAGAGGAGCGAGAGAGGGAGGGAGAAGAGGAGCGAGAGAGGGAGGGAGAGAGGGAGGGAGAAGAGGAGCGAGAGAGGGAGGGAGAAGAGGAGCGAGAGAGGGAGGGAGAAGAGGAGCGAGAGAGGGAGGGAGAAGATGAGCGAGAGAGGGAGGGAGAGAGGGAGGGAGAAGAGGAGAGAGAGAGGGAGGGAGAAGAGGAGCGAGAGAGGGAGGGAGAAGAGGAGCGAGAGAGGGAGGGAGAGAGGGAGGGAGAAGAGGTCACTGAAGATGAGGAATTCTTTACAAATACCCTCGTGGCTGCTAGGCTCTCTGACAGGGTGGTAAGACACACAGCTGATCAACTCTGCTTTAGAAGAACCTGAGGCCTATTCAGTAGTGTGTATTGACTGACAGACAGACAGACAGACAGGGGCCTATGTAACAGACACAGTTCTCCATTGTAGGGACCAGAGAGCCCTGTCCTGGACCATTTCATACAATCCTACATGACCGTGTTAGAACACAGCATCCCATTGAACCACAAGTATAGCGCCATACTGCATGTGTCATCTGTGTACGTTGGAGGTGAACGGACGATTGTATTGTATTGTGTTATTTAATGCCCTGCCTTGGTCTGAGCCTGACATCACTACTCTGCTGCCCCCCCCCCACCCCACCCCCCCCCTCCACCCAGGCAGGTCAATCAATAGTGGAGGGTGTTGGCTAGCCGCCTGGCCTAGCCTTGGTCTGAGCCTGACCTCACTACTCTACCCAGGCAGGTCAATCAATAGTGGATGGTGTTAGCTAGCCGCCTGGCCTGGTGCATGGTAGCATGCAAGGCTGAGTACAGTGGCCTCTCCTGTGTAGCTTCTCTCTGTTGTCACTGAGTACTGCTATGTGTCACTGCCTAGCGCACGGTGCAGGGCTGGCCAGCCCATTACAATTACAATGATCACCATGACGATCAATAGAATCATTATATTTCTATGGGGAAACCCTTCTCCTGGCTTCCAACATAATACCTCTCTGACCAACAGAATGATGTCTTTTAATAGGATGTCTGTGTCTGCGTTCATCACCAAGTGGGAACGTGGTAATTACCGGTTGTGAAGTTATAAATATCAGTTCGATTGGATGCATTCACTTTGAACTCGTTGAGAAACGCTTGATTGGCTAATGGCTAACAAACTGCGTCAACCATAAACTAACAGTAGAGCTGTCATGCTTGTAAACAAATTATAATATTCAAAAACCATTTTAATAGATTGCTTTATTATGTTATCCAGGTCATTTCCTTCGTATGTGACATCAGAGGTCAGCATGTGGGAGAAGTCAGGAGTTCAGAGATGATGAGTTTCCTCCACTAGTAATTACCAGTTGGAGGGGTGTTCAAGTGGATTTTCCCCCAGTCGTATGTGGTAAATACCACCTTCCCGCTTGGTTATGAACGCACCTATCAGACCAAGTCCTTTGTGTTATTGTGTGAGAGGAACACATGAAGCTGAACCTTCAGTAGTACATGGCCGACCAACCAGTGGTCCCGCTCGTTGGCTAACCGGGTTATCTGCACTGTGTCCCACCACCCGCCAACACCTCTTTTTACGCTACTTCTACTCTCTGTTCATCATATATGCATAGGCACTTTAACCATATCTACATGTACATACTACCTCAATCAGCCTGACTAACAGGTGTCTGTATATAGCCTTGCTACTCTTATTTTCAAATGTCTTTTTACTGTTGTTTTATTTCTTTACTTACCTACACACACACACACACCTTTTTTTCTCTCGCACTATTGGTTAGAGCCTGTAAGTAAGCATTTCACCTGTTGTATTCGGCGCACGTGACAAATAAACTTTGATTTGATTTGACATTGGGGAAGGTCAAACGCCAGGCTCTGAGAGAACGTCTGCTACATCTCTTCACTGTATATGTTTACTCCGTTAGCACATTAACCCTAGCCTGGGTACCCGTCTGTTTAACGTTCATTACACTCCTTAGTGAACCATTAGCACATTAACCATAGCCTGGGTTCCCGTCTAACGTTCATTACACTCCTTAGAGAACCGTTAGCACAGTAACCCTAGCCTGGGTACCCGTCTGTTTAACGTTCATTACACTCCTTAGAGAACCATTAGCACATTAACCCTAGCCTGGGTACCTGTCTGTTTAACGTTCATTACACTCCTTAGAGAACCGTTAGCACAGTAACCCTAGCCTGGGTTCCCGTCTAACGTTCATTACACTCCTTAGAGAACCGTTAGCACATTAACCCTAGCCTGGGTACCCGTCTGTTTAACGTTCATTACACTCCTTAGAGAACCGTTAGCACATTAACCCTAGCCTGGGTACCCGTCTGTTTAACGTTCATTACACTCCTTAGAGAACCATTAGCACATTAACCCTAGCCTGGGTACCCGTCTGTTTAACGTTCATTACACTCCTTAGAGAACCATTAGCACATTAACCCTAGCCTGGGTACCCGTCTGTTTAACGTTCATTACACTCCTTAGAGAACCATTAGCACATTAACCCTAGCCTGGGTACCCGTCTGTTTAACGTTCATTACACTCCTTAGAGAACCATTAGCACATTAACCCTAGCCTGGGTACCTGTCTGTTTAACGTTCATTACACTCCTTAGAGAACCATTAGCACATTAACCCTAGCCTGGGTACCCGTCTGTCTAACGTTCATTACACTCCTTAGAGAACCATTAGCACATTAACCCTAGCCTGGGTACCCGTCTGTTTAACGTTCATTACACTCCTTAGAGAACCATTAGCACATTAACCCTAGCCTGGGTTCCCGTCTGTTTAACGTTCATTACACTCCTTAGAGAACCGTTAGCACATTAACCCTAGCCTGGGTACCCGTCTGTTTAAGGTTCATTACACTCCTTAGAGAACCATTAGCACATTAACCCTAGCCTGGGTACCCGTCTGTTTAACGTTCATTACACTCCTTAGAGAACCATTAGCACATTAACCCTAGCCTGGGTTCCCGTCTGTTTAACGTTCATTACACTCCTTAGAGAACCGTTAGCACATTAACCCTAGCCTGGGTACCCGTCTGTTTAACGTTCATTACACTCCTTAGAGAACCGTTAGCACATTAACCCTAGCCTGGGTTCCCGTCTGTTTCGCTGTCAATACCCTCCTTGGCACTCTTTGTCATGCAATGTTCCCACAAACAGACTGGATATTGGAGAGAGTTAAAAGGCCATGCTTTCTGAGATGATACCGTATGTGTGGATCATCACGGGGCTTCTGCCTTTATCTGTCCAATGAGATGATACCGTATATGTGGATCATCATGGGGGTTCCACCTCTATCTGTCCAATGAGATGATACCGTATGTGTGGATCATCATGGGGGTTCCACCTCTATCTGTCCAATGAGATGATACCGTATGTGTGGATCATCATGGGGGTTCTGCCTTTATCTGTCCAATGAGATGATACCGTATGTGTGGATCATCACGGGGCTTCTGCCTTTATCTGTCCAATGAGATGATACCGTATGTGTGGATCATCATGGGGCTTCTGTCTTTATCTGTCCAATGAGATGATACCGTATGTGTGGATCATCATGGGGGTACCTCCTTCATCTGTCCAATGAGATGATACCGTATGTGTGGATCATCATGGGGGTACCTCCTTCATCTGTCCAATGAGATGATACCGTATGTGTGGATCATCATGGGGGTACCGCCTTCATCTGTCCAATGAGATGATACCGTATGTGTGGATCATCATGGGGGTACTGCCTCTATCTGTCCAATGAGATGATACCGTATGTGTGGATCATCATGGGGGTACCGCCTCTATCTGTCCAATGAGATGATACCGTATGTGTGGATCATCATGGGGGTACCTCCTTCATCTGTCCAATGAGATGATACCGTATGTGTGGATCATCATGGGGGTACCGCCTCTATCTGTCCAATGAGATGATACCATATGTGTGGATCATCATGGGGGTACCGCCTCTATCTGTCCAATGAGATGATACCGTATGTGTGGATCATCATGGGGGTACCGCCTCTATCTGTCCAATGAGATGATACCGTATGTGTGGATCATCATGGGGGTACCGCCTCTATCTGTCCAATGAGATGATACCGTATGTGTGGATCATCATGGGGGTACCGCCTCTATCTGTCCAATGAGATGATACCGTATGTGTGGATCATCATGGGGGTACTGCCTCTATCTGTCCAATGAGATGATACCATATGTGTGGATCATCATGGGGGTACTGCCTCTATCTGTCCAATGAGATGATCTGAATAGACCCTCTGTCCAATGAGATGATCTGAATAGACCCTCTGTCCAATGAGATGATCTGAATAGACCCTCTGTCCAATGAGATGATCTGAATAGACCCTCTGTCCAATGAGATGATCTGAATAGACCCTCTGTCCAATGAGATGATCTGAATAGACCCTCTGTCCAATGAGATGATCTGAATAGACCCTCTGTCCAATGAGATGATCTGAATAGACTCTGCACCACAGGGTATCATGCTGCTATTAGTAGCTGCAGCTTTGGGACCACAGATTAATGGTTTCATGACAGAATAGCTCCTACCGACAGCATCAACCTACTTTCAACCTGCACTAAAACCCATCTATAAAGTCAAAACGTCTCTTCACTACATCATCCGCGTTGACTTATACCTCAATGTAGGTCCACGTGCAATGGTATACGAAATAAATACCATTTCGGTCTGTAGCCCTACCCAATCAATGCATTTGGTGTTTGTTCTATACAGACATGATAATTACACTCGAGCATCACGGGGATTTAGGGGTTAAAGAAGGGCAAGCTCGCTAAAATGGTGGGAGACTACAGAGGATTCCCTAGCTCTGTTCCGAGCCGTTACACTAACATGCTTGTTGCTGACGCTGAGCGTTTCTAAAAGTTAACAGCTGGTTACGTAACGCCCGGGACTAGAGCTAGGATCTCCACGCTTCTCCGTCCCGTCCGCGCTCCGTTCCGCGTCGTGTTGTTCACTCTTGGTTTGGCTTTGTTATTACCAGTCCAAAGTCCAACAGACAGACAGCTCACACACAACAGGACAAGGAGACAAACCACTCCGTTGCACCAACTTTTATTTCCCCCCTACAAACTTTACGCCAAACCGTAAGTAATTATACCAGACAAACTTTGCGCATTGATATTGCACAATATGATTTGTAGTTTTTTTTGTGCAAATGGTTAGCCTACGTTTTTCCTTGGAAAGAAGCCGCAATTGTTTTTGGGGTTTGACACGCTTGATATTTTGATGAGCCCTTTGGAAGAGAAAGAAAAGGCGAATGGGGCATGTATGTAGAATTTAAACAGAATTCGGGGGATATAATCTTCGGAATGGTAAAAGCAATGGTGCTGTGTTTTCTTCCGTTACTGGTGATGTGGCGTGCGATGTGTGTAACTGTTGGTTGAACACCAGGACTCAAGCGCCGACGTCTGGAATTGAGACCAGTCGTATCCCAGACATTTAAACTTTATAACCAGAACGTTACCATCGTCTGTTCTCCTGATGATGTGGATACATTTGTAGCCAAGTTATATGCTGAATCATCATTGTTGATCATTGTTGATGCATCATGATAAAAATATGCACACTTTTTGTGTTCAACATTGCAACGTTTCTTGTAGTGTTTTATATATATATATTTGAGAGGTGTTTTGAGAGGTGTGAACAGGCCTTTTTTTTAAATGGTGAAATTGAATATGGAAGTCTGAAACACGGCTTTTCAGTCTCTGACAGACGAAGGGTTTAGTCTATTGTTATGAAAAAAACAAGGCATCTGATTTAGGTTTTTCTTCGTCCATTAGCTGGTCTGGAATGGTCGACCACGTTGGTATAAGTTACATTCTTTCCCGTTGTATTTGATATTGTGTCTAAACGTTCAAACTAAAACGGAGGGTTGAACAGTGCGGTATCCTAAGGACATCCACTGACCTCCACACATTCTGTAGTGTAGATTATACTTCCAACACATGGAACATACTGCCCAAGTACTTTACCAGCAGCATTCACCGTTTTTGGCCAGGGCCATCTATATTATATTATCTCAAGGCTGATCTCGCATCTGTTTTGTCTTATAGTTGTAATGGGTAATATTACATGGACAGAGAGGGACCTGATCCTAGATCAGCGCTCCTGTTTTGAACACGGGCCCAGAACAGAGGTTGTTTAGTAACTTGTTCCTACCAGACCAGTGATGACCCAGAACAGAGGTTGATTAGTAACTTGTTCCTACCAGACCAGTGATGACCCAGAACAGAGGTTGTTTAGTAACTTGTTCCTACCAGACCAGTGATGGTCCAGAACAGAGGTTAGTTAGTAACTTGTTCCTACCAGACCAGTGATGGTCCAGAACAGAGGTTGATTAGTAACTTGTTCCTACCAGACCAGTGATGGTCCAGAACAGAGGTTGTTTAGTAACTTGTTCCTACCAGACCAGTGATGGTCCAGAACAGAGGTTGTTTAGTAACTTGTTCCTACCAGACCAGTGATGGTCCAGAACAGAGGTTGTTTAGTAACTTGTTCCTACCAGACCAGTGATGGTCCAGAACAGAGGTTGGTTAGTAACTTGTTCCTACCAGACCAGTGATGACCCAGAACAGAGGTTGATTAGTAACTTGTTCCTACCAGACCAGTGATGACCCAGAACAGAGGTTGTTTAGTAACTCATATCTCCTTGTTTCATATCTCCTGTAACATCAGACTATCAGTCTAGTTTCATATCTCCTTGTTTCATATCTCCTCCTCTCTGTAACATCCGACTATCAGTCTTGTTTAATATCTCCTCCTCTCTGTAACATCAGACTATCAGTCTAGTTTCATATCTCCTTGTTTAATATCTCCTCCTCTCTGTAACGTAACAGACTATCAGTCTTGTTTCTTATCTCCTCCTCTCTGTAACGTAACAGACTATCAGTCTTGTTTCATATCTCCTCCTCTCTGTAACGTAACAGACTATCAGTCTTGTTTCTTATCTCCTCCTCTCTGTAACGTAACAGACTATCAGTCTTGTTTCATATCTCCTCCTCTCTGTAACGTAACAGACTATCAGTCTTGTTTCATATCTCCTCCTCTCTGTAACGTAACAGACTATCAGTCTTGTTTCATATCTCCTCCTCTCTGTAACGTAACAGACTATCAGTCTTGTTTCATATCTCCTCCTCTCTGTAACGTAACAGACTATCAGTCTTGTTTCATATCTCCTCCTCTCTGTAACGTAACAGACTATCAGTCTTGTTTCATATCTCCTCCTCTCTGTAACGTAACAGACTATCAGTCTTGTTTCATATCTCCTCCTCTCTGTAACGTAACAGACTATCAGTCTAGTTTCATATCTCCTCCTCTCTGTGTATGTAAATGCAGTTATACAGGACAATGTCGATGTTGGTTAAACTCAATAGTGTATGTTTGTTTTATTACAGTTGTTGTATGTGACTGGTGGGCAGAGATAGCTGTGTGTGACTGGTGGGCAGAGCTAGCTGTGTGTGACTGGTGGGCAGAGCTAGCTGTGTGTGACTGGTGGGCAGAGCTAGCTGTGTGTGACTGGTGGGCAGAGCTAGCTGTGTGTGTGACTGGTGGGCAGAGCTAGCTGTGTGTGTGACTGGTGGGCAGAGCTAGCTGTGTGTGTGACTGGTGGGCAGAGCGGGCTGTGTGTGTGACTGGTGGGCAGAGCGAGCTGTGTGTGTGACTGGTGGGCAGAGCGAGCTGTGTGTGTGACTGGTGGGCAGAGCGAGCTGTGTGTGTGACTGGTGGGCAGAGCGAGCTGTGTGTGTGACTGGTGGGCAGAGCGGGCTGTGTGTGTGACTGGTGGGCAGAGCGAGCTGTGTGTGTGACTGGTGGGCAGAGCGAGCTGTGTGTGTGACTGGTGGGCAGAGCGAGCTGTGTGTGTGACTGGTGGGCAGAGCGGGCTGTGTGTGTGACTGGTGGGCAGAGCGGGCTGTGTGTGTGACTGGTGGGCAGAGCTAACTGTGTGTGTGACTGGTGGGCAGAGCGGGCTGTGTGTGTGACTGGTGGGCAGAGCGGGCTGTGTGTGTGACTGGTGGGCAGAGCGAGCTGTGTGTGTGACTGGTGGGCACCCTAATGGTATCATGCCAGCGTGTGGGTGGTGAGTACACCGATGACATCAGTTGGCCAGTCTCCCAGTGTGGACTCTCTCATCAATGCCAGAGATGACTGGCTGAGAGACTTTCTTTCACTTTTACTTTAGTTGTTGATCTGATCCCCTCGCTGGACTTAGTTGGGTTTTTCCCCCTGTGTTTTAGAGACAGAAGGAAAGATGTGGACAACATAGTTGTAACTGGCCCAACCCTTAAGCTCTGTTCACATACCCAGAATAAATATAAATAAATGTGGTTTTTTAGTTATTTTTCAAGTTAAGTTGATTGTGAATTGTGTTTTGAATGGGATCATTGTACTACGAGTGGGCAATTCCACGGTAACGAAATTACACTTTAAAATATATGCCAAACACAAAAACTGTATTTGAATGTTTATCAAACCATACAAGTCTATGCACCAGGACTACGTTGAACAAGTGTCGCTGGTAAATGTAGCAAAAACTAACTTAGTGGAAGAACTGTGCAGATGTAGACTTTGGTAACAGAATTACAGTAAAATCTCACTCTGTGTTTTATGACCACGTTCCCCAAACACCCTGTTTAAATATCTGTTCTGAATTCAGATTCAAACGTTTTCCCACAAACACCCTGTTTAAATATCTGCTCTGAATTCAGATCCAAACGTTTTCCCATAAACACCCTGTTTAAATATCTGCTCTGAATTCAGATCCAAACGTTTTCCCACAAACACCCTGTTTAAATATCTGCTCTGAATTCAGATTCAAACGTTTTCCCACAAACACCCTGTTTAAATATCTGCTCTGAATTCAGATTCAAACGTTTTCCCACAAACACCCTGTTTAAATATCTGCTCTGAATTCAGATTCAAACGTTTTCCCACAAACACCCTGTTTAAATATCTGCTCTGAATTCAGATTCAAACGTTTTCCCACAAACACCCTGTTTAAATATCTGCTCTGAATTCAGATTCCAACGTTTTCCCACAAACACCCTGTTTAAATATCTGCTCTGAATTCAGATTCCAAGATGTCTGCAGATAGAACTGTCTGTCAGCTATGACATCACACCTTGAGATTTGAAAATCTCTCTCCTTTTTGTTTTGGTTATTGAACTACAATACGTGAAGTGGGTTTACACCCATTAACGGGAATTACGGTAACAAAATGACATAATTGGTCCCTAAACAGAAATGCATAATTATGGTTTTGAATGTCTATTTTTCTGCATATTTAAGCATTCCTCTTGAGCTGTCTATATCCTCCTGACTGGTGTTTATTTATATTAAAGAAGATAAATATGCTTCTGTGCCCCTCTGCTCAAATCTGGGTAAAAGACTGAAAGGGAATGTGAGTTATTCACTACATTTGAGTTATTGCTTGCTTTTTGTCTAAAGGGTACCAAGCTTGCCAGCAGGCATGTCAGCGAAGATAGTTAGACAAGATAGCTACTCTAACTTGATTGATAGCAATTTAATGAAGCTGGTTTCAGCTGAATCAAAGACAAATCTCATGGGTGGACGTCTGTTTTCTGAGGCTTCTGGGAGCTCATGAGTCCATTCTGATGGAAAGGCCCGAGTACAGAAAGTCTTGTTTTTTAATGTTTTATGTTTTGCGTTTGACTCTCACACAGTAAATAATTTCAAACAGTTTCTTATGAACATGATTGCAGTTTGCCTGCATTCTATGTGTGTGTGTCACACTGACGCTATAGCTCGTGTGTCAGACTTTGTTCATAGAAACTGTCCTATCTACTGAGGTGTTGTTCATGTAGCCTAGGTGACAGTCTGGGACGCAGGTTACCTGCTTTCTAGGCTTGTTAGTGGTAGACTACATGAACTGTTGATGAATCAAGCCCACCAATCACCAGCTGCTCTACCAGTGGGAGGACGGCCCATCAATCACCAGCTGCTCTACCAGTGGGAGGACGGCCCACCAATCACCAGCTGCTCTACCAGTGGGAGGACGGCCCATCAATCACCAGCTGCTCTACCAGTGGGAGGACGGCCCACCAATCACCAGCTGCTCTACCAGTGGGAGGACGGCCCACCAATCACCAGCTGCTCTACCAGTGGGAGGACGGCCCACCAATCACCAGCCGCTCTACCAGTGGGAGGACGGTCCACCAATCACCAGCTGCTCTACCAGTGGGAGGACGGTCCACCAATCACCAGCTGCTCTACTAATGGGAGGACGTCTGTAGTGGTTTGACCCAACAGGTTGTTTCTTTATTCAAAAGGACATCATTGAATCAGATGAACTCTTCAAATTCAACCGATGAACCCAGAACTCTTAATAGTCCCTAATCCCTGCATCCACAGTAGAGAACATTGCACCCCTGTAACTACTAGACTCTATATAGTCCCCCAGCCACAGTAGAGAACATTGCACCCCTGTAACTACTAGACTCTATATAGTCCCCCAGCCACAGTAGAGAACATTGCACCCCTGTAACTACTAGACTCTATATAGTCCCCCAGCCACAGTAGAGAACATTGCACCCCTGTAACTACTAGACTCTATATAGTCCCCCAGCCACAGTAGAGAACATAGCACCCCTGTAACTACTAGACTCTATATAGTCCCCCAGCCACAGTAGAGAACATTGCACCCCTGTAACTACTAGACTCTATATAGTCCCCCAGCCACAGTAGAGAACATTGCACCCCTGTAACTACTAGACTCTATATAGTCCCCCAGCCACAGTAGAGAACATTGCACCCCTGTAACTACTAGACTCTATATAGTCCCCCAGCCACAGTAGAGAACATTGCACCCTTGTAACTACTAGCCTCTATATAGTCCCCCAGCCACAGTAGAGAACATTGCACCCCTGTAACTACTAGACTCTATATAGTCCCCCAGCCACAGTAGAGAACATTGCACCCCTGTAACTACTAGACTCTATATAGTCCCCCAGCCACAGTAGAGAACATTGCACCCCTGTAACTACTAGACTCTATATAGTCCCCCAGCCACAGTAGAGAACATTGCACCCCTGTAACTACTAGCCTCTATATAGTCCCCCAGCCACAGTAGAGAACATTGCACCCCTGTAACTACTAGACTCTATATAGTCCCCCAGCCACAGTAGAGAACATTGCACCCCTGTAACTACTAGACTCTATATAGTCCCCCAGCCACAGTAGAGAACATTGCACCCCTGTAACTACTAGACTCTATATAGTCCCCCAGCCACAGTAGAGAACATTGCACCCCTGTAACTACTAGCCTCTATATAGTCCCCCAGCCACAGTAGAGAACATTGCACCCCTGTAACTACTAGACTCTATATAGTCCCCCAGCCACAGTAGAGAACATTGCACCCCTGTAACTACTAGCCTCTATATAGTCCCCCAGCCACAGTAGAGAACATTGCACCCCTGTAACTACTAGACTCTATATAGTCCCCCAGCCACAGTAGAGAACATTGCACCCCTGTAACTACTAGACTCTATATAGTCCCCCAGCCACAGTAGAGAACATTGCACCCCTGTAACTACTAGACTCTATATAGTCCCCCAGCCACAGTAGAGAACATTGCACCCCTGTAACTACTAGCCTCTATATAGTCCCCCAGCCACAGTAGAGAACATTGCACCCCTGTAACTACTAGACTCTATATAGTCCCCCAGCCACAGTAGAGAACATTGCACCCCTGTAACTACTAGACTCTATATAGTCCCCCAGCCACAGTAGAGAACATTGCACCCCTGTAACTACTAGACTCTATATAGTCCCCCAGCCACAGTAGAGAACATTGCACCCCTGTAACTACTAGACTCTATATAGTCCCCCAGCCACAGTAGAGAACATTGCACCCCTGTAACTACTAGACTCTATATAGTCCCCCAGCCACAGTAGAGAACATTGCACCCCTGTAACTACTAGACTCTATATAGTCCCCCAGCCACAGTAGAGAACATTGCACCCCTGTAATTACTAGCCTCTATATAGTCCCCCAGCCACAGTAGAGAACATTGCACCCCTGTAACTACTAGCCTCTATAGTGGGAACCATGTGTTTCTCCTCTGTTTACATGTCCCTGGTAGTTGGGGGGGGGTGACTATGTGAGAGGGGGGGGGGGGTTTGGGGTGGCCAAGCGTGAGACTTCTTTCTCAGCAGGAGCCCCCCTCATTCAGACAAACACCCCTCCCCATCTTCCTACCCCCCCCCCCCTTTCCCCCAGGCGGTTGTCATGGGAACGTCACAGAAGGAGTGTTAATGAAGTACGTTCAAACTGGTTCTGTTACCATCAGTGGAACGGTCTTTGGTTGAATAGATTACTGAGTCCAGGGCTACAACCTAAACAGCACAGTATTCCCTTTATATTACACTACTTTTGACCAGAGCCCTATGGCCAGGGTGCCATTATATATTACACTACTTTTAACCAGAGTCCTATGGCCAGGGTGCCATTATATATTACACTACTTTTGACCAGAGCCCTATGGCCAGGGTGCCATTATATATTACACTACTTTTAACCAGAGCCCTATGGCCAGGGTGCCATTATATATTACACTACTTTTAACCAGAGTCCTATGGCCAGGGTGCCATTATATATTACACTATTTTTAACCAGAGCCCTATGGCCAGGGTGCCATTATATATTACACTACTTTAACCAGAGTCCTATGGCCAGGGTGCCATTATATATTACACTACTTTTAACCAGAGTCCTATGGCCAGGGTGCCATTATATATTACACTACTTTTAACCAGAGCCCTATGGCCAGGGTGCCATTATATATTACACTACTTTAACCAGAGTCCTATGGCCAGGGTGCCATTATATATTACACTATTTTTAACCAGAGTCCTATGACCAGGGTGCCATTATATATTACACTACTTTTAACCAGAGTCCTATGGCCAGGGTGCCATTATATATTACACTACTTTTAACCAGAGTCCTATGGCCAGGGTGCCATTATATATTACACTACTTTTGACCAGAGTCCTATGGCCAGGGTGCCATTATATATTACACTACTTTAACCAGAGTCCTATGGCCAGGGTGCCATTATATATTACACTACTTTTAACCAGAGTCCTATGGCCAGGGTGCCATTATATATTACACTACTTTTAACCAGAGTCCTATGGCCAGGGTGCCATTATATATTACACTACTTTTAACCAGAGTCCTATGACCAGGGTGCCATTATATATTACACTACTTTTAACCAGAGTCCTATGGCCAGGGTGCCATTATATATTACACTACTTTTAACCAGAGTCCTATGGCCAGGGTGCCATCATATATTACACTACTTTTAACCAGAGTCCTATGGCCAGGGTGCCATTATATATTACACTACTTTTAACCAGAGCCCTATGGCCAGGGTGCCATTATATATTACACTACTTTAACCAGAGTCCTATGGCCAGGGTGCCATTATATATTACACTACTTTTAACCAGAGTCCTATGGCCAGGGTGCCATTATATATTACACTACTTTTAACCAGAGTCCTATGGCCAGGGTGCCATTATATATTACACTACTTTTAACCAGAGTCCTATGGCCAGGGTGCCATTATATATTACACTACTTTTAACCAGTCCTATGGCCAGGGTGCCATTATATAGTACACTACTTTTAACCAGAGTCCTATGGCCAGGGTGCCATTATATATTACACTACTTTTAACCAGAGTCCTATGGCCAGGGTGCCATTATATATTACACTACTTTTAACCAGAGTCCTATGGCCAGGGTGCCATTATATATTACACTACTTTTAACCAGAGTCCTATGGCCAGGGTGCCATTATATATTACACTACTTTTAACCAGAGCCCTATGGCCAGGGTGCCATTATAACCAGAGTCCTATGGCCAGGGTGCCATTATATATTACACTACTTTTAACCAGAGTCCTATGGCCAGGGTGCCATTATATATTACACTACTTTTAACCAGAGTCCTATGGCCAGGGTGCCATTATATATTACACTACTTTTAACCAGAGTCCTATGGCCAGGGTGCCATTATATATTACACTACTTTTAACCAGTCCTATGGCCAGGGTGCCATTATATAGTACACTACTTTTAACCAGAGTCCTATGGCCAGGGTGCCATTATATATTACACTACTTTTAACCAGAGTCCTATGGCCAGGGTGCCATTATATATTACACTACTTTTAACCAGAGTCCTATGGCCAGGGTGCCATTATATATTACACTACTTTTAACCAGAGTCCTATGGCCAGGGTGCCATTTATATATTACACTACTTTTAACCAGAGTACTATGGCCAGGGTGCCATTATATATTACACTACTTTTAACCAGAGTCCTATGGCCAGGGTGCCATTATATATTACACTACTTTTAACCAGAGTCCTATGGCCAGGGTGCCATTATAACCAGAGTCCTATGGCCAGGGTGCCATTTGGGACTCAGCCCATGACTGTTGGGGCTCGCGCTGCTGACAAGTCCAGGCTGCACCCCTCACTGTTGACACCTCTCACCCCCTTTCTGATCCTCACCCTACACTCCCTTGTTTCTCTGGCCCTCCCAGCCCAGTTACCTCAACCCCCTTGTTTCTCTGGCCCTCCCAGCCCAGTTACCTTAACCCCCTTGTTTCTCTGGCCCTCCCAGCCCAGTTACCTCAACCCCCCTTGTTTCTCTGGCCCTCCCAGCCCAGTTACCTCAACCCCCCTTGTTTCTCTGGCCCTCCCAGCCCAGATAACCAGGCAGGGATAGTTTTACACCTTTTTAAAAACAGCCTCAGGTCACTTGGTCATAACTAAACATTGTTCTGGTGAGAAAGAAGACATCTTTCATATCTGTCTGCTGTTGTAGTGAAGAGGCCTGTGTCCCAACTGACGCCATAATCCCTATCTAGTGCAATACTCTTTGAACAGAGCCCTATGCACCCTGGTTCAAAGTAGCGCGCTACATAGGGAATAGGGTGTTATTTGGAACGCTGTTTGAATGTACGGCTGGAGTGGAGTGGTCCTCTCCTCTCCGTGTTGAGTTTCTCCTTTTGTTCAGGGATCTGAGTGGCTGAAAGCTGCCTTTGTTTTGGGGGCCAACTCAAAGCGGGGCTCTGTCTGTCTGTCTGTTTGTCTGCCTGTCTTGTCCTGTCTGTCTGTCTGGTCTGTCTGTCCTTCCCGTCTGTCTGTCTTGCCCTGTCTGTCTGCCTGTCTTGTCCTGTCTGTCTTGTCCTGTCTGTCTGTGAGGCTAGAGGATGGTTGCTGGAGGATGATGGCTCTGGTGTGTGAGAGAGATGTAGAAGAGGGGGCCAATGGGTTTTGTTAATGAGGGCAGGTGTTGTTAAGGGACGTGTTGTGTGGGTTTGGAGAAAAGTGTTTTGAGCATGTGTGTAGTCTTCACCAGAGACTTAACCAGAGAGACTTAACCAGAGAGACTTAACCAGAGAGACTTAACCAGAGAGACTTAACCAGAGCTTAACCAGAGAGACTTAACCAGAGAGACTTAACCAGAGAGACTTAACCAGAGAGACTTCACCAGAGAGACTTCACCAGAGAGACTTCACCAGAGAGACTTCACCAGAGAGACTTCACCAGAGAGACTTCACCAGAGAGACTTCACCAGAGAGACTTCACCAGAGAGACTTCACCAGAGAGACTTCACCAGAGAGACTTCACCAGAGAGACTTCACCAGAGAGACTTCACCAGAGAGACTTCACCAGAGAGACTTCACCAGAGACTGGCTAGACCAGCTGAACACTGATGAAACTTAACCTTGCCCTGCTTGGGGAACAGGCTCGTTCAAGTGGACGACAGCTCCATTAAAACTGTGTGTGTGTGTGTGTGTGTGAGATTTGTCCTCTAACAGGGGAAGCCTGTATTCTAGCTTCATTATCACACCAATAGGATGATGTGTGATGACAGCTCAGTGCCTGTAGGATGGGAGTGACTAATACGACTGGTGTTCAACACGTCCACACTCAGCCTCTTTGACTGGTGTTCAACACGTCCACACTCAGCCTCTTTGACTGGTGTTCAACACGTCCACACTCAGCCTCTTTGACTGGTGTTCAACACGTCCACACTCAGCCTCTTTGACTGGTGTTCAACACCTCCACACTCAGCCTCTTTGACTGGTGTTCAACACCTCCACACTCAGCCTCTTTGACTGGTGTTCAACACGTCCACACTCAGCCTCTTTGACTGGTGTTCAACACGTCCACACTCAGCCTCTTTGACTGGTGTTCAACACGTCCACACTCAGCCTCTTTGACTGGTGTTCAACACGTCCACACTCAGCCTCTTTGACTGGTGTTCAACACGTCCACACTCAGCCTCTTTGACTGGTGTTCAACACGTCCACACTCAGCCTCTTTGACTGGTGTTCAACACGTCCACACTCAGCCTCTTTGACTGGTGTTCAACACGTCCACACTCAGCCTCTTTGACTGGTGTTCAACACGTCCACACTCAGCCTCTTTGACTGGTGTTCAACACGTCCACACTCAGCCTCTTTGACTGGTGTTCAACACGTCCACACTCAGCCTCTTTGACTGGTGTTCAACACCTCCACACTCAGCCTCTTTGACTGGTGTTCAACACGTCCACACTCAGCCTCTTTGACTGGTGTTCAACACGTCCACACTCAGCCTCTTTGACTGGTGTTCAACACGTCCACACTCAGCCTCTTTGACTGGTGTTCAACACGTCCACACTCAGCCTCTTTGACTGGTGTTCAACACGTCCACACTCAGCCTCTTTGACTGGTGTTCAACACGTCCACACTCAGCCTCTTTGACTGGTGTTCAACACGTCCACACTCAGCCTCTTTGACTGGTGTTCAACACGTCCACACTCAGCCTCTTTGACTGGTGTTCAACACGTCCACACTCAGCCTCTTTGACTGGTGTTCAACACGTCCACACTCAGCCTTTGACTGGTGTTCAACACGTCCACACTCAGCCTCTTTGACTGGTGTTCAACACGTCCACACTCAGCCTCTTTGACTGGTGTTCAACACGTCCACACTCAGCCTCTTTGACTGGTGTTCAACACGTCCACACTCAGCCTCTTTGACTGGTGTTCAACACGTCCACACTCAGCCTCTTTGACTGGTGTTCAACACGTCCACACTCAGCCTCTTTGACTGGTGTTCAACACGTCCACACTCAGCCTCTTTGACTGGTGTTCAACACGTCCACACTCAGCCTCTTTGACTGGTGTTCAACACGTCCACACTCGGCCTCTTTGACTGGTGTTCAACACGTCCACACTCGGCCTCTTTGACTGGTGTTCAACACGTCCACACTCGGCCTCTTTGACTGGTGTTCAACACGTCCACACTCGGCCTCTTTGACTGGTGTTCAACACGTCCACACTCGGCCTCTCTGACTGGTGTTCAACACGTCCACACTCGGCCTCTCTGACTGGTGTTCAACACGTCCACACTCGGCCTCTCTGACTGGTGTTCAACACGTCCACACTCGGCCTCTCTGACTGGTGTTCAACACGTCCACACTCGGCCTCTCTGACTGGTGTTCAACACGTCCACACTCGGCCTCTTTGACTGGTGTTCAACACGTCCACACTCGGCCTCTTTGACTGGTGTTCAACACGTCCACACTCGGCCTCTTTGACTGGTGTTCAACACGTCCACACTCGGCCTCTTTGACTGGTGTTCAACACGTCCACACTCGGCCTCTGACTGGTGTTCAACACGTCCACACTCGGCCTCTTTGACTGGTGTTCAACACGTCCACACTCAGCCTCTTTGACTCTACACAGGAGAGCGCTTGTAGGGTTGTCACAATTCCCAGTATGACCGTACTACCAGACCAGACTTTCCTTGGCCCCAAAAAATAAAACCTAAAGCAGATGAAACACTTTGGTCCTTTTTTAAAAACCTACTTTATGTAAAATATTGTGACTCTGGATGCCAACATGATGAGTGTGTTTCCTGAAATGAAGTCCCCTGCATATTTTGTTTCCTTCGCTTTCTTACTTCCTGGTATCAAGATACTGGAAGAGTGACAACCCCTACAGCACTGATCTGTCAAATTTAAACACATTTGTTTTGCCTTCTTATTGGCTACTAATAAACACAACATTCTATATGTTTGGCTTTCTTATTGGCTTCTAATAAACACATTATATACAGTTGAAGTCGGAAGTTTACATACACTTAGGTTGGAGTCATTAAACCTCGTTTTTCAACAACTCCACAAATTTCTTGTTCACAAACTATATTTTTGGCAACTATATGACACAAGTCATTTTTCCAAATATTGTTTACAGACAGATTATTTCACTTATAATTCACTGTATCACAATTCCAGTGGGTCAGAAGTTTACATACACTAAGTTGACTGTGCCTTTAAACAGCTTGGAAAATTCCAGAAAATTATGTCATGGCTTTAGAAGCTTCTGATAGGCTAATTGACATAATTTGAGTCAATTGGAGGTGTACCTGTGGATGTATTTCAAGGCCTACCTTCAAACTCAGTGCCTCTTTGCTTGACATCATGGAGAAAATCAAAAGAAATCAGCCAAGACCTCCGAAATAAAATTGTAGACCTCCACATGTCTGGTTCATCCTTGGGAGCAATTTCCAAATGCCTGAAGGTACCACATTCATCTGTACAAACAATAGTACGCAAGTATATACACCATGGAACCACGCAGCCGTCATACCGCTCAGGAAGGAGACGCGTTCTGTCTCCTAGAAATGAACGTACTTTGGTGCGAAAAGTGCAAAATCAATCCCAGAACAACAACAAAGGACCTTGTCAAGATGCTGGAGGAAACCGGTACAAAAGTATCTATATCCACAGTAAAATGAGTCCTAGATCGACATAGCCTTTCAGGCTGCTCAGCAAGGAAGAAGCCACTGCTCCAAAACCGCTTAAAAAAGCCAGACTACGATTTGCAACTGCACATGGGGACAAAGATCGTACTTTTTGGAGAAATGTCCTCTGGTCCGATGAAACAAAAATAGAACTGTTTGGCCATAATGACCATCGTTATGTTTTGAGGAAAAAGGGGGATGCTTGCTAGCTGAAGAACACCATCCCAACCGTGAAGCACGGGGGTGGCAGCATCATGTTGTGGGGGTGCTTTGCTGCAGGAGGGACTGGTGCACTTCACAAAATAGATTGCATCATGAGGGAGGAAAATGATGTGGATATATTGAAGCAACATCTCAAGACCTCAGTCAGGAAGTTAAAGCTTGGTCGCAAATGGGTCTTCCAAATGGACAATGACCCCAAGCATACTTCCAAAGTTGTGGCAAAATGGCTTAAGGAAAACAAAGTGAAGGTATTGGAGTGGCCATCACAAAGCCCTGACCTCAATCCTATAGAAAATTAGTGGGCAGAACTGAAAAAGTGTGTGCGAGCAAGGAGCACTACAAACCTGACTCAGTTACACCAGCTCTGTCAGGAGGAATGGGCCAAAATTCACCCAACTTATTGTGGGAAGCTTGTGGAAGGCTACCCAAAACGTTTGACCCAAGTTAAACAAATAAAAGGCAATGCTACCAAATACTAACTGAGTGTATGTAAACTTCTGACCCACTGGGAATGTGATGAAAGAAATAAAAGCTATTATTCTGACATTTCACATTCTTAAAATAAAGTGGTGATCCTAACTGACCTAAGACAGGGAATTTTTACTAGGATTAAATGTCAGGAATTGTGAAACTGAGTTTAAATGTATTTGGCTAAGGTGTATGTAAATTTCTGACTTCAACTGTATGTATATATATATCTATATCCATCCATTCCAGAGAGGGTATGTATTTCCCAAAGAAACCATAGACTAAATTGTCTTGTCCTCGCCTCCTGCACGGCTCTAACCAGCTCAGGAGTGTGAGAGGAGTCGGTGTCTTAACGGAATCGTTAACGGAATCGTGTGTGTCAGAATGGACGCTAATGTCACCCTGCAGACAGAACAACAGATGTCAGAAGTCATCTTATCTTTGTACATTTCACCTTTTTAACACACAGAAGCACATTCTTTCCTTATCTCTCTGTAGGCCCTCTAGATACAGTCTCTCACAGAATGTCCTTATTTCCTCCTAGTTTTAGTTACTATGTTACTAGGGGGGAGAGAAAGACTAACATTTGAAGAAGAGTCCTGTGGCACAGCAGTAATGGAAGTGTCTTGGCACACACATACTGTAAACAAAAGCAGATTCTTATCCCTTTTACACATGATGTCAAAATCAGGGATGGGCAACTGGCAGCCCCTTTTTTTGTAGGCCCTTCGGAGGTGGACTCATTCGGCGTCTCAACTTACTGTTTGACAGTTAGAATAGTAGAATACACAAGGTGCAATTTAAAATAAAAAAAAATGGGTTTTGCGTCAGCAGTCAGCCATTTCTTTGTGCGTGGGGGGGATTGGTAAGTTAGTCTACCGCCCAGCTATCTAAACCTGTAGTGAGCATGGTTGAATTACCGACCGGGGTGGAGCCCATTGATCATCAGTTATCATATTAAAAACTGCAAACGTTTGCCTCCAGCCTGTGAAGAGTAGGAAATGAGCTGTAAAACTGTTATTCTCTCTGTTCCATGGCATAATGAGTAGAATTAGAGCTGGCTGATATGATTTTTTTTAGGCCATATCATATCTCAATGTTTTTGTTTTATTTATTTTTTAACTTATGGGCAATTCACCACATATCTAGTTATTTAATGTTTTCTCTAAATAAGCGTTGTTGTACAATGAAAGGTCAAATACACTGCATTTCAAACAGTCAGCAATAATCACATTCAGAGCTTGTGACGTTCCACCCAGGCTGAATATAAGCCACAAGATCCACTAATAATTTAATTATTATAACAAAATAGTTTAACCTGCTTTTTGTTTTTCAATAATCACTGATCTGGCTTTCAAGTCTATGAAATGTTTTTTATTTATTTTTTTGTTACAAATTTTCCCAAAACCTGCAAAATGCGCATTCACTAATAATGACTGACTTCTTGTAGCAGTTATTATATGAAATTAGCACAGGTTCCGTCAACAATCTCTCAAGCCCACGTGTTAGTAATTAGCCAGCTGATCTATATATTTCAGGTGTAGCTTGGATCTGTCTGCTAACAAGGTAGACCAGTTGAATCGTTATGGACACACCTCTGTCTCCAGCTGTTTGAACAGCATGTCAGCTGATGTTGAAATCAAGTGACTTACCTTAGTTCGCATAATGAGAATGAGTTGACAATTCCTTATATAATTGTGTTTTTATGATTATTGCATATATATATAAACACAGACAAGACCGCTAGCATAACAGTCTTTGGCTAAAATGCAGCTAGCGGTAATGCTGCGCTCAACAAACTGAGCATTCATTTTCCAGAATCAATGTTCATTGATAGTACTGTTTTAGAAGTGTCTGCTCTGGGCGCCATTCAATGAGACATAAATAATAAGAGTGTCATTAGAAAGGTTCTCTTCTCTTACAGTGACATAATGTCTCAATGTGTTGTGGTGTCAATATGACCCATTCTGTTGGACCAGACAGGGAGTTGAAACTGCTTGTCAGAGAGGAAGATGAGATCTCTCAACTCTATTGGTGTGAAGGGAGGGGGAGGGGCTTGGTGTGAGGAGGGGCTTGGTGTGAGGAGGGGCTTGGTGTGAGGAGGGGCTTGGTGTGAGGAGGGGCTTGGTGTGAGGAGGGGCTTGGTGTGAGGAGGGGCTTGGTGTGAGGAGGGGCTTGGTGTGAGGAGGGGCTTGGTGTGGGGAGGGGCTTGGTGTGGGGAGGGGCTTGGTGTGGGGAGGGGCTTGGTGTGAGGGGCTTGGTGTGGGGAGGGGCTTGGTGTGGGGAGGGGCTTGGTGTGAGGAGGGGCTTGTGTGTGCGTGGCAGGGGGGAGGGGCTTGGTGTGTGTAAACCATAGAGGAAGGATCGAAGCATGAGGTTTTACTCCAAAATCTGTCCACAATCAGCCCAATGCGTTTCTATGGGCTTGTTTTGGACCTAAGTTTGTCGCTTGCCTTTCCGCCTTTTGGACAACGATTCCCATTGTTAGGGCGGAGACATGAGCATCTCGTCATTTATATCCAGATCTCTGGTGTAAATGGGCAGATGCACAGAGGAGCCAAGGAGACGAGACCAAAAAGACAACATGAGAACAAGCGGACCTAAACGCTCAGAAACATTAAAAAATCAAAACATTAAAAAACACAAAACTAGATTCTTGCGATTCAGGCATTTGGAATATCGTGCAAAAAAAATGGATGTGTGTATGCCGACCCACAAGCCACTGCAGCCTCTCAAGATGAGTTTTTGTTTTTCTTGTGGCCCCCATCCACATCAATGTTGCCCATCCCTGGTCTAGAAACAGTGTAGATCTAGTCTAGAACGTCCTTACTTTTCCTTTAGTTTATTTTAGGGCTGACCCCATTTAGTCAACTGGTCGATTGTTGGATCGATAGGCTGTTTGTCGAGCAGCGGCAAATTATATAAAAAATGACTAAGTACGTGCATCTGATTATACATATCAGTAGGTTTAGGCTACCTGGCCTGCACGCAAATTTAGGCCTATAAATGGTAGGCCTATAAATATACAATCAGATCCCCAAATTGGCACGTCCTGATTGTCTTAACTCACCACCACTGTGGAACTTTTCAAGTTTTTTTTTTTTTTTTTTACCTCAGAAAGCAAGTAAACAAAGTCTGTTTTTACATCCAGTAGCCTCAACAGCACTCTGTAGGGTAGCGCCATGGTGTAGCCGGAGGACAGTTAGTTTCCATCCTCCTCTGTGTACATTGACTTCAATACAAAACCTAGGAGGCTCATGGTTCTCACCCCCTTCCATAGACTTACACAGTAATTATGACAACTTCCGGAGGACGTCCTCCAACCTATCAGAGCTCTTGCAGCACGAACTGACATGTTGTCCACCCAATCAAGGGATCAGAGAATGGATCTTGTACTGAAAGCATAAGCTACAGCTAGCTAGCACTGCAGTGCATAAAATGTGGTGAGTAGTTGAGAGAGAGATTTTGTAGTATATTATGTTTCACTTAATTAACTATCATTGAATGCCGCTAGCTAGTTTAGCCTACTCAAACTACCATCTCAAACAGAGAGGGATGCTATGTTCGCTACCTGGCTATGGCTGGAACTCTTCCAAGTCAAGGTAAGCTTTTGGTTTTATTAACTATAAATGTATTTCCATCAGGGGGGGGGGGCGCTGCCGGTGTAACTGCTAAACTGCTTGCTGCTGACTGTACAGCTGTACTGCATGATTGTAGCAGGTTTACTAACGCGTTAGTTCTAGTGGCTGTGTTGACTATGACGTTACTATGGTGACCGATGGTAGGCTGTGTGGAGCGGTTGGCTTGGTTACAGACTGCTGATGTGTTGTGTTCTCAAGTTCATAAATGAAGGGAAAAGGTGAGAGGAGGAGAGCGCGTAGATGCCAGAAGGAATTTTATGTGTATATACAGTGATCCCTCGCCACTTCGCGGTTCACTTATCGCGGATTCGCTATTTCGCGGATTTTCATAATGCATTTTTTATTTTTTTTTGGTGCATTGTGCTCTGCATTCTGATTCGCTAAAAACTCACTCCCGCTTCTTGTATCAAAACATGCTACGAATTGTGCTATCATTTTGTCGTCTCGTGCAGTTATGTGTACGTACATAAAACAGCTTGGCAAATTTACATTAAGTTGGCCAGGAAGGAAGGAAGGACTAACGCTTGGTCGCTTAGCAACCATGGTGCGAATGGCCACTGAACTTAAGCGAGTAGCTGAGGAATGGGACCCTTTGATGAGCCGTTCATTACAGTTCTCCAACGTAATCGATGGTGGCATGTCGGTGTACAAGGATCTTTTTGCAAAGAAGAAAAAAGAGCGACAACAGCTGCCTATCACTATGCTCTTCTCCCGAACAAACACACCTGCACCGCGGGCTTCAGAAGAAGAGAACACTGCAGAGCGCAGTCAGGATGCAGCGGCCCAGTCTGAAGAGCAGTGAAACGGCCTACACGTGAGTCACTGTATTTGTATACATGTAATAGTTGCTAATTGTAAAAAAAAAAGAAGTTTTCTATTTCGCGGATTTCACTTATCGCGGGTCATTTTCGGAACGTAACCCCCGCGATAAACGAGGGATTACTGTACACAACAAGCTGTTTGTATCTGGCTGCTATGAAAGTGATCAGGTGTGTATTCATTGCATCGATTCTGTTTTTAAATGTTTTTCTTCGACGGAAGCAAACGTAACAAAACTGGGATAAACATACCTGAATTTGTCCAATAGAAACTCTTGTTTTGCAACTGTTGGACTACTGGTTATACCCTAGATCAGCTAGATGCAGGCAAGAGTCTGCAAAGCGCTATTGAATGTGTCACTGTCTGTCAACTTGATTACTCAATTCTCTCGACCTGTGTGCACCTACGTTGTAAACTTTCATTCATAGTCTAGGTTGTAGCAACCTCATAATGGGTACAGGGACAATTTGAGAATCATGTAGGAGCCTAAACCTATTAATGTGACATTGAACTGGGTGAATGGAATATGAATGACAGTCATCCAATACGCTGTAATAGAAATAAGGCCATGTTCATAATAAAAATATATAATCCTCCCTCATCTTAAACGGCACCAACCGCCTCTGATGCAAACAGAAAGTGGAAGTGACCTGCAAGTTTTCACTCTGACTTCAAACTCTGATCTTGACCCAGTGCTTTCACTCTCTCTCTCCCCCTCCTCTCACTCTCTCTCTTTCTCTCTCCCCTCCTCTCTCTCTCCCCCCTCCTCTCTCTCTCTCTCCTCTCACTCTCACTCTTTCTCTCCCCCTCCTCTTTCTCTCCCCCTCCTCTCTCTCTCCTCTCCTCTCACTCTCTCTCCCCTCTCCTCACTCCCCTCCTCTCTCTCCCCCCTCCTCTCTCTCTCTCTCTCTCTCTCTCACTCTCTCTCTCCCCTCTCCTCACTCCCCTCCTCTCTCTTCCCCCCCTCCTCTCTCTCTCTCTCTCCCCCTCTCTCCCTCTCATACTCTTATCTCACTGTACTGAGTGTTGTATCAGCCGACCACAATGTGTTCTCTCAGTAGTGCCTGGTACAGATAGAAACAGGAGAGGAAAAGCAGAACATCCTGTGGGGAAACAAGAGCAACTTCAGTGAGTGTGTGTGAGAGAGAGGGAGGAGGGAGGGGGGAGGGAGAGAGAGAGAGGAGGGGGGAGAGAGTGAGAGGAGGGAGGGGGGAGAGAGAGAGAGGACTGAACTGACTTGTTTGGTGACACCCTGAAGTGAAAGTAGAAGAAAAGGCCTGCATCCCAAATGGCACCCTATTCCCTATATACTGTAGTGCCCTATGGGCCCTGGTCAAAAGTAGTGCACTACATAGGGAATAGGGTGCAACTCCATTCTGATCTAAAAGACAGAAACTGATCCTAGATCAGCACTCCTAACTCAGAGAACCTTTGTGAATGTGGGCCCTGGTCTGTGATTGGTCGGCTACGGTAGTGTGTTTAACTACTGATGAGTCTTCTGTAAGATGTGTGTAGCAATGTGTTTACGGCCTCTTTGAATGGCGACAGATGTCTGTCACACACACACCCTGAACACAGATACACACACACACACACACCCTGAACACAGATACACACACACACACACACCCTGAACACAGATACACTCACACACCCTGAACACAGATACACTCACACACCCTGAACACAGATACACACACACACCCTGAACACAGATACACTCACACACACACACCCTGAACACACACCCTGAACACACACACACACACACACACACACACACACACACACACACACACAGATACACTCACACACACCCTGAACACAGATACTCACACACACCCTGAACACAGATACACTCACACACACACACCCTGAACACAGATACACTCACACACCCTGAACACAGATACACACACACACACCCTGAACACAGATACACACACACACCCTGAACACAGATACACACACACACACACCCTGAACACAGATACACACACACACACACCCTGAACACAGATACACACACACACACACCCTGAACACAGATACACACACACACACCCTGAACACAGATACACTCACACACCCTGAACACAGATACACAGATACACATACACACACACACACCCTGAACACACACACACACACACACACACACACACACACCCTGAAAACAGATACACACACCCTGAACACAGATACACACACACACACACACACACACACACACACACACACACACACACACACACACACACACACCCTGAACAAAGATACACACACTCACACACCCTGAACAAAGACACACACACACACACTCACACACCCTGAACACAGACACACACACACACAGACACAGACACACACACACACACACGAGGCCGTGCCTCAGCGTAGGGTTAGTAGACAGCCCTTTGTATTTGAGACAGAAACATTGATTTGATACGCTGTGTAAAGTCTTTATGCCACTGAACTCTCTGAAACTGTCTAGTGTGTTTTTATTAACCAATGAGGTTGGAGATGAAACATTTGTTTAAAGAGAGGACCTTTTATTCTCTGCTTTCACTTTGTCTTGGAGATGGAGGCCTCAACCCAACAGAATATAATGCTCTGAGTCACTCTCTTGTTAGTATCACAGATAATGTTACAGCACTTATCAGTTCAGAACATAAAGGAGAGTCGCTCTCTAGGAGCTCAGATGTATAAAAATGTTATGGTCAACATCTCGACAGACTAGCCGTCTTCGTCAGGGTGTAACAGACTGGCCGTCTTCGTCAGGGTGTAACAGACTGGCCGTCTTCATCAGGGTGTAACAGACTGGCCGTCTTCATCAGGGTGTAACAGACTGGCTGTCTTCATCAGGGTATAACAGACTGGCTGTCTTCATCAGGGTGTAACAGACTAGCCGTCTTCATCAGGGTGTAACAGACTAGCCGTCTTCATCAGGGTGTAACAGACTGGCTGTCTTCATCAGGGTGTAACAGACTGGCTGTCTTCATCAGGGTGTAACAGACTGGCTGTCTTCATCAGGGTGTAACAGACTGGCTGTCTTCATCAGGGTGTAACAGACTGGCTGTCTTCATCAGGGTGTAACAGACTGGCTGTCTTCATCAGGGTGTAACAGACTGGCTGTCTTCATCAGGGTGTAACAGACTGGCTGTCTTCATCAGGGTGTAACAGACTGGCTGTCTTCATCAGGGTGTAACAGACTGGCTGTCTTAATCAGGGTGTAACAGACTAGCTGTCTTCATCAGGGTGTAACAGACTAGCCGTCTTCATCGGGGTGTAACAGACTAGCTGTCTTCATCGGGGTGTAACAGACTAGCTGTCTTCATCGGGGTATAACAGACTAGCCGTCTTCATCGGAGTGTAACAGACTAGCCGTCTTCATCGGGGTGTAACAGACTAGCTGTCTTCATCAGGGTGTAACAGACTAGCTGTCTTCATCAGGCTGTCTTCATCAGGGTATAACAGACTGGCTGTCTTCATCAGGGTGTCTTCATCAGGGTATAACAGACTAGCTGTCTTCATCAGGGTATAACAGACTAGCTGTCTTCATCAGGGTGTAACAGACCAACTGTCTTCATCAGGGTGTAACAGACTAGCCGTCTTCATCAGGGTGTCTTCATCAGGGTATAACAGACTAGCTGTCTTCATCAGGGTATAACAGACTAGCTGTCTTCATCAGGGTATAACAGACTAGCTGTCTTCATCAGGGTATAACAGACTAGCTGTCTTCATCAGGGTGTAACAGACCAACTGTCTTCATCAGGGTGTAACAGACTAGCCGTCTTCATCAGGGTGTCTTCATCAGGGTATAACAGACTAGCTGTCTTCATCGGGGTATAACAGACTAGCTGTCTTCATCAGGGTGTCTTCATCAGGGTGTAACAGACTAGCCGTCTTCATCAGGGTGTAACAGACTAGCCGTCTTCATCAGGGTGTAACAGACTAGCCGTCTTCATCAGGGTGTAACAGACTAGCTGTCTTCATCAGGGTGTAACAGACTAGCCGTCTTCATCGGGGTGTAACAGACTAGCCGTCTTCATCAGGGTGTAACAGACTAGCTGTCTTCATCAGGGTGTAACAGACTGGCTGTCTTCATCAGGGTGTCTTCATCGGGGTGTAACAGACTGGCCGTCTTCATCGGGGTGTAACAGACTAGCCGTCTTCATCAGGGTGTAACAGACTAGCTGTCTTCATCAGGGTGTAACAGACTGGCTGTCTTCATCAGGGTGTCTTCATCAGGGTGTAACAGACTAGCCGTCTTCATCAGGGTGTCTTCATCAGGGTATAACAGACTAGCTGTCTTCATCAGGGTATAACAGACTAGCTGTCTTCATCAGGGTATAACAGACTAGCTGTCTTCATCAGGGTATAACAGACTAGCTGTCTTCATCAGGGTATAACAGACTAGCTGTCTTCATCAGGGTATAACAGACTAGCTGTCTTCATCAGGGTATAACAGACTAGCTGTCTTCATCAGGGTATAACAGACTAGCTGTCTTCATCAGGGTGTAACAGACCAACTGTCTTCATCAGGGTGTAACAGACTAGCCGTCTTCATCAGGGTGTCTTCATCAGGGTATAACAGACTAGCTGTCTTCATCGGGGTATAACAGACTAGCTGTCTTCATCAGGGTGTCTTCATCAGGGTGTAACAGACTAGCCGTCTTCATCAGGGTGTAACAGACTAGCCGTCTTCATCAGGGTGTAACAGACTAGCCGTCTTCATCAGGGTGTAACAGACTAGCCGTCTTCATCAGGGTGTAACAGACTAGCCGTCTTCATCGGGGTGTAACAGACTAGCCGTCTTCATCGGGGTGTAACAGACTAGCCGTCTTCATCGGGGTGTAACAGACTAGCCGTCTTCATCAGGGTGTAACAGACTAGCCGTCTTCATCAGGGTGTAACAGACTGGCTGTCTTCATCAGGGTGTCTTCATCAGGGTGTAACAGACTAGCCGTCTTCATCAGGGTGTAACAGACTGGCTGTCTTCATCGGGGTGTAACAGACTAGCCGAAATGTGGTTTTTGTAAAAATGTTCAGTGGAAATAGTTAAAAAGTAGTCCTCGTGTATACAGTGGGGCAAAAAAGTATTTAGTCAGCCACCAATTGTGCTCTGCTGTGAGATATTGAGGTCAACTGTGTTTCTGAGGCTGTGTTTTAGAGCTTGAGGCTGTGTTTTAGAGCTTGAGGCTGTGTTTTAGAGCTTGAGGCTGTGTTTTGAGGCTGTGTTTTAGAGCTTGAGGCTGTGTTTCTGAGGTTGTGTTTTAGAGCTTGAGGTTGTGTTTTAGAGCTTGAGGCTGTGTTTTGAGGCTGTGTTTTAGTGCTTGAGGCTGTGTTTCTGAGGCTGTGTTTTAGAGCTTGAGGCTGTGTTTTAGAGCTTGAGGCTGTGTTTCTGAGGCTGTGTTTTAGAGCTTGAGGCTGTGTTTCTGAGGCTGTGTTTTAGCGCTTGAGGCTGTGTTTCTGAGGCTGTGTTTTAGAGCTTGAGGCTGTGTTTCTGAGGTTGTGTTTTAGAGCTTGAGGCTGTGTTTCTGAGGCTGTGTTTTAGAGCTTGAGGCTGTGTTTTGAGGCTGTGTTTTAGTGCTTGAGGCTGTGTTTCTGAGGCTGTGTTTTAGAGCTTGAGGCTGTGTTTTAGAGCTTGAGGCTGTGTTTCTGAGGCTGTGTTTTAGAGCTTGAGGCTGTGTTTCTGAGGCTGTGTTTTAGCGCTTGAGGCTGTGTTTCTGAGGCTGTGTTTTAGAGCTTGAGGCTGTGTTTCTGTGGTTGTGTTTTAGAGCTTGAGGCTGTGTTTCTGAGGTTGTGTTTTAGAGCTTGAGGCTGTTTCTGAGGCTGTGTTTTAGAGCTTGAGGCTGTGTTTCTGAGGTTGTGTTTTAGAGCTTGAGGCTGTGTTTTGAGGCTGTGTTTTAGAGCTTGAGGCTGTGTTTCTGAGGCTGTGTTTTAGAGCTTGAGGCTGTGTTTTAGAGCTTGAGGCTGTGTTTCTGAGGTTGTGTTTTAGAGCTTGAGGCTGTGTTTTAGAGCTAGAGGCTGTGTTTCTGAGGCTGTGTTTTAGAGCTTGAGGCTGTGTTTCTGAGGTTGTGTTTTAGAGCTTGAGGCTGTGTTTTGAGGCTGTGTTTTAGAGCTTGAGGCTGTGTTTTGAGGCTGTGTTTTAGAGCTTGAGGCTGTGTTTCTGAGGCTGTGTTTTAGAGCTTGAGGCTGTGTTTTAGAGCTTGAGGCTGTGTTTTAGAGCTAGAGGCTGTGTTTCTGAGATTGTGTTTTAGAGCTTGAGGCTGTGTTTTAGAGCTTGAGGCTGTGTTTTAGAGGCTGTGTTTTAGAGCTTGAGGCTGTGTTTCTGAGGTTGTGTTTTAGAGCTTGAGGCTGTGTTTTGAGGCTGTGTTTTAGAGCTTGAGGCTGTGTTTCTGAGGCTGTGTTTTAGAGCTTGAGGCTGTGTTTCTGAGGCTGTGTTTTAGAGCTTGAGGCTGTGTTTTGAGGCTGTGTTTTAGTGCTTGAGGCTGTGTTTCTGAGGTTGTGTTTTAGAGCTTGAGGTTGTGTTTTAGAGCTTGAGGCTGTGTTTTGAGGCTGTGTTTTAGTGCTTGAGGCTGTGTTTCTGAGGTTGTGTTTTAGAGCTTGGGGCAGTGTTTTAGAGCTTGAGGCTGTGTTTTGAGGCTGTGTTTTAGAGCTAGAGGCTGTGTTTTGAGGTTGTGATTTAGAGCTTGAGGCTGTATTTCTGAGATAGATGTTGTGCTCGCTGTTCAGTTTGTGCTGTGTGTTGCTGGTTGTACAGTCTGATGCAGGTTGTTGGGGTTGTGTTTTGCTGGCTGCAGTGGTGTACAAATACTTTAAAGTACTAATTGAGTAGTTTTTGAGGTATCTGTACTTTACTATTTATATTTTTGGCAACTTTTACTTCGCTACATTCCTAAAGAAAATAATGTACTTTTTACTTTTTACTCCATACATTTTCCCTGACACCTAAAAGTACTTGTTACATTTGGACAGGAAAATGGTCCAATTCACGTACTTCTCAAGAGAACACATGGTCACTGGTGGACTAAACACAACTGCTTTATTTATAAATGATGTTGGAGTGTGGCCCCTGACTGTCTGTACATTTTATTTTTTTAAACTAGAAATTTATGCCGCCTGATTTGCTTAATGTAAAGGAATTTGAAATTATTTATACTTTGATACTTAAGTATATGTAAAACCAAATACTTTTAGACTTTTACTCAAGTAGTATTTTTACTGGGTGACTTTCACTTTTACTTGAGTCATTTTCTATTAAAGTATCTTTACTTTTACTCAAGTATGATAATTGGGTACTTTTTTCCACCACTGGCTGGTTGTATATCAGTAATCCTAGGGGTCCAGGTCTCTATCATCTCAGCCAGCAGGTCAGGGGGTTCCAGGGATCTGTCTCCTAGTGGTCCAGGTCTCTATCATCTCAGCCAGCAGGTCAGGGGGTTCCAGGGATCTGTCTCCTAGTGGTCCAGGTCTCTATCATCTTAGCCAGCAGGTCAGGGGGTTCCAGGGATCTGTCTCCTAGTGGTCCAGGTCTCTATCATCTCAGCCAGCAGGTCAGGGGGTTCCAGGGATCTGTCTCCTAGTGGTCCAGGTCTCTATCATCTCAGCCAGCAGGTCAGGGGGTTCCAGGGATCTGTCTCCTAGTGGTCCAGGTCTCTATCATCTTAGCCAGCAGGTCAGGGGGTTCCAGGGATCTGTCTCCTAGTGGTCCAGGTCTCTATCATCTTAGCCAGCAGGTCAGGGGGTTCCAGGGATCTGTCTCCTAGTGGTCCAGGTCTCTATCATCTTAGCCAGCAGGTCAGGGGGTTCCAGGGATCTGTCTCCTAGTGGTCCAGGTCTCTATCATCTTAGCCAGCAGGTCAGGGGGTTCCAGGGATCTGTCTCCTAGGGTTCCAGGTCTCTATCATCTCAGCCAGCAGGTCAGGGGGTTCCAGGGATCTGTCTCCTAGTGGTCCAGGTCTCTATCATCTCAGCCAGCAGGTCAGGGGGTTCCAGGGATCTGTCTCCTAGTGGTCCAGGTCTCTATCATCTCAGCCAGCAGGTCAGGGGGTTCCAGGGATCTGTCTCCTAGTGGTCCAGGTCTCTATCATCTCAGCCAGCAGGTCAGGGGGTACCAGGGATCTGTCTCCTAGGGGTCCAGGTCTCTATCATCTCAGCCAGCAGGTCAGGGGGTTCCAGGGATCTGTCTCCTAGTGGTCCAGGTCTCTATCATCTCAGCCAGCAGGTCAGGGGGTTCCAGGGATCTGTCTCCTAGTGGTCCAGGTCTCTATCATCTCAGCCAGCAGGTCAGGGGGTTCCAGGCATCTGTCACCACTTATACTGTAGGCCTCTCACACAAATCCAGACACACACACTATGTGGATCATGTCCCCTCTGTACTTTGATGGCATCGTGTTAAACTCTTTAGTAGACCACAGGGATGTCTGACTGACCATCTTCATGATTTTATTATTAAGTACTCTTCAAATGAAGTATTACTAAATATGTGTATTCTGTTGTTTACAGAGCGATCACAATGGGGAAAGGATGCATGAAGGCAATCAAGTACTTCCTGTTCCTCTTCAATGTCCTCTTCTTCGTAAGTATCTTATTTCCCAGACTCAGATAACATGCCTGTACAGGACCTCAGCCTCTACTCTGAGTGGATGAAACATGCATGACAATAACCGTCTGACAAAATGGCATGACCGCCACAGCCCTATTGCCGCGTTGGACCGGTTTGAGATCGAGTCGGTGGGAGGGAACTCACCAACACACACCAACTACTCTGTCATCCTTGTCCTCTGTTTCACTCTCTCATTCTCTATGACATCATTCACTCTCTCATTCTCTATGACATCATTCACTCTCTCATTCTCTATGACATCATTCTCACTCTCTCATTCTCTGACATCATTCTCTCTCTCTCGCTCTCTCTCATGCCCCCTCTCTCGCTCTCTATCAATTCAATTCAATTCAATTCAAGGGGCTTTATTGGCATGGGAAACATGTGTTAACATTGCCAAAGCAAGTGAGGTAGGTAATATACAAAAGTCAAATAAACAATAAAAATGAACAGTAAACATTACACATACAGAAGTTTCAAAACAATAAAGACATTACAAATGTCATATTATATATATGCAGTGTTGTAACAATGTACAAATGGTTAAAGCACACAAGTTAAAATAAATAAACATAAATATGGGTTGTATTTACAGTGGTGTTTGTTCTTCACTGGTTGCCCTTTTCTTGTGGCAACAGGTCACAAATCTTGCTGCTGTGATGGCACACTGTGGAATTTCACCCAGTAGATATGGGAGTTTATCAAAATTGGATTTGTTTTCGAATTCTTTGTGGATCTGTGTAATCTGAGGGAAATATGTCTCTCTAATATGGTCATACATTGGGCAGGAGGTTAGGAAGTGCAGCTCAGTTTCCACCTCATTTTGTGGGCAGTGTGCACATAGCCTGTCTTCTCTTGAGAGCCATGTCTGCCTACGGCGGCCTTTCTCAATAGCAAGGCTATGCTCACTGAGTCTGTACATAGTCAAAGCTTTCCTTAAGTTTGGGTCAGTCACAGTGGTTAGGTATTCTGCCACTGTATACTCTCTGTTTAGGGCCAAATAGCATTCTAGTTTGCTCTGTTTTTTTGTTAATTCTTTCCAATGTGTCAAGTAATTATCTTTTTGTTTTCTCATGATTTGGTTGGGTCTAATTGTGCTGTTGTCCTGGGGCTCTGTGGGGTGTGTTTGTGTTTGTGAACAGAGCCCTAGGACCAGCTTGCTTAGGGGACTCTTCTCCAGGTTCATCTCTCTGTAGGTGATGGCTTTGTTATGGAAGGTTTGGGAATCGCTTCCTTTTAGGTGGTTGTAGAATTTAACGGCTCTTTTCTGGATTTTGATAATTAGTGGGTATCGGCCTAATTCTGCTCTGCATGCATTATTTGGTGTTCTACGTTGTACACGGAGGATATTTTTGCAGAATTCTGCATGCAGAGTCTCAATTTGGTGTTTGTCCCATTTTGTGAAATCTTGGTTGGTGAGCGGACCCCAGACCTCACAACCATAAAGGGCAATGGGCTCTATGACTGATTCAAGTATTTTTAGCCAGATCCTAATTGGTATGTTGAAATTTATGTTCCTTTTGATGGCATAGAAGGCCCTTCTTGCCTTGTCTCTCAGATCGTTCACAGCTTTGTGGAAGTTACCTGTGGTGCTGATGTTTAGGCCGAGGTATGTATAGTTTTTTGTGTGCTCTAGGGCAACGGTGTCTAGATGGAATTTGTGGTCCTGGTGACTGGACCTTTTTTGGAACACCATTATTTTGGTCTTACTGAGATTTACTGTCAGGGCCCAGGTCTGACAGAATCTGTGCAGAAGATCTAGGTGCTGCTGTAGGCCCTCCTTGGTTGGTGACAGAAACACCAGATCATCAGCAAACAGTAGACATTTGACTTCGGATTCTAGTAGGGTGAGACCGGGTGCTGCAGACTGTTCTAGTGCCCGCGCCAATTCGTTGATATATATGTTGAAGAGGGTGGGGCTTAAGCTGCATCCCTGTCTCACCCCACGACCCTGTGTGAAGAAATGTGTGTGTTTTTTGCCAATTTTAACCGCACACTTGTTGTTTGTGTACATGGATTTTATAATGTCGTATGTTTTACCCCCAACACCACTTTCCATCAATTTGTATAGCAGACCCTCATGCCAAATTGAGTCGAAGGCTTTTTTGAAATCAACAAAGCATGAGAAGACTTTGCCTTTGTTTTGGTTTGTTTGGTTGTCAATTAGGGTGTGTAGGGTGAATACATGGTCTGTTGTACGGTAATTTGGTAAAAAGCCAATTTGACATTTGCTCAGTACATCTATCTCTATCATGCCCTCTCTCTCATGCCCTCTTTTTCTCCCCCTCTATCTCTCCCTCTTTCTCCCTCTCACCCCCCTCCCTCCATCCCTCTCTTTCTCTCTCCCTGGTTTCTTCATTAGAGAGCAGATTAAGTGATTGTGGCCTGGTTACCACGGAGATACTCATCCGCTCAGTCCAAGGCTCCCACAATCCCTCTCTCTCTCTCCCCCCTCTCTCTATCATCCCTCATTCCCATCTCTGAACAGAATAAATTAAAAGTGTGATCCTGAGCTTAAGACTTTTAAGTTACACTGCGTGTGAATGTATGGTGTGATCTCACTACTAACAGGACTGATGTAGAGGAACTAGAATATAACGTCACTACTAACAGGACTGATGTAGAGAAACTAGAATGTAACAGGACTGCTGAAGATGGTTGTCTATGGAACGTTACTCCTGGCCAACAGCACCAAAAGACTCATTTACAGAACTTAGTAAAGAGTTGAGCATGTCTTATTTACCATTTTTGTATTGACTCTCTGTCTCTCTCTCTCTTTGTCTCTGTCTCTGTCTCTCTCTCTCTCTCTCTTTCTCTCTCTATTTGTCTTGCTCTGTCTCTCTCTCTCTCTCTCTCTTTCTCTCTGTCTCTCTCTCTCTCTCTCTTTCTCTCTGCCTCTCTCTCTCTCTCTCTTTCTCTCTCTATTTGTCTCTCTCTGTCTCTCTGTCTCTCTGTCTCTCTGTCTCTCTGTCTCTCTGTCTCTCTGTCTCTCTGTCTCTCTGTCTCTCTCTCTTTCTGTCTCTCTGTCTCTCTCTCTTTCTGTCTCTTTCTGTCTCTTTCTGTCTCTCTCTGTCTCTCTCTGTCTCTTTCTCTCTCTCTCTGTCTCTTTCTCTCTGTCTCTTTCTCTTTCTCTCTGTCTCTGTCTCTGTTTCTCTCTTTCTCTCTTTCTCTCTCTCTCTCTTTCTCTCTTTCTCTCTCTCTCTTTCTCTCTCTATCTCTCTCTATCTCTCTGTCTCTGTCTCTCTCTCTGTCTCTCTCTCTGTCTCTCTCTCTGTCTCTCTCTCTGTCTCTGTCTCTGTCTCTCTCTCTGTCTCTCTCTCTCTTTCTCTCTCTCTATTTGTCTCGCTCTCTGTCTCTCTCTTTCTCTCTGTCTCTCTCTCTCTCTTTCTCTCTCTCTATTTGTCTCTCTCTCTTTCTCTCTGTCTCTATTTTTCTCGCTCTCTCTCTCGCTCTCTCTGTCTCTATTTTTCTCGCTCTCACTCTCTCTCTGTCTGTCTGTCTCTCTCGCTCTCTCTGTCTCTCTCTCTCTCTCTCTCTCTGTCTCTCTGCCTTTCTCCCTCTCTCTGCAGCTGTTTGGCGCCCTCATCATGGGGTTCGGACTGTGGGTCCTTCTGGACAATGAGAGCTTCATGGTCATCCTGCGTAAGTTTATCAAACTGAACATACTAATGTGGCTGTCATTTCACCAGAGGAATGGTAGTAATGTGACAGTCATTTCACCAGAGGAATGGTAGTAATGTGACTGTCATTTCACCAGAGGAATGGTAGTAATGTGACTGTCATTTCACCAGAGGAATGGTAGTAATGTGGCAGTAATTTCACCAGAGGAATGGTAGTAATGTGACTGTCATTTCACCACCAAGATGAATGGTAGTAATGTGGCAGTCATTTCACCAGAGGAATGGTAGTAATGTGGCAGTCATTTCACCAGAGGAATGGTAGTAATGTGACAGTCATTTCACCAGAGGAATGGTAGTAATGTGGCAGTCATTTCACCACCAAGAGGAATGGTAGTAATGTGGCAGTCATTTCACCAGAGGAATGGTAGTAATGTGGCAGTCATTTCACCAGAGGAATGGTAGTAATGTGGCAGTCATTTCACCAGAGGAATGGTAGTAATGTGGCAGTCATTTCACCAGAGGAATGGTAGTAATGTGACAGTCATTTCACCAGAGGAATGGTAGTAATGTGACAGTCATTTCACCAGAGGAATGGTAGTAATGTGGCAGTCATTTCACCAGAGGAATGGTAGTAATGTGACAGTCATTTCACCAGAGGAATGGTAGTAATGTGACAGTCATTTCACCAGAGGAATGGTAGTAATGTGACAGTCATTTCACCAGAGGAATGGTAGTAATGTGACAGTCATTTCACCAGAGGAATGGTAGTAATGTGACAGTCATTTCACCAGAGGAATGGTAGTAATGTGACAGTCATTTCACCAGAGGAATGGTAGTAATGTGACAGTCATTTCACCAGAGGAATGGTAGTAATGTGACAGTCATTTCACCAGAGGAATGACAGTAATGTGGCAGTCATTTCACCAGAGGAATGATAGTAATGTGGCAGTCATTTCACCAGAGGAATGGTAGTAATGTGACAGTCATTTCACCAGAGGAATGGTAGTAATGTGACAGTCATTTCACCACCAAGAGGAATGGTAGTAATGTGACAGTCATTTCACCAGAGGAATGGTAGTAATGTGACAGTCATTTCACCAGAGGAATGGTAGTAATGTGACAGTCATTTCACCAGAGGAATGGTAGTAATGTGACAGTCATTTCACCAGAGGAATGGTAGTAATGTGACAGTCATTTCACCAGAGGAATGGCAGTAATGTGGCAGTCATTTCACCAGAGGAATGGCAGTAATGTGGCAGTCATTTCACCAGAGGAATGGTAGTAATGTGACAGTCATTTCACCAGAGGAATGGTAGTAATGTGACAGTCATTTCACCAGAGGAATGGTAGTAATGTGACAGTCATTTCACCAGAGGAATGGTAGTAATGTGACAGTCATTTCACCAGAGGAATGGTAGTAATGTGACTGTCATTTCACCAGAGGAATGGTAGTAATGTGACTGTCATTTCACCAGAGGAATGGTAGTAATGTGACTGTCATTTCACCAGAGGAATGGTAGTAATGTGACAGTCATTTCACCAGAGGAATGGTAGTAATGTGACAGTCATTTCACCAGAGGAATGGTAGTAATGTGACAGTCATTTCACCAGAGGAATGGTAGTAATGTGACTGTCATTTCACCACCAAGATGAATGGTAGTAATGTGGCAGTCATTTCACCAGAGGAATGGTAGTAATGTGGCAGTCATTTCACCAGAGGAATGGTAGTAATGTGACTGTCATTTCACCAGAGGAATGGTAGTAATGTGACAGTCATTTCACCAGAGGAATGGTAGTAATGTGACAGTCATTTCACCAGAGGAATGGTAGTAATGTGACAGTCATTTCACCAGAGGAATGGTAGTAATGTGACTGTCATTTCACCACCAAGATGAATGGTAGTAATGTGGCAGTCATTTCACCAGAGGAATGGTAGTAATGTGGCAGTCATTTCACCAGAGGAATGGTAGTAATGTGACAGTCATTTCACCAGAGGAATGGTAGTAATGTGGCAGTCATTTCACCACCAAGAGGAATGGTAGTAATGTGGCAGTCATTTCACCAGAGGAATGGTAGTAATGTGGCAGTCATTTCACCAGAGGAATGGTAGTAATGTGGCAGTCATTTCACCAGAGGAATGGTAGTAATGTGGCAGTCATTTCACCAGAGGAATGGTAGTAATGTGACAGTCATTTCACCAGAGGAATGGTAGTAATGTGACAGTCATTTCACCAGAGGAATGGTAGTAATGTGGCAGTCATTTCACCAGAGGAATGGTAGTAATGTGGCAGTCATTTCACCAGAGGAATGGTAGTAATGTGACAGTCATTTCACCAGAGGAATGGTAGTAATGTGACAGTCATTTCACCAGAGGAATGGTAGTAATGTGACAGTCATTTCACCAGAGGAATGGTAGTAATGTGACAGTCATTTCACCAGAGGAATGGTAGTAATGTGACAGTCATTTCACCAGAGGAATGGTAGTAATGTGACAGTCATTTCACCAGAGGAATGGTAGTAATGTGACAGTCATTTCACCACCAAGAGGAATGGTAGTAATGTGACAGTCATTTCACCAGAGGAATGATAGTAATGTGGCAGTCATTTCACCAGAGGAATGGTAGTAATGTGACAGTCATTTCACCAGAGGAATGGTAGTAATGTGACAGTCATTTCACCACCAAGAGGAATGGTAGTAATGTGACAGTCATTTCACCACCAAGAGGAATGGTAGTAATGTGGCAGTCATTTCACCAGAGGAATGGTAGTAATGTGACAGTCATTTCACCAGAGGAATGGCAGTAATGTGACAGTCATTTCACCACCAAGAGGAATGGTAGTAATGTGACAGTCATTTCACCACCAAGAGGAATGGTAGTAATGTGACAGTCATTTCACCAGAGGAATGGTAGTAATGTGACTGTCATTTCACCAGAGGAATGGTAGTAATGTGGCAGTCATTTCACCAGAGGAATGGTAGTATTGTGACAGTCATTTCACCAGAGGAATGGTAGTAATGTGACAGTCATTTCACCAGAGGAATGGTAGTAATGTGACAGTCATTTCACCAGAGGAATGGCAGTAATGTGGCAGTCATTTCACCAGAGGAATGGTAGTAATGTGGCAGTCATTTCACCAGAGGAATGGTAGTAATGTGGCAGTCATTTCACCAGAGGAATGGTAGTAATGTGACAGTCATTTCACCAGAGGAATGGTAGTAATGTGACAGTCATTTCACCAGAGGAATGGTAGTAATGTGGCAGTCATTTCACCAGAGGAATGATAGTAATGTGGCAGTCATTTCACCAGAGGAATGGTAGTAATGTGACAGTCATTTCACCAGAGGAATGGTAGTAATGTGGCAGTCATTTCACCAGAGGAATGGTAGTAATGTGACAGTCATTTCACCAGAGGAATGGTAGTAATGTGGCAGTCATTTCACCAGAGGAATGATAGTAATGTGGCAGTCATTTCACCAGAGGAATGGTAGTAATGTGACAGTCATTTCACCAGAGGAATGGTAGTAATGTGACAGTCATTTCACCAGAGGAATGGTAGTAATGTGACAGTCATTTCACCAGAGGAATGGTAGTAATGTGACAGTCATTTCACCAGAGGAATGGTAGTAATGTGACAGTCATTTCACCAGAGGAATGGTAGTAATGTGACTGTCATTTCACCAGAGGAATGGTAGTAATGTGACTGTCATTTCACCAGAGGAATGGTAGTAATGTGGCAGTCATTTCACCAGAGGAATGATAGTAATGTGGCAGTCATTTCACCAGAGGAATGGTAGTAATGTGACAGTCATTTCACCAGAGGAATGGTAGTAATGTGACAGTCATTTCACCAGAGGAATGGTAGTAATGTGACTGTCATTTCACCAGAGGAATGGTAGTAATGTGACAGTCATTTCACCAGAGGAATGGTAGTAATGTGACTGTCATTTCACCAGAGGAATGGTAGTAATGTGACAGTCATTTCACCAGAGGAATGGTAGTAATGTGACAGTCATTTCACCAGAGGAATGGTAGTAATGTGACTGTCATTTCACCAGAGGAATGGTAGTAATGTGACTGTCATTTCACCAGAGGAATGGTAGTAATGTGGCAGTCATTTCACCAGAGGAATGGTAGTAATGTGGCAGTCATTTCACCAGAGGAATGATAGTAATGTGGCAGTCATTTCACCAGAGGAATGGTAGTAATGTGACAGTCATTTCACCAGAGGAATGGTAGTAATGTGACAGTCATTTCACCACCAGAGGAATGGTAGTAATGTGACTGTCATTTCACCAGAGGAATGGTAGTAATAGTGGTAGTAGTAGTGGTAGTAATGGTAGTAATAGCAGGGTAGTACCAGCAGCATACTACCCTGCATACCACTCCTGGCTTGCTTCTGAAGCTAAGCAGGGTTGGTCCTGGTCAGTCCCTGGATGGGAGACCAGATGCTGCTGGAAGTGGTGTTGGAGGGCCAGTAGGAGGCACTCTTTCCTCTGGTCTAAACAAAGATCCCAATGCCCCAGGGCAGTGATTGGGGACACTGCTCTGTGTAGGGTGCCGTCTTTCGGATGGGACGTTAAACGGGTGTCCTGACTCTCTGAGGTCATTAAAGATCCCATGGCACTTATTGTAAGAGTAGGGGTGTTAACCCCGGTGTCCTGGCTAAATTCCCAATCTGGCCCTCAACCATCACGGTCACCTAATAATCCCCAGTTTACAATTGGCTCATTCATCCCCCTCCTCTCCCCTGTAACTATTCCCCAGGTCGTTGCTGCAAATGAGAACGTGTTCTCAGTCAACTTACCTGGTAAAATAACGGATAAATAAATAAATAAAAAAGTAATGTGACAGTCATTTCACCAGAGGAATGGTAGTAATGTGACAGTCATTTCACCAGAGGAATGGTAGTAATGTGACTGTCATTTCACCAGAGGAATGGTAGTAATGTGACAGTCATTTCACCAGAGGAATGGTAGTAATGTGGCAGTCATTTCACCAGAGGAATGGTAGTAATGTGGCAGTCATTTCACCAGAGGAATGGTAGTATTGTGACAGTCATTTCACCAGAGGAATGGCAGTAATGTGGCAGTCATTTCACCAGAGGAATTGTAGTAATGTGACAGTCATTTCACCAGAGGAATGGTAGTAATGTGGCAGTCATTTCACCAGAGGAATGGTAGTAATGTGACTGTCATTTCACCAGAGGAATGGTAGTATTGTGACAGTCATTTCACCAGAGGAATGGCAGTAATGTGGCAGTCATTTCACCAGAGGAATGGTAGTAATGTGACAGTCATTTCACCAGAGGAATGGTAGTAATGTGACAGTCATTTCACCAGAGGAATGGTAGTAATGTGACAGTCATTTCACCAGAGGAATGGTAGTAATGTGACAGTCATTTCACCAGAGGAATGGTAGTAATGTGACAGTCATTTCACCAGAGGAATGGTAGTAATGTGACAGTCATTTCACCACCAAGAGGAATGGTAGTAATGTGACAGTCATTTCACCAGAGGAATGACAGTAATGTGGCAGTCATTTCACCAGAGGAATGATAGTAATGTGGCAGTCATTTCACCAGAGGAATGGTAGTAATGTGACAGTCATTTCACCAGAGGAATGGTAGTAATGTGACAGTCATTTCACCACCAAGAGGAATGGTAGTAATGTGACAGTCATTTCACCAGAGGAATGATAGTAATGTGACAGTCATTTCACCAGAGGAATGGCAGTAATGTGGCAGTCATTTCACCAGAGGAATGGTAGTAATGTGACAGTCATTTCACCAGAGGAATGGTAGTAATGTGACAGTCATTTCACCAGAGGAATGGTAGTAATGTGACTGTCATTTCACCAGAGGAATGGTAGTAATGTGGCAGTCATTTCACCAGAGGAATGGTAGTAATGTGACAGTCATTTCACCACCAAGAGGAATGGTAGTAATGTGACACTCATTTCACCAGAGGAATGGCAGTAATGTGGCAGTCATTTCACCAGAGGAATGGTAGTAATGTGACAGTCATTTCACCAGAGGAATGGCAGTAATGTGACAGTCATTTCACCAGAGGAATGGCAGTAATGTGACAGTCATTTCACCACCAAGAGGAATGGTAGTAATGTGACAGTCATTTCACCACCAAGAGGAATGGTAGTAATGTGACAGTCATTTCACCAGAGGAATGGTAGTAATGTGACAGTCATTTCACCAGAGGAATGGTAGTAATGTGACAGTCATTTCACCAGAGGAATGGTAGTAATGTGACTGTCATTTCACCAGAGGAATGGTAGTAATGTGGCAGTCATTTCACCAGAGGAATGATAGTAATGTGGCAGTCATTTCACCAGAGGAATGGTAGTAATGTGACAGTCATTTCACCAGAGGAATGGTAGTAATGTGGCAGTCATTTCACCAGAGGAATGGTAGTAATGTGACAGTCATTTCACCAGAGGAATGGTAGTAATGTGACAGTCATTTCACCAGAGGAATGGTAGTAATGTGACTGTCATTTCACCAGAGGAATGGTAGTAATGTGGCAGTCATTTCACCAGAGGAATGGTAGTAATGTGGCAGTCATTTCACCAGAGGAATGATAGTAATGTGGCAGTCATTTCACCAGAGGAATGGTAGTAATGTGACAGTCATTTCACCAGAGGAATGGTAGTAATGTGACAGTCATTTCACCACCAGAGGAATGGTAGTAATGTGACTGTCATTTCACCAGAGGAATGGTAGTAATAGTGGTAGTAGTAGTGGTAGTAATGGTAGTAATAGCAGGGTAGTACCAGCAGCATACTACCCTGCATACCACTCCTGGCTTGCTTCTGAAGCTAAGCAGGGTTGGTCCTGGTCAGTCCCTGGATGGGAGACCAGATGCTGCTGGAAGTGGTGTTGGAGGGCCAGTAGGCGGCACTCTTTCCTCTGGTCTAAACAAAGATCCCAATGCCCCAGGGCAGTGATTGGGGACACTGCTCTGTGTAGGGTGCCGTCTTTCGGATGGGACGTTAAACGGGTGTCCTGACTCTCTGAGGTCATTAAAGATCCCATGGCACTTATTGTAAGAGTAGGGGTGTTAACCCCGGTGTCCTGGCTAAATTCCCAATCTGGCCCTCAACCATCACGGTCACCTAATAATCCCCAGTTTACAATTGGCTCATTCATCCCCCTCCTCTCCCCTGTAACTATTCCCCAGGTCGTTGCTGCAAATGAGAACGTGTTCTCAGTCAACTTACCTGGTAAAATAACGGATAAATAAATAAATAAATAAAAAAGTAATGTGACAGTCATTTCACCAGAGGAATGGTAGTAATGTGACAGTCATTTCACCAGAGGAATGGTAGTAATGTGACTGTCATTTCACCAGAGGAATGGTAGTAATGTGACAGTCATTTCACCAGAGGAATGGTAGTAATGTGGCAGTCATTTCACCAGAGGAATGGTAGTATTGTGACAGTCATTTCACCAGAGGAATGGCAGTAATGTGGCAGTCATTTCACCAGAGGAATTGTAGTAATGTGACAGTCATTTCACCAGAGGAATGGTAGTAATGTGGCAGTCATTTCACCAGAGGAATGGTAGTAATGTGGCAGTCATTTCACCAGAGGAATGGTAGTAATGTGACAGTCATTTCACCAGCGGAATGGTAGTAATGTGACTGTCATTTCACCAGCGGAATGGTAGTAATGTGACAGTCATTTCACCAGAGGAATGGTAGTAATGTGACAGTCATTTCACCAGAGGAATGGTAGTAATGTGACTGTCATTTCACCAGAGGAATGGTAGTATTGTGACAGTCATTTCACCAGAGGAATGGCAGTAATGTGGCAGTCATTTCACCAGAGGAATGGTAGTAATGTGACAGTCATTTCACCAGAGGAATGGTAGTAATGTGACAGTCATTTCACCAGAGGAATGGTAGTAATGTGACAGTCATTTCACCAGAGGAATGGTAGTAATGTGACAGTCATTTCACCAGAGGAATGGTAGTAATGTGACAGTCATTTCACCAGAGGAATGGTAGTAATGTGACAGTCATTTCACCACCAAGAGGAATGGTAGTAATGTGACAGTCATTTCACCAGAGGAATGACAGTAATGTGGCAGTCATTTCACCAGAGGAATGATAGTAATGTGGCAGTCATTTCACCAGAGGAATGGTAGTAATGTGACAGTCATTTCACCAGAGGAATGGTAGTAATGTGACAGTCATTTCACCACCAAGAGGAATGGTAGTAATGTGACAGTCATTTCACCAGAGGAATGATAGTAATGTGACAGTCATTTCACCAGAGGAATGGCAGTAATGTGGCAGTCATTTCACCAGAGGAATGGTAGTAATGTGACAGTCATTTCACCAGAGGAATGGTAGTAATGTGACAGTCATTTCACCAGAGGAATGGTAGTAATGTGACTGTCATTTCACCAGAGGAATGGTAGTAATGTGGCAGTCATTTCACCAGAGGAATGGTAGTAATGTGACAGTCATTTCACCACCAAGAGGAATGGTAGTAATGTGACACTCATTTCACCAGAGGAATGGCAGTAATGTGGCAGTCATTTCACCAGAGGAATGGTAGTAATGTGACAGTCATTTCACCAGAGGAATGGCAGTAATGTGACAGTCATTTCACCAGAGGAATGGCAGTAATGTGACAGTCATTTCACCACCAAGAGGAATGGTAGTAATGTGACAGTCATTTCACCACCAAGAGGAATGGTAGTAATGTGACAGTCATTTCACCAGAGGAATGGTAGTAATGTGACAGTCATTTCACCAGAGGAATGGTAGTAATGTGACAGTCATTTCACCAGAGGAATGGTAGTAATGTGACTGTCATTTCACCAGAGGAATGGTAGTAATGTGGCAGTCATTTCACCAGAGGAATGATAGTAATGTGGCAGTCATTTCACCAGAGGAATGGTAGTAATGTGACAGTCATTTCACCAGAGGAATGGTAGTAATGTGGCAGTCATTTCACCAGAGGAATGGTAGTAATGTGACAGTCATTTCACCAGAGGAATGGTAGTAATGTGACAGTCATTTCACCAGAGGAATGGTAGTAATGTGACTGTCATTTCACCAGAGGAATGGTAGTAATAGTGGTAGTAGTATTGGTAGTAATGGTAGTAATAGCAGGGTAGTACCAGCAGCATACTACCCTGCATACCACTCCTGGCTTGCTTCTGAAGCTAAGCAGGGTTGGTCCTGGTCAGTCCCTGGATGGGAGACCAGATGCTGCTGGAAGTGGTGTTGGAGGGCCAGTAGGAGGCACTCTTTCCTCTGGTCTAAACAAAGATCCCAATGCCCCAGGGCAGTGATTGGGGACACTGCTCTGTGTAGGGTGCCGTCTTTCGGATGGGACGTTAAACGGGTGTCCTGACTCTCTGAGGTCATTAAAGATCCCATGGCACTTATTGTAAGAGTAGGGGTGTTAACCCCGGTGTCCTGGCTAAATTCCCAATCTGGCCCTCAACCATCACGGTCACCTAATAATCCCCAGTTTACAATTGGCTCATTCATCCCCCTCCTCTCCCCTGTAACTATTCCCCAGGTCGTTGCTGCAAATGAGAACGTGTTCTCAGTCAACTTACCTGGTAAAATAACGGATAAATAAATAAATAAATAAAAAAGTAATGTGACAGTCATTTCACCAGAGGAATGGTAGTAATGTGACAGTCATTTCACCAGAGGAATGGTAGTAATGTGACAGTCATTTCACCAGAGGAATGGTAGTAATGTGACAGTCATTTCACCAGAGGAATGGTAGTAATGTGACAGTCATTTCACCACCAAGAGGAATGGTAGTAATGTGGCAGTAATTTCACCAGAGGAATGGTAGTAATGTGGCAGTCATTTCACCAGAGGAATGGTAGTAATGTGGCAGTCATTTCACCAGAGGAATGGTAGTAATGTGGCAGTAATTTCACCAGAGGAATGGTAGTAATGTGACAGTCATTTCACCAGAGGAATGGTAGTAATGTGGCAGTCATTTCACCAGAGGAATGGTAGTAATGTGGCAGTCATTTCACCAGAGGAATGGTAGTAATGTGACAGTCATTTCACCAGAGGAATGGTAGTAATGTGACAGTCATTTCACCAGAGGAATGGTAGTAATGTGGCAGTCATTTCACCAGAGGAATGGTAGTAATGTGGCAGTCATTTCACCAGAGGAATGGTAGTAATGTGACAGTCATTTCACCAGAGGAATGGTAGTAATGTGGCAGTCATTTCACCAGAGGAATGGTAGTAATGTGACAGTCATTTCACCAGAGGAATGGTAGTGATGTGACAGTCATTTCACCAGAGGAATGGTAGTAATGTGGCAGTCATTTCACCAGATGAATGGTAGTAATGTGACAGTCATTTCACCAGAGGAATGGTAGTAATGTGACAGTCATTTCACCAGAGGAATGGTAGTAATGTGGCAGTCATTTCACCAGAGGAATGATAGTAATGTGGCAGTCATTTCACCAGAGGAATGGTAGTAATGTGACAGTCATTTCACCAGAGGAATGGTAGTAATGTGGCAGTCATTTCACCAGAGGAATGGTAGTAATGTGACAGTCATTTCACCAGAGGAATGGTAGTAATGTGACAGTCATTTCACCAGAGGAATGGTAGTAATGTGACTGTCATTTCACCAGAGGAATGGTAGTAATGTGGCAGTCATTTCACCAGAGGAATGATAGTAATGTGGCAGTCATTTCACCAGAGGAATGGTAGTAATGTGACAGTCATTTCACCAGAGGAATGGTAGTAATGTGACAGTCATTTCACCAGAGGAATGGTAGTAATGTGACAGTTATTTCACCAGAGGAATGGTAGTAATGTGACTGTCATTTCACCAGAGGAATGGTAGTAATGTGACAGTCATTTCACCAGAGGAATGGTAGTAATGTGACAGTCATTTCACCAGAGGAATGGTAGTAATGTGACTGTCATTTCACCAGAGGAATGGTAGTAATGTGGCAGTCATTTCACCAGAGGAATGATAGTAATGTGGCAGTCATTTCACCAGAGGAATGGTAGTAATGTGACAGTCATTTCACCAGAGGAATGGTAGTAATGTGACAGTCATTTCACCACCAGAGGAATGGTAGTAATGTGGCAGTCATTTCACCACCAGAGGAATGGTAGTAATGTGACAGTCATTTCACCACCAGAGGAATGGTAGTAATGTGGCAGTCATTTCACCAGAGGAATGGTAGTAATGTGACAGTCATTTCACCACCAGAGGAATGGTAGAAAGAAAGTAATTGTCAGGGCTCTTTCTCTAGTCCACTAGTTTTTAATCACTCCAACCACTAGACTACCTTCTGGTTACTAGTCCAACACTCTAACCACTAGGCTACCTGCTGGTTACTAGTCCAACGCTCTAACCACTAGGCTACCTGCTGGTTACTAGTCCAACGCTCTAACCACTAGGCTACCTGCTGGTTACTAGTCCAACGCTCTAACCACTAGGCTACCTGCTGGTAACTGGCCCAACACTCTAACCACTAGGCTACCTGCTGGTTACTAGTCCAACGCTCTAACCACTAGTCTACCTGCTGGTTACTGGCCCAACGCTCTAACCACTAGGCTACCTGCTGGTTACTGCCCCAACGCTCTAACCACTAGGCTACCTGCTGGTTACTGGCCCAACGCTCTAACCACTAGGCTACCTGCTGGTTACTGGCCCAACGCTCTAACCACTAGGCTACCTGCTGGTTACTGGCCCAACGCTCTAACCACTAGGCTACCTGCTGGTTACTGGCCCAACGCTCTAACCACTAGGCTACCTGCTGGTTACTGGCCCAACGCTCTAACCACTAGGCTACCTGCTGGTTACTGGCCCAACGCTCTAACCACTAGGCTACCTGCTGGTTACTGCCCCAACGCTCTAACCACTAGGCTACCTGCTGGTTACTGGCCCAATGCTCTAACAACTATGCTACCTGCTGGTTACTGGCCCAATGCTCTAACCACTAGGCTACCTGCTGGTAACTGGCCCAACACTCTAACCACTAGGCTACCTGCTGGTTACTAGTCCAACGCTCTAACCACTAGTCTACCTGCTGGTTACTGGCCCAACGCTCTAACCACTAGGCTACCTGCTGGTTACTGCCCCAACGCTCTAACCACTAGGCTACCTGCTGGTTACTGGCCCAACGCTCTAACCACTAGGCTACCTGCTGGTTACTGGCCCAACGCTCTAACCACTAGGCTACCTGCTGGTTACTGGCCCAACGCTCTAACCACTAGGCTACCTGCTGGTTACTGGCCCAACGCTCTAACCACTAGGCTACCTGCTGGTTACTGGCCCAACGCTCTAACCACTAGGCTACCTGCTGGTTACTGGCCCAACGCTCTAACCACTAGGCTACCTGCTGGTTACTGGCCCAACGCTCTAACCACTAGGCTACCTGCTGGTTACTGCCCCAACGCTCTAACGACTATGCTACCTGCTGGTTACTGGCCCAATGCTCTAACCACTAGGCTACCTGCTGGTTACTATTCCAAAGCTCTAACCACTAGTCTACCTGCTGGTTACTGGCCCAACGCTCTAACCACTAGTCTAACTGCTGGTTACTGGCCCAACGCTCTAACCACTAGGCTACCTGCTGGTTACTGCCCCAACGCTCTAACCACTAGGCTACCTGCTGGTTACTGGCCCAACGCTCTAACCACTAGGCTACCTGCTGGTTACTGGCCCAAAGCTCTAACCACTAGGCTTCCTGCCACCCCAGTGAACACTGAACAACAACACATGGACCAATGATTAATGGCACTTTGAACGCAGCCCAACCTCATCCCCTACCAGCCCTTACTCACCTGCTTCTCTCAGCATCCCCTACCAGCCCTCACTCACCTGCTTCTCTCAGCATCCCCTACCATCCCTCACTCACCTGCTTCTCTCAGCATCCCCTACCAGCCCTCACTCACCTGCTTCTCTCAGCATCCCCTACCAGCCCTCACTCACCTGCTTCTCTCAGCATCCCCTACCAGCCCTCACTCACCTGCTTCTCTCAGCATCCCCTACCAGCCCTCACTCACCTGCTTCTCTCAGCATCCCCTACCAGCCCTCACTCACCTGCTTCTCTCAGCATCCCCTACCATCCCTCACTCACCTGCTTCTCTCAGCATCCCCTACCAGCCCTCACTCACCTGCTTCTCTCAGCATCCCCTACCAGCCCTCACTCACCTGCTTCTCTCAGCATCCCCTACCAGCCCTCACTCACCTGCTTCTCTCAGCATCCCCTACCAGCCCTCACTCACCTGCTTCTCTCTGAATCCCCTACCAGCCATCACTCACCTGCTTCTCTGAGAATCCCCTACCAGCCCTCACTCACCTGCTTCTCTCTGCATCCCCTACCAGCCCCTTCTCACCTGCTTCTCTCTGAATCCCCTACCAGCCCTCACTCACCTGCTTCTCTCAGCATCCCCTACCAGCCCTCACTCACCTGCTTCTCTCAGCATCCCCTACCAGCCATCACGCACCTGCTTCTCTCAGCATCCCCTACCAGCCCTCACTCACCTGCTTCTCTCTGTCCTCTCTTCATACCCATCTATTCCTCTCGGTTTTATAATATAATGTAGCCGTGATGGCGAGAGGGGACCCTGATGAGTCTTCTGTTAGATCTGTTACATCGCTGGCTTGGCTTGCTCTGCTCCCATGTTGATACATTGTATCATTTCATCGCCTGTTAGAACCAAGAGCACAGGCCAGTTGGAGTTGACTTGGCAAGTTCACTGTCAAATTGAGAAATTGTGACTAAAACTCAACTAAAAGAAGAAGAAACTTTATTATGAAGCCAAGATCAATGATATTAAGAATGATGGGAAAAACTTGAGTACTTTAAATGAAATGATGGGCAGAATTCAACTCCATCTTTCATCCAATCAGATGGCTTATTCATCACAATTACTTCATTGGAAAAGTGGGCAAACCTTAGGCAGGAAATGCCAACAACGAACAGTGAGCAATCGTATTCATGCATAAAAAAAACTAATAATGACAGAGAAAAGCATTGCAAGTTGGAATTTTGTAAAGTTAGTGTGGGAGAGGTGGGGAAATTATTGTTAACGATCAATAATGACAAACCTCCTGGCATTGACAACTTAGATGGAAAGCTACTGAGGATGGTGGCTGACTATAGCCACTCCTATCTGTCATATCTTTCATCTGAGCCTCGAGGAAAGTCTTTGTCCTCAGGCCTGGAGGGAAGCCAAAGTCATTCTGCTACCCAAGAGTGGTAAATCAGCCTTTACTGGTTCTAACAGCAGACCTATCAGCTTGCTGCCAGCTCTTAGCAAACTGTTGGAAAAAAATGTGTTTGATCAAATACAATGCTATTTCTCTGTAAACAAATTAACATCAGACTTTCATCAATGTTATAGAGAAGGGCACTCAACATGTACTGCAAATGACTAATGATTGATTGAAAGAAATTGATAATAAGATTGTGGGAGCTGTAATGTTAGATCTCAGTGCCGCCTTTGATATTATTCTCCATAACACATGTTTTTTCAACAACAGGTTATGGCTTTTCAACCTCTGCCATATCATGGATTCAGAGCTATCTATCTCATAGAACTCAAAGGGTTTTCTTTAATGGAAGCTTCTCTCATGTCAAACATGTAACGTGTGGTGTAGCGCAGGGCAGCTCTCTAGGCCCTCTACTCTTTTCTGTATGACCCATAATAGGTCTTGTCTCTAGTCTAAACAGTTATATAATATGACCCGTATTACCAGAGGTCTTGTCTCTAGTCTAAACGGTTATATAATATGACCCATATTACCAGAGGCAACTTTTCTTTCTACTGGGATTCGCAGGCATTTGATACAATTTCACAAAACCATGTCGCAGGCGGTTTTAAACTAATCCTGGGTCGCTAATTATTGGTTTGATAACGAACAACGTCATGTTCAGTCATGTTACCTAGCTAGCTAACAACCTGGTAACTTCACACTAGGTTTAGTCACATCTGATTGGTCCAGGAAGAAAGGAAAAGGGTCTGCTACTCATGAGATGTGATTCAATGGTAGGATTCATATAGGCCTAATGGAAGACTAAACTATATAGGATTCATATAGGCCTAATGGAAGACTAAACTATATAGGATTCATATAGGCCTAATGGGAGACTAAACTATATAGGATTCATATAGGCCTAATGGGAGACTAAACTATATAGGATTCATATAGGCCTAATGGGAGACTAAACTATATAGGATTCATATAGGCCTAATGGGAGACTAAACTATATAGGATTCATATAGGCCTAATGGGAGACTAAACTATATAGGATTCATATAGGCCTAATGGGAGACTAAACTATATAGGATTCATATAGGCCTAACGGGAGACTAAACTATAAAACAACTCTCTTTCTGCTGCTCCTTACATTCTGTTTGGTGCCTAACGTTTTAAAAGTTGGGAGCAGTGTCTGTTGTGTGTGTGTGTCAAATCATTTTATTTGTCACATACACATGGTTAGCAGATGTTAATGCGAGTGTAGCGAAATGCTTGTGCTTCTAGTTCCGACCGTGCAGTAATATCTAACTTGTGTGTGTTAACTAAACAGTAAAGAAGGTTTCATGCAGTGCTGTCCCCTGACCGACACAGTGACATACAGCCCATTATGCATCTATATTCATTCCTCCCATTCCTCCAGACCAATCACAGCTAGGCGTTTGCAAATATGAGCCAATCACCAATTTTATGCAGTATTCTATTATACACTGAACAGGGGGAAGTTAAATTCAATGTGTTGTATTGGCTAGAAGGGGGAAGTTAAATTCAATGTGTTGTATTGGCTAGAAGGGGGAAGTTAAATTCAATGTTTTATTGGCTAGAAGGGAAGTTTTTATTTATTTATTTTATTTAACCTTTATTTAACCAGGTAGGCAAATTGAGAACACGTTCTCATTTACAATTGCGACCTGGCCAAGATAAAGCAAAGCAGTTCGACACATACAACAACACATAGTTACACATGGAGTAAAACAAACATATAGTCAATAATACAGTGAAAAAATAAGTCTATATACAATGTGAGCAAGTGAGGTGAGATAAGGGAGGTGAAGGCAAACAAATATATGTATAAATAAATAAAAATATAAAAAGGCCATGGAGGCGAAGTGAATACAACACAGCAAGTAAAATAAAAACTAAAAACACTGGAATGGTTGGTTTGCAATGGAAGAAAGCGCAAAGTAGAGACAGAAATAATGGGGTGCAAAGGAGCAAAATAAATAAATAAATACAGTAGGTAAAGAGGTAGTTGTTTGGGCTAAATTATAGATGGGCTATGTACAGGTGCAGTAATCTATGAGCTGCTCTGACAGCTGGTGCTTAAAGCTAGTGAGGGAGATAAGTGTTTCCAGTTTCAGAGATTTTTGTAGTTCGTTCCAGTCATTGGCAGCAGAGAACTGGAAGGAGAGGCGTCCAAAGGAAGAATTGGTTTTGGGGGTGACTAGAGAGATATACCTGCTGGAGCGCGTGCTACAGGTAGGTGCTGCTATGGTGACCAGCGAGCTGAGATAAGGGGGGACTTTACCTAGCAGGGTCTTGTAGATGACCTGGAACCAGTGGGTTTGGCGACGAGTATGAAGCGAGGGCCAGCCAACGAGAGTGTACAGGTCGCAGTGGTGGGTAGTATATGGGGCTTTGGTGACAAAACGGATGGCACTGTGATAGACTGCATCCAATTTATTGAGTAGGGTTTTGGAGGCTATTTTGTAAATGACATCACCGAAGTCGAGGATTGGTAGGATGGTCAGTTTTACAAGGGTATGTTTGGCAGCATGAGTAAAGGATGCTTTGTTGCGGAATAGGAAGCCAATTCTAGATTTGACTTTGGATTGGAGATGTTTGATGTGAGTCTGGAAGGAGAGTTTACAGTCTAACCAGACACCTAGGTATTTGTAGTTGTCCACATATTCTAAGTCAGAGCCGTCCAGAGTAGTGATGTTGGACAGGCGGGCAGGTGCAGGCAGCGATCGGTTGAAGAGCATGCATTTAGTTTTACTTGTATTTAAGAGCAATTGGAGGCCACGGAAGGAGAGTTGTATGGCATTGAAGCTCGCCTGGAGGGTTGTTAACACAGTGTCAAAAGAAGGGCCAGAAGTATACAGAATAGTGTCGTCTGCGTAGAGGTGGATCAGAGAATCACCAGCAACAAGAGCGACATCATTGATGTATACAGAGAAGAGAGTCGGTCCAAGAATTGAACCCTGTGGCACCCCCATAGAGACTGCCAGAGGCCCGGACAACAGACCCTCCGATTTGACACACTGAACTCGATCAGAGAAGTAGTTGGTGAACCAGGCGAGGCAATCATTAGAGAAACCAAGGCTGTCGAGTCTGCCGATGAGGATGTGGTGATTGACAGAGTCAAAAGCCTTGGCCAGGTCAATGAATACGGCTGCACAGTATTGTTTCCTATCGATGGCGGTTAAGATATCGTTTATGACCTTGAGCGTGGCTGAGGTGCACCCATGACCAGCTCTGAAACCAGATTGCATAGCGGAGAAGGTATGGTGGGATTCGAAATGGTCGGTAATCTGTTTGTTGACTTGGCTTTCGAAGACCTTAGAAAGGCAGGGTAGGATAGATATAGGTCTGTAGCTGTTAGGGTCAAGAGTGTCCCCCCCTTTGAAGAGGGGGATAACCGCAGCTGCTTTCCAATCTTTGGGAATCTCAGACGACACGAAAGAGAGGTTGAAGAGGCTAGTAATAGGGGTGGCCACAATTTCAGCAGATAGTTTTAGAAAGAAAGGGTCCAGATTATCTAGCCCGGCTGATTTGTAAGGGTCCAGATTTTGCAGCTCTTTTAGAACATCAGCTGACTGTATTTGGGAGAAAGAGAAATGGGGAAGGCTTGGGCGAGTAGCAGAGGGGAGGGCAGTGCTGTTGTCCGGGGTAGGGGTAGCCAGGTGGAAAGCATGGCCAGCCGTAGAAAAATGCTTATTGAAATTCTCAATTATAGTGGATTTGTCGGTGGTAACAGTGTTTCCTATCTTCAGAGCGGTTGGAAGCTGGGAGGAGGTGTTCTTATTCTCCATGGACTTTACGGTGTCCCAGAACTTTTTTGAATTTGTGTTGCAGGAAGCAAATTTCTGCTTGAAAAAGCTAGCCTTGGCTGTTCTAACTGCCTGTGTATATTGGTTTCTGGCTTCCCTGAAAAGTTGCATATCACGGGGGCTGTTCGATGCTAATGCAGAACGCCATAGGATGTTTTTCTGTTGGTTAAGGGCAGTCAGGTCAGGAGAGAACCAAGGGCTATATCTGTTCCTGGTTCTACATTTCTTGAATGGGGCATGCTTATTCAAGATGGTGAGGAAGGCATTTTTAAAAAATGTCCAGGCATCCTCTACTGACGGGATGAGATCAATATCCTTCCAGGATACCCCGGCCAGGTCGATTAGAAAGGCCTGCTCGCTGAAGTGTTTCAGGGAGCGTTTGACAGTGATGAGTGGAGGTCGTTTGACCGCTGACCCATTACGGATGCAGGCAATGAGGCAGTGATCGCTGAGATCTTGGTTGAAAACAGCAGAGGTGTATTTGGAGGGCAAGTTTGTTAGGATGATATCTATGAGGGTACCCGTGTTTACGGAATTGGGGTGGTACCTGGTAGGTTCATTGATAATTTGTGTGAGATTGAGGGCATCAAGCTTAGATTGTAGGGTGGCTGGGGTGTTGAGCATGTTCAAATTTAGGTCGCCTAGCAGCACGAGCTCTGAAGATAGATGGGGGGCAATCAGTTCACATATAGTGTCCAGAGCACAGCTGGGGGCAGAGGGTGGTCTATAGCAGGCGGCAACGGTGAGAGACTTGTTTTTAGAGAGGTGGATTTTTAAAAGTAGAAGTTCAAATTGTTTGGGAACAGACCTGGATAGTAAAACAGAACTCTGCAGGCAATCTTTGCAGTAGATTGCAACACCGCCCCCTTTGGCCGTTCTATCTTGTCTGAAAATCTTGTAGTTGGGGATGAAAATGTCTGAATTTTTGGTGGTCTTTCTAAGCCAGGATTCAGACACGGCTAAAACATCCGGGTTGGCAGAGTGTGCTAAAGCAGTGAACAAAACAAACTTAGGGAGGAGGCTTCTAATGTTAACATGCATGAAGCCAAGGCTATTACGGTTACAGAAGTCATCAAAAGAGAGCGCCTGGGGAATAGGAGTGGAGCTAGGTACTGCAGGGCCTGGATTCACCTCTACATCACCAGAGGAACAGAGGAGGAGTAGGATAAGGGTACGGCTAAAAGCTATGAGAATTGGTCGTCTAGAGCTACTAGAGCAGAGAGTAAAAGGAAGTTTCTGGGGGCGATAAAATAGCTTAAAGGAATAATGTACAGACAAAGGTATGGTAGGATGTGAATACAGTGGAGGTAAACCTAGGTATTGAGTGATGATGAGAGAGATATTGTCTCTAGAAACATCATTGAAACCAGGTGATGTCATCGCATATGTGGGTGGTGGAACTGAGAGGTTGGATATGGTATAGTGAGCAGGGCTAGAGTCTCTACAGTGAAATAAGCCAATAAACACTAACCAGAACAACAATGGACAAGGCATATTTACATTAAGGAGAGGCATGCTTAATCGAGTGATCAATAAGGGTCCAGTGAGTAGAGGTTGGTTGGGGTCACGGCGATCCAGACAGTAGGCCGGGTAGAGGCTATCGGTAGCAAGATAGCATAGGATGGAGGTCTAATTGTAGATACCTCGTGCGTTTCCGTCGGTAGGTTAGTGGGGTTCCGTGTGGTAGAGGGGATCAATCCAAATTGGCAAAATAGATATAGTGGCCCAAGAAAAAAAAAAAAAATAATAATAATAATAATAATAATTGTCCGATATACTTATTCAGATAGCAGCCGATAAGACAGCTAACGATTAGCGGGCCCCAGATGAGCGTTCAGGTAACGTCGGGACGGGGGTGCCAGTTGGATAACTCCCTCGGGCAGATAACGTCGGCAGTCAGTCGTGAAGGCCCGGTGGGGCTCCGTATCTGCAGCAACAACAAACAAAAAAACAAAAAAACGGGTCCGGATAGGTGACTGTAGCCCAGGAATGGCTGATGGAACTCCTCAGCTAGCTCCGGAATAAATTACGTTTGCTCCGGGATCGACGTAAGCCAATAGACACACGGTTTGCAGCTAGCTAGCTGCGAAATCAAGGTGCAAATGTCCAGAGCCTGCGGCTGAAATCCGGTGATGAAGTAGAAGAAAAAAAAATCCGGTGATGTGGTAGTGAAAAAGCAGTCCTATATGCTCTGGGTTGATATCGCGCTTGCAGACTGGCAGGTATTGGCCCGAGCTGAAGCTGGCTGGTGTCCGAGTTAAGGGTGAAGACCGCAGCAGTGGCTAACTGACTACTAGCTAGTAGCTAGTTATCTGGCTAGCTTCTGATTGGGGTTACGGTTCTAAAGTATAAAAGAAATAGCAGATCCGTACCACATTGGGTGAGGCGGAATGTATATTCAGTATATTCAGGAATGTATATTCAGTTCCTAAATGAAATTAAAATATATACGAAATGCATACGGAAAAAAACAAAACGAGGACTATTTACGCGGGACAAGACAAACACACGTCCGACTGCTACGCCATCTTGGAATCAATGCTCATCTTGCTCACATGGATGTTCTCACCGCTGCACAAAGTAAGGTTTGGATTCAACCCTTATTGCGGAAGATCTGTGTTATAGTGCGATTGAAATTTAAAGGGAATTTTTCATTAAGCCGAGTCTGACAGGTGCAGCGTGTTCGAAGTTAAATGCAATGTGTTGTATTGGCTAGAAGGGAAGTTAAATTCAATGTGTTGTATTGGCTAGAAGGGGGAAGTTAAATTCAATGTGTTGTATTGGCTAGAAGGGGGGAGTTAAATTCAATGTGTTGTATTGGCTAGAAGGGGGAAGTTAAATTCAATGTGTTGTATTGACTAGAAGGGGGAAGTTAAATTCAATGTGTTGTATTGACTAGAAGGGGGAAGTTAAATTCAATGTGTTGTATTGACTAGAAGGGGGAAGTTAAATTCAATGTGTTGTATTGACTAGAAGGGGGAAGTTTAATTCAATGTGTTGTATTGACTAGAAGGGGGAAGTTAAATTCAATGTGTTGTATTGACTAGAAGGGGGAAGTTAAATTCAATGTGTTGTATTGACTAGAAGGGGGAAGTTAAATTCAATGTGTTGTATTGACTAGAAGGGAGAAGTTAAATTCAATGTGTTGTATTGACTAGAAGGGGAAAGTTTAATTCAATGTGTTGTATTGACTAGAAGGGGGAAGTTTAATTCAATGTGTTGTATTGACTAGAAGGGGGAAGTTTAATTCAATGTGTTGTATTGACTAGAAGGGGGAAGTTTAATTCAATGTGTTGTATTGACTAGAAGGGGGAAGTTTAATTCAATAAGTTGTATTGACTAGAAGGGGGAAGTTTAATTCAATGTGTTGTATTGACTAGAAGGGGGAAGTTTAATTCAATGTGTTGTATTGACTAGAAGGGGGAAGTTCAGTGACAGGTTTTTAGAGAATGTTTAGATAACAGGAACACGTGTCCGGGGGACGGGGCGAACAGGATGCCAGGCCACAGATATTTAATTTAATTTAATTTTTTCCCTCCGTGATATCGCGATACTAATTGGTGAGACTTGGCCTGGTCGTATATCGTTAGCAAAATGTTATCGTGACAACACTAGTGTGATCTGTAGTAAGGGTCTATACCAAGGTCTTTATAGTGGCTGTAGTGGTTTGATCTGTAGTAAGGGTCTATACCAAGGTCTTTATAGTGGCCTGTAGTGGTTTGATCTGTAGTAAGGGTCTATACCAAGGTCTTTATAGTGGCCTGTAGTGGTTTGATCTGTAGTAAGGGTCTATATGAAGGTCTTTATAGTGGTCTGTAGTGGTTTGATCTGTAGTAAGGGTCTATATGAAGGTCTTTATAGTGGCCTGTAGTGGTTTGATCTGTAGTAAGGGTTTATACCAAGGTCTTTATAGTGGCCTGTAGTGGTTTGATCTGTAGTAAGGGTCTATATGAAGGTCTTTGTAGTGGTTTGATCTGTAGTAAGGGTCTATATGAAGGTCTTTATAGTGGCTGTAGTGGTTTGATCTGTAGTAAGGGTCTATATGAAGGTCTTTATAGTGGCCTGTAGTGGTTTGAATCAGGAATTATGTGAGGAGGAGTTGAAACAAAGCCCAACCAGCCTAACGATCATTCCAGAGCTGGTTGTCCCAAGTGGCACCCTATTCCCGACGTATAGTGCACTACATTTGACTAAGTAGTTCCACTCCCTCCTCCCACCACCGTTCTCTCCTCCCACCACGTAAACCTATGATTTCTTTGTTTTTGGGGATCCAGCAGCAGGCGTCGTACCCATCTCTCCCTCCACTCCCCTGGGTTCTATCCCAGGGGCCCCAGGCCTCTCCCTCCCTCCACCCACCACTCCCCTGGGTTCTATCCCAGGGGCCCCAGGCCTCTCCCTCCACCCTCCACTCCCCTGGGTTCTATCCCAGGGGCCCCAGTCCTCTCCCTCCACCCACCACTCCCCTGGGTTCTATCCCAGGGGCCCCAGTCCTCTCCCTCCACCCACCACTCCCCTGGGTTCTATCCCAGGGGTCCCAGGCCTCTCCCTCCACCCACCACTCCCCTGGGTTCTATCCCAGGGGCCCCGGGCCTCTCCCTCCACCCTCCACTCCCCTGGGTTCTATCCCAGGGGCCCCAGTCCTCTCCCTCCACCCACCACTCCCCTGGGTTCTATCCCAGGGGCCCCAGGCCTCTCCCTCCACCCACCACTCCCCTGGGTTCTATCCCAGGGGCCCCAGGCCTCTCCCTCCACCCACCACTCCCCTGGGTTCTATCCCAGGGGCCCCAGGCCTCTCCCTCCACCCACCACTCCCCTGGGTTCTATCCCAGGGGCCCCGGGCCTCTCCCTCCACCCACCACTCCCCTGGGTTCTATCCCAGGGGCCCCAGGCCTCTCCCTCCACCCACCACTCCCCTGGGTTCTATCCCAGGGGCCCCAGGCCTCTCCCTCCACCCACCACTCCCCTGGGTTCTATCCCAGGGGCCCCAGGCCTCTCCCTCCACCCACCACTCCCCTGGGTTCTATCCCAGGGGCCCCAGGCCTCTCCCTCCACCCACCACTCCCCTGGGTTCTATCCCAGTGGCCCCAGGCCTCTCCTTCCACCGCCCCGGGTTCTGGTATCTGTTCTCTAGCCGTTCCTCTCTGTCTGTGATGTGCTGCAGGGTCTGTCTCTCTTAACCAGATACGTGTCTGGTTAAACTGCTTTTGTTGGGAATGAGGGTTCCCAACCAGCGGTTTACATATTCCTTCAGTAATATGGCCACAGTCATCCCGCTTAGAATCAGAAGAAGAAGAAATCAGCCAGCATGGCATTATTGAACTTCCTGTATTCCACATTGGTCACACGCTAGTATAGCGCTAACCAACCACAGCTATTTCATCACAGTATTAACTAGGATACTGTTTTTTCTGTGTATTTAGTCCACTTTGTCTCTATGACCTATATACATTTGGCCGTGTTTCACATCTTGCATAAGCATTTCTTGCAAGTAAGTATTTCGCTGACACTGCGCTGACAAAAAAAACACTTTGAATTGCCTGGTGTGCCAGATGTTTCTGCCATTTCTACTGAAAACCTCTGGGGATCTCAGGAGCTAGTCTCTGTCTCCAAGGAGGACGTCTCCGTAAACTAAAGACTTTAGATGAGGTTGAACTGTCCTTTCTCTCTCTGTCTCAGTGGTGGTTTCTGGACTTTGCAGAGAGTTTGGGCCTCCGTGATGACACACTTTTGGTTCCAGACCTCCGGAGTGATCCACAGAAACATGCTTCTCTCGTTCCTTTGAAAGCCTCAGAATGTTTGGCATTGCCACACACACACACACACACACACACACACACTGAGAACAGTGTCCTCAGAGTAACATATATCAGTCCTCCTCTTGCCAGACATAATCTATGTCCCAAATTGCACCCTGTTCCCTATATAGTGCACAATACTTTAACAGTTTTTAAGTGAACTTTTTGGTCAAAAGTAGTGCACTAAATAGGGAAAAGGGTGCCATTTTGAAATGCAGACATAATCTCTCTCTGGCTCCAGTAGAATCTTTAAAGAAAAATGTTTTTTAGAAGCCAGGATTCCCAGAACTGTTTCCATGAACAGATATGTTGGTGTGAGACTAGGTCTCCTTTTTGGTTTTGTGGGAATGAGTTGCCTTAGAGGAAGATGTCTGTTATATTCTACTGTCTGTCTACCTGTCAGACAGGAAGCAGAACATGGTGGCTGCTAAGGGATGAATGGGCTAAAATGCCTGTCACTTTGTATACATAGTAGGTGTGCTAAAATGCCTGTCACTTTGTAGGTGTGCTAAAATGCCTGTCACTTTGTAGGTGTGCTAAAATGCTAGCCTGTGTATAGCCTACATCAGACTGCTTAAATACAAGCCTGCACAGTAGTCGATTGCTACACTGCTAACCTATATGTGTTTACGGCAGATATGCTAACGAGTCTGCTTGTTCCCACCTCTACAGAGGAGTCTCCCATAGTGTACTGTAGGTATGCTAAAATGCTAGCCTATATATGGTTTTTGCCATAGCGACGCTAATGTGCTAACCTGCGAGTGTTGCTTGTTTCTCTCTACAGAAGAGTCCTCCACAGTGCTGAAGATAGCTTCCTACATCCTGATAGGTGTAGGTGGTCTCTCCATGTTGATGGGCTTCCTGGGTTGTCTGGGGGCTATCTACGAGATCCGCTGTCTGCTGGGCCTGGTGAGCACACACACACACACACACACACACACACACACACACACGACTTACAATCAGTGGTGCATGAAGCTAAAGTCAAAACCATCTTTAAAAAATTACTGGCATCTCCCGGGTGGCGCAGTGGTCTAGGGCACTGCATCGCAGTGCTAGCTGCGCCACCAGAGTCTCTGGGTTCGCGCCCAGGCTCTGTCGCAGCCGGCCGCGACCGGGAGGTCCGTGGGGCGACGCACAATTGGCCTAGCGTCGTCCGGGTTAGGGAGGGTTTGGCCGGTAGGGATATCCTTGACTCATCGCGCTCCAGCGACTCCTGTGGCGGGCCGGGCGCAGTGCACGCTAACCAAGGGGGCCAGGTGCACGGTGTTTCCTCCGACACATTGGTGCGGCTGGCTTCCGGGTTGGATGCGCGCTGTGTTAAGAAGCAGTGCGGCTTGGTTGGGTTGTGTTTCGGAGGATGCATGGCTTTCGACCTTCGTCTCTCCCGAGCCCGTACGGGAGTTGTAGCGATGAGACAAGATAGTAATTACTAGCGATTGGATACCACAAAAATTGGGGAGAAAAGGGGATCAAAAAAAAATAAAAAATAAAAATAATTGCTGGCATCTCCAAAACTTACACAGTGGACAAAATATTAGGAACACCTGCTCTGTCCATGACAAATACTGACCATGTGAATCCAGGTGAAAGATATGATCCCTTATTGATGTCACCTCTTTAATCCACTTCAATCAGTGTAGATGAAGGGGAGGAGAAGGATTCTTAAACCTTGAGACAATTGAGACATGGATTGTGTATGTGGGCCATTCTCAGGGTGAAAGGGCAAGACAAAAGATTGAAGTGCCTTTGCACGGGGTGTGGTAATAGGTGTCAGGTGCACTGATTTAGTTTATCAAGGACTGCAACGATGCTGGGTTTTTCACGCTCAACAGTTTCCCGTGTGTATCAAGAATGATCCACATCCCAAAGGACATCCAGCCAACTTGACACAACTGTGGGAAGCATTGGAGTCAACATGGGCCAGCATCCCTGTGGAACGTCTTCAACACCTTGTAGAGTCCATGCCCCGACAAGTTGAGGCTGTTCCGAGGACTAAAAGGGGGTGCAACTCAATATAAGGAAGGTGGTCCTAATGTTTTGTCCACTCAGTGTATGCTAGTGTGAATGCATTACAAACTACTGCTACTGTACAGGGAGGAGTCGCTCACAAAGCCCTGTGGCTGTTCCAGTGGATATTGTAGCAACAGAAAGCCCCATGGCTGTTCCAGTGGATATTGTAGCAACAGAAAGCCCCATGGCTGTTCCAGTGGATATTGTAGCAAAGAAAGCCCCATGGCTGTTCCAGTGGGTATTGTAGCAACAGAAAGCCCCATAGCTGTTCCAGTGGATATTGTAGCAACAGAAAGCCCCGTGGCTGTTCCAGTGGATATTGTAGCAACAGAAAGCCCCGTGGCTGTTCCTGTGGATATTGTAGCAACAGAAAGCCCTGTGGCTGTTCCTGTGGATATTGTAGCAACAGAAAGCCCTGTGGCTGTTCCAGTGGATATTGTAGCAGCAGAAAGCCCCATGGCTGTTCCAGTGGATATTGTAACAGAAAGCCCCGTGGCTGTTCCAGTGGATATTGTAACAGAAAGCCCCGTGGCTGTTCCTGTGGATATTGCAACAGAAAGCACCGTGGCTGTTCCAGTGGATATTGCAACAGAAAGCCCCGTGGCTGTTCCAGTGGATATTGTAGCAACAGAAAGCCCCGTGGCTGTTCCAGTGGATATTGCAACAGAAAGCCCCGTGGCTGTTCCAGTGGATATTGTAGCAACAGAAAGCCCCGTGGCTGTTCCAGTGGATATTGTAGCAACAGAAAGCCCCGTGGCTGTTCCAGTGGATATTGTAGCATCAGAAAGCCCCGTGGCTGTTCCAGTGGATATTGTAACAACAGAAAGCCCCGTGGCTGTTCCAGTGGGTATTGTAGCAACAGAAAGCCCCGTGGCTGTTCCAGTGGATATTGCAACAGAAAGCCCTGTGGCTGTTCCAGTGGATATTGTAACAGAAAGACCGTGGCTGTTCCAGTGGATATTGCAACAGAAAGCCCCGTGGCTGTTCCAGTGGATATTGTAACAGAAAGCCCCGTGGCTGTTCCAGTGGATATTGTAACAGAAAGCCCCGTGGCTGTTCCAGTGGATATTGCAACAGAAAGCCCCGTGGCTGTTCCAGTGGATATTGTAGCAGCAGAAAGCCCCGTGGCTGTTCCAGTGGATATTGCAACAGAAAGCCCCGTGGCTGTTCCAGTGGATATTGTAGCAACAGAAAGCCCCGTGGCTGTTCCAGTGGATATTGTAGCAACAGAAAGCCCCGTGGCTGTTCCAGTGGATATTGTAGCAACAGAAAGCCCCGTGTCTGTTCCAGTGGATATTGTAGCAACAGAAAGCCCCGTGTCTGTTCCAGTGGATATTGTAGCAACAGAAAGCCCCGTGTCTGTTCCAGTGGATATTGTAGCAACAGAAAGCCCCGTGTCTGTTCCAGTGGATATTGTAGCAACAGAAAGCCCCGTGTCTGTTCCAGTGGATATTGCAACAGAAAGCCCCGTGGCTGTTCCAGTGGATATTGTAGCAACAGAAAGCCCCGTGTCTGTTCCAGTGGATATTGTAGCAACAGAAAGCCCCGTGTCTGTTCCAGTGGATATTGTAACAACAGAAAGCCCCGTGTCTGTTCCAGTGGATATTGTAGCAGAAAGCCCCGTGGCTGTTCCAGTGGATATTGTAGCAGAAAGCCCCGTGGCTGTTCCAGTGGATATTGTAGCAGCAGAAAGGAGATGATGCAGACCCTCTCCAGGGTTACTACTGTAGTTTTGGTTTGGAAGTTCACATCCTAGTCAATTATTTACATACGTAGTTCAATGCATTTCTATTTGAAGGCAAGGTGGTGTTGATGTCTGAATGATGCTGCAGGTGAGGATGTCTGGTATGTGGGTTGGGGATTTGGGCGGATGTGTTTATGTATTGTTATGACGGACTGTTGCCACGGTGATGTCGTCTCATATATCCCACCGATCCTCTCTTCCTCCCCAGTACTTCACCTGCCTGCTGCTGATTCTGATTGGTCAGGTGGCAGCCGGTGTACTCATCTACTTCCAGAAGGACCTGGTGAGTGATGTCACTTCCTGTTTCCTGAATCCGACCAACAACAGGTGTAAAGAGAAACTTACTGATTGTGGCTGATAGAAATACTGTGTATAACTTTACCATTCTTACTCTACATGTCAGAAAAGTATTTTATTTTGTCATTTAGCAGACGCTCTTATCCAGCATGACTTACAGTAGCAATTATGGTCAAGTGCCTTGCTCAAGGGCACATCGACAGATTGTTTCACCTAGTCAGCTCGGGGATTCGAACCAGCGACCTTTTGGTTACTGGCCCAAAGCTGTTAACTGCCGCTGCTCTTAACCACTAGACTAGCTGCCAACGTCTGTTCTACACGGTGTATATGTGTACCAGAACATTCCGGAATGTTGAACACAACCTGTTCTGTAGCAAATGACTCACTACACCCTTGAGACTACACCTTGTTTAAGGACTGATTACACCTTTTTTAACTTTCAGTCAGAACACGCTACCAAAAGCTGTATTTATCCATTCTATAGGACCAGAACAACATTCTACTGGACCAGAACAACATATACATGTAGAATAATAGGGAAGACATCAACACTATGAAATAACACATATATTTGTATTTGACATTCTTCAAAGTAGCCACCCTTTGCCTTGATGACAGCTTTGCACACTCCTTACATTTACATTTACGTCATTTAGCAGACGCTCTTATCCAGAGCGACTTACAAATTGGAAAGTTCATACATATTCATCCTGGTCCCCCCGTGGGGAATGAACCCACAACCCTGGCGTTGCAAGCGCCATGCTCTACCAACTGAGCCACACGGGACCGAACGTGTAGGTGTGTCCCAACATTTGATTGGTACTCTACATTCTACATGACGTGTACTGTACATTCTACCTGACTGGTGTACTGTACGTTGTACCTGACTGGTGTACTGTACGTTGTACCTGACTGGTGTACTGTACGTTGTACCTGACTGGTGTACTGTACGTTGTACCTGACTGGTGTACTGTACGTTGTACCTGACTGGTGTACTGTGTACGTTGTACCTGACTGGTGTACTGTGTACGTTGTACCTGACTGGTGTACTGTGTACGTTGTACCTGACTGGTGTACTGTGTACGTTGTACCTGACTGGTGTACTGTGTACGTTGTACCTGACTGGTGTACTGTATACGTTGTACCTGACTGTGTTGGAGCACATCTTCCATGAAAAGACAGTGATTTCCATGGAATGAAAAGTGTTCCCAGCTTCTCTGGGACTTTCTATGTGTGTGTTGTCAATAACGGTGTAAAGAATTTCCCCCTGTTGGTTTCATTTAGCTAAGATGAGTTTCTGATCATATAAAAACCCTCACAAGCCCAAAGAGGCTGTTTCCCATATGGCACCATAACCTTTATCCTTACGGGCCCTGATCAAAATAAATGAGCAGCGGGCCATTCCTTATCCCTACGGGCCCCGATCAAAATAAATGAACAGCGGGCCATTCCTTATCCCTACGGGCCCTGATCAAAATAAATGAACAGTGGGCCATTCCTTATCCCTACGGGCCCTGATCAAAATAAATGAACTGCGGGCCATTCCTTATCCCTACGGGCCCTGATCAAAGTAAATGAACAGCGGGCCATTCCTTATCCCTACGGGCCCTGATCAAAGTAAATAAACAACGGGCCATTCCTTATCCCTACGGGCCCTGATCAAAGTAAATGAACAGCGGGCCATTCCTTATCCCTACGGGCCCTGATCAAAGTAAATAAACAACGGGCCATTCCTTATCCCTACGGGCCCTGATCAAAGTAAATGAACAGCGGGCCATTCCTTATCCCTACGGGCCCTGATCAAAATAAATGAACAGCGGGCCATTCCTTATCCCTACGGGCCCTGATCAAAGTAAATGAACAGCGGGCCATTCCTTATCCCTACGGGCCCTGATCAAAATAAATAAACGGGGCCATTTGGGACATATCCAGTGTCATGTCAAGCTGATTGAGCAGTGTTTTGGTATCACAGTGCCCACTGTTGTTCACTATGAGAACTGCAGGGTACTAGTGTAGTGGTGGTTATTGTTTCAGGAGGTCCCAGAGGCCCCAGGAGGACCAGAGGAAAGCCTGGCCAGGTGTGTGTCTGTCAGTGAGGGGCAGTAAGCAGAGGTGTCAGAGAGAGAGAGAGAGAGAGGTGTCAGAGAGAGAGAGAGAGAGAGGTGTCAGAGAGAGAGAGAGAGAGAGGTGTCAGAGAGAGAGAGAGAGGTGTCAGAGAGAGAGAGATAGAGAGAGGTGTCAGAGAGAGAGATAGAGAGAGAGGTGTCAGAGAGAGAGAGAGGTGTCAGAGAGAGAGAGAGAGGTGTCAGAGAGAGAGAGGTGTCAGAGAGAGAGGTGTCAGAGAGAGAGAGGTGTCAGAGAGAGAGAGGTGTCAGAGAGAGAGAGGTGTCAGAGAGAGAGAGAGAGAGAGAGGTGTCAGAGAGAGAGAGAGAGAGAGAGAGGTGTCAGAGAGAGAGAGGTGTCAGAGAGAGAGAGGTGTCAGAGAGAGAGAGAGAGAGGTGTCAGAGAGAGAGAGAGAGAGAGGTGTCAGAGAGAGAGAGAGAGGGGTGTCAGAGAGAGAGAGAGAGGTCAGAGAGAGAGAGAGAGAGAGAGAGAGAGGTGTCAGAGAGAGAGAGGTGTCAGAGAGAGAGAGGTGTCAGAGAGAGAGAGAGAGAGAGGTGTCAGAGAGAGAGAGAGAGAGAGGTGTCAGAGAGAGAGAGAGAGGGGTGTCAGAGAGAGAGAGAGGTGTCAGAGAGAGAGAGAGGTGTCAGAGAGAGAGAGAGAGGTCAGAGAGAGGTCAGAGAGAGAGAGAGAGAGAGGTGTCAGAGAGAGAGAGAGAGTGTCAGAGAGAGAGAGAGAGGTGTCAGTGAGAGAGAGAGAGGTGTCAGTGAGAGAGAGAGAGGTGTCAGAGAGAGAGAGAGAGAGAGAGAGGTGTCAGAGAGAGAGAGAGAGAGGTGTCAGAGAGAGAGAGAGAGAGGTGTCAGAGAGAGAGAGAGAGGTGTCAGAGAGAGAGAGAGAGAGGGGTGTCAGAGAGAGAGAGAGGTGTCAGAGAGAGAGAGAGAGGTGTCAGAGAGAGAGAGAGAGGTGTCAGAGAGAGAGAGAGAGGTGTCAGAGAGAGAGAGATAGAGAGAGGTGTCAGAGAGAGAGAGATAGAGAGAGGTGTCAGAGAGAGAGAGATAGAGAGGTGTCAGAGAGAGAGATAGAGAGAGGTGTCAGAGAGAGAGAGAGGTGTCAGAGAGAGAGAGAGGTGTCAGAGAGAGAGAGGTGTCAGAGAGAGAGAGAGGTGTCAGAGAGAGAGAGAGGTGTCAGAGAGAGAGAGAGAGGTGTCAGAGAGAGAGAGAGGTGTCAGAGAGAGAGAGAGAGAGGTGTCAGAGAGAGAGAGAGAGAGGTGTCAGAGAGAGAGAGAGAGAGGTGTCAGAGAGAGAGAGAGAGAGAGTAGTCAGAGAGAGAGAGAGAGAGAGAGAGGTGTCAGAGAGAGGGTGACTGCTGCTGGTAGGAACACACTCACACCAGCTGGAGAGATGTGTGAACACAGATGTGGATAATTGGAGAAACATGCGCACACACACACACACACACACACACACACACACACACACACACACACACACACACACACACACACACACACACACACACACACACACACCTTCTATAACTTTCTAGCTGGTCTGGAATGATCTAGCAGATTGTAGCAGAAGCTATAGACCTGGAATGGAACAGAACCCACCCTGGCTGGATAGGATAGTTTAATGGCTTGGTTCAGCCACCTCAACAACACACACACACACACACACACACACACACACACACACACACACACACACACACACACACACACACCTTCTATAACTTTCTAGCTGGTCTGGAATGATCTAGCAGATTGTAGCAGAAGCTATAGACTTGGAATGGAACAGAACCCACCCTGGCTGGATAGGATAGTTTAATGGCTTGGTTCAGCCACCTCAACAACACACACACACACACACTGTCTGTCTCTCCCAGAGGACCTGAAGGGAAACATCTGACTAGGAAATGCCGTACAGCTGGAATCCACCTCTCAGACCCAAATATAGACGAGTCCCAAATGGCACCTTATTCCCTCTATAGTGCACTACTTAGGGAGGAGGGTGCCATTTGGGACAGCCATATCCCTGATGTATCCCCGAAGTAGTGCACTAATATAGGGAAGGAGGGTGCCATTTGGGACAGCCATATCCCTGATGTATCCCTGAAGTAGTGCACTACTTAGGGAGGAGGGTGCCATTTGGGACAGCCATATCCCTGATGTATCCCTGAAGTAGTGCACTAATATAGGGAGGAGGGTGCCATTTGGGACAGCCATATTCCTGATGTATCCCTGAAGTAGTGCACTAATATAGGGAAGGAGGGTGCCATTTGGGACAGCCATATCCCTGATGTATCCCTGAAGTAGTGCACTAATATAGGGAAGGAGGGTGCCATTTGGGACAGCCGTATCCCTGAAGTAGTGCACTACTTAGGGAGGAGGGTGCCATTTGGGACAGCCATATCCCTGATGTATCCCTGAAGTAGTGCACTAATATAGGGAGGAGGGTGCCATTTGGGACAGCCATATTCCTGATGTATCCCTGAAGTAGTGCACTAATATAGGGAAGGAGGGTGCCATTTGGGACAGCCGTATCCCTGAAGTAGTGCACTACTTAGGGAGGAGGGTGCCATTTGGGACAGCCATATCCCTGATGTATCCCTGAAGTAGTGCACTAATATAGGGAGGAGGGTGCCATTTGGGACAGCCATATTCCTGATGTATCCCTGAAGTAGTGCACTAATATAGGGAGGAGGGTGCCATTTGGGACAGCCATATTCCTGATGTATCCCTGAAGTAGTGCACTAATATAGGGAGGAGGGTGCCATTTGGGACAGCCATATTCCTGATGTATCCCTGAAGTAGTGCACTAATATAGGGAGGAGGGTGCCATTTGGGACAGCCATATTCCTGATGTATCCCTGAAGTAGTGCACTAATATAGGGAGGAGGGTGCCATTTGGGACAGCCATATTCCTGATGTATCCCTGAAGTAGTGCACTAATATAGGGAGGAGGGTGCCATTTGGAACAGCCATATCCCTGATGTATCCCTGAAGTAGTGCACTACTTAGGGAGGAGGGTGCCATTTGGGACAGACATAGATATTATCCCTGATGCTTCCTGCTTTTTGTATCTGAAATAGAACCATCGTTGGAAGTCTGTATCCAACATGTATTGATTTATTTAACCTTTAACCTTTATTTAACCTTTATTTAACCAGGTAGGCCAGATCACCTTTATTTAACCAGGTAGACCAGATCACCTTTATTTAACCAGGTAGACCAGATCACCTTTATTTAACCAGGTAGGCCAGATCACCTTTATTTAACCAGGTAGGCCAGATCACCTTTATTTAACCAGGTAGGCCAGATCACCTTTATTTAACCAGGTAGGCCAGATCACCTTTATTTAACCAGGTAGGCCAGATCACCTTTATTTAACCAGGTAGACCAGATCACCTTTATTTAACCAGGTAGGCCAGATCACCTTGATTTAACCAGGTAGACCAGATCACCCTTATTTAACCAGGTAGACCAGATCACCTTTATTTAACCAGGTAGACCAGATCACCTTTATTTAACCAGGTAGGCCAGATCACCTTTATTTAACCAGGTAGACCAGTTGAGAACAAGTTCTCATTTACAACTGAGACCTGGCCAAGAATAAAGCAAAGCTGTGCGACACAAACAACAACACAGTTACACATGGAATAAACAAAACATACAGTCAATAATACAACAGAGAAAGTCTATATACAGTGAGTGTACATGAGGTAGGATAAGGGGGTGAGGCAATAAATTAGTCATAGTGGCGAAATTATTACAGTATGGCAAATTAAACACTGGGGTGATCGATGTGCAGAAGATGAGTGTGCAGGTAAAGATACTGGGGTGCAAAGGAGCAAAAAAATTAAAATAACATGGGGATGAGCTAGTAGGATGGGCTATTTACAGATGCAATGGTCTGTAAGCTGCTCTGACAGCTGATGTTTATCTCCCTCACTAACTTTAAGCGTCTCCAGCTTCAGTGTTTTTTGCAATTCGTCAATTTTGCGGCAGCAGCCTCTCTGCCAAGTGGACTTTCAAGACTGTACATGTTGCTTCAGTACTTTAAACAACATCAGATTTCTCAGTAATACTCTGTTCACTGTAACTAAGCATTTCAACACAACAGACATGTCCAAATCATGTAGCTAATCACGCTGGGCCTGTCGTCGCTGGGCCTGTCGTCGCTGGGCCTGTCGTCGCTGGGCCTGTCGTCGCTGGGCCTGTCGTCGCTGGGCCTGTCGTCGCTGGGCCTGTCGTCGCTGGGCCTGTCGTCGCTGGGCCTGTCGTCGCTGGGCCTGTCGTCGCTGGGCCTGTCGTCGCTGGGCCTGTCGTCGCTGGGCCTGTCGTCGCTGGGCCTGTCGTCGCTGGGCCTGTCGTCGCTGGGCCTGTCGTCGCTGGGCCTGTCGTCGCTGGGCCTGTCGTCGCTGGGCCTGTCGTCGCTGGGCCTGTCGTCGCTGGGCCTGTCGTCGCTGGGCCTGTCGTCGCTGGGCCTGTCGTCGCTGGGCCTGTCGTCGCTGGGCCTGTCGTCGCTGGGCCTGTCGTCGCTGGGCCTGTCTCTAGAGTCTCCCCACAGGAGGACATGTCAGCGCTCTTTCTCAATTTCTTTCCGTCGATTCCTCCCTTCCGCTCTCCTCATTTCCTTATCAAAACCCATTGGACAGTGAGGTCAGAAGGGAGGGACCTTGAACCTTCTCCTCCAATACGATTGAGAAGGAGGTGAGGATGTAGGAAGTGAGGAATGGTGGGTTGGCTCATTGAGAGAGAGCCCATGTCTCACCATAGGAAGACATGCCAGGTCTCCCTTCTGACCTCAATGGGACTTCCTGGTTCAATGAAGGTTCAAAACAAAACGTGTTTCAACATCGTACATGAACTTCCTGTTCTGGTCTTTAACGACAAACACCTGAAAGCTTTTAGGCTGGAAACTCTGACCCAAATGGCACCTTATTCCCTATATAGTGGTACTACTATAGACCAGAGCCCTATTCCCTATATAGTGCACTACTTTTGACTGGAGCCCTATGCAGCTTTGTTAAAAGTGGCACACTATAAAGGGAATAGGGTGTCATTTGGGAGAAAGTCTCTGCACTTTATATGACCTGTTTCAACAGAGAAGGAATGGGGAGGGGTCAGAGATGAGTGGGAGACATAAGATCTACACATTACAGAACAGGGCTAGTTTTCAATGATCCGGGATATTTCTCCTCCAGGAATTTACTCAGATTTATTCAACTGATTTTTATCTCTAGTTCTGGACCTTGTGTTTTCTCTCCAGGTTTTGTGTTTGGAAACTTTTAGAGTAGTTTAGAAACCAACACTGTCTGATTTGACTCACTGAATGACTGGGTTTACTGACTGGTTTCCCCCCTTCTCTCCGTCTCAGCTAAATAAGGAGATGTCCAACATCGTGACCCAGATCCTAAACAACTACCCTGGCAAGAACAGCACCACCGAGCAGGCCTGGGATTACGTACAGAGGACGGTGAGTGGAGAGCACAGATCTAGGATCATCTTCCCTGAACTCGAACCGTTTTGAACTAAGAGGGGGGGGGGGGGGGGGTTATTTTGACTTGCAACGGAGGTCAATTCCAACCAGTTCAAAAGTCAACTCACCAGTCGACCAAAAGAGATTTAACATTACCTGTAGCTTTACGGTAAAGAGATTTAACATTACCTGTAGCTTTACGGTAAAGAGATTTAACATTACCTGCAGCTTTACGGTAAAGAGATTTAACATTACCTGTAGCTTTACGGGAAAGCGATTTAACATTACCTGTAGCTTTACGGTACAGAGATTTAACATTACCTGTAGCTTTATGGTACAGAGATTTAACATTACCTGTAGCTTTACGGTAAAGAGATTTAACATTACCTGTAGCTTTACGGTAAAGAGATTTAACATTACCTGTAGCTTTACGGTAAAGAGATTTAACATTACCTGTAGCTTTACGGTAAAGAGATTTAACATTACCTGTAGCTTTACGGTAAAGAGATTTAACATTACCTGTAGCTTTACGGTAAAGAGATTTAACATTACCTGTAGCTTTACGGTAAAGAGATTTAACATTACCTGCAGCTTTACGGTAAAGCGATTTAACATTACCTGTAGCTTTACGGGAAAGCGATTTAACATTACCTGTAGCTTTACGGTACAGAGATTTAACATTACCTGTAGCTTTACGGTAAGGAGATTTAACATTACCTGTAGCTTTACGGTAAAGAGATTTAACATTACCTGTAGCTTTACGGTAAAGAGATTTAACATTACCTGTAGCTTTACGGTAAAGAGATTTAACATTACCTGTAGCTTTACGGTAACGAGATTTAACATTACCTGTAGCTTTACGGTAACGAGATTTAACATTACCTGTAGCTTTACGGTAACGAGATGTAACATTACCTGTAGCTTTACGGTAAAGAGATTTAACATTACCTGTAGCTTTACGGTAAAGAGATTTAACATTACCTGTAGCTTTACGGTAAAGAGATTTGACATTACCTGTAGCTTTACGGTAAAGAGATTTAACATTACCTGTAGCTTTACGGTGAAGAGATTTAACATTACCTGTAGCTTTACGGTAAAGAGATTTAACATTACCTGTAGCTTTACGGTAAAGAGATTTAACATTACCTGTAGCTTTACGGTAAAGAGATGTAACATTACCTGTAGCTTTACGGTAAAGAGATTTAACATTTACCTGTAGATGTACGGTAACGAGATTTAACATTACCTGTAGCTTTACGGTAAAGAGATTTAACATTCCCTGTAGCTTTACGGTAAAGAGATTTAACACTACCTGTAGCTTTACGGTAAAGAGATGTAACATTACCTGTAGCTTTACGGTAAAGAGATTTAACATTACCTGTAGCTTTACGGTTAAGCGATTTAACATTACCTGTAGCTTTACGGTTAAGCGATTTAACATTACCTGTAGCTTTACGGTAAAGTGCCAAGTGGTGTAAAAATGTTATAAAATACAATACAACCGTTCATTTGCATAGAATTGTCAGTTACCTGAAGTGAAACCAACTGTCTGACGGAAGGAGTCTAGTGCTTGGTATAAGGCTCTCTGTACAGAAATTACACCCTGTGTCATTTGACGCAGTCGTAAAAGACATCTACATGGACTGTTCAGTGGAGCCAAACCGTAGCTGGTTAGAAATGGATCGACACGAAGAACCTTACGCCAAGCTCTTAAAGCTCCGTCCGTCTGGGAAAAGTTATTTCAAACAAAGGAAGTGGAGAATACTTCACCTCTCAGCTCCTTGTAAAAACCCCTTCAGCAGCTTGAACATTTCTTTGTCCTAGTTCATTGTAAAGCAATACTTACAGTATAGGGTTGCTAGTCAGCGATAATCTATCTGAAAACGACTGGACTTCTTGGGTTTCCCCCCCTTCCATTCTCTTTCTGGACATGTTTCCTCTCTATTATTGTCTGCCTTTAATCACCATTGTTTTATCACCTTTATCTCTACCCCCTCTCTCTCTCTCCCCCCCTCTCTCTCTCCCCCCCTCTCCCTCTCTCTCTACCTCTAATCCCTCTCTACCTCTCTCTCGCTTTGTTTCTCTCGCTCTGTCTCTCTCTCCCTCCCCCTTCTCTCTCTCTCCCTCTCTCTCATCCCTCTCTCTCTCTCTCTCATCCTCTCTCTCCTTCCCTCCGTCCATCCCCCCTCTCTCTCCAGATGGAGTGTTGTGGATGGAGTGGTCGTATGGACTGGCATGGTAATGCTGTCGTAGTGAACAGTTCCCAGCTGTTGTTCCCGTGTTCCTGCCAGAACGCGTCTCTGGTTGAGGGTAATTCCTCCTCTGACAGTGGTTTCTGTGAGGCACAGTCACTTGACTGGCCCGTCTACGACAGGGTAAGAACACTACATATATTAATCACATTTCAAATGTATTTATAAAGCCCTTCGTACATCAGCTGATGTCACAAAGTGCTGTACAGAAACCCAGCCTAAAACCCCAAACAGCAAGCAATGCAGGTGTAGAAGCACGGTGGCTAGGAAGAACTCCCTAGAAAGGCCAGAACCTAGGAAGAAACCTAGAGAGGAACCAGGCTATGAGGGGTGGCCAGTCCTCTTCTGGCTGTGCCGGGTGGAGATTATAACAGAACATGGCCATGATGTTCAAATGTACATAAATGACCAGCAGGGTCAAATAATAATAATCACAGTAGTTGTCGAGGGTGCAACAGGTCAGCACCTCAGGAGTAAATGTCAGTTGGCTTTTCATAGCTGATCATTCAGAGTATCTCTACCGCACCTGCTGTCTCTCTAGAAATGAAAACAGCAGGTCTGGGACAGGTAGCACGTCCGGTGAACAGGTCAGGGTTCCATAGCCGCAGGCAGAACAGTTGAAACTGGAGCAGCAGCACGACCAGGTGAACTGGGGACAGCAAGGAGTCATCAGGCCAGGTAGTCCTGAGGCATGGTCCTAGGGCTCAGGTCCTCCGAGAGAGAGAAAGAATTAGAGAGAGAATACTTAAATTCACACAGGACACCGGATAAGAGAGGAGAAATACTCCAGATATATATTATATTGGTTGATTGATTGATTAAGAGAACAGTCCTACAGAGAGGCTTCTCATAGTACTTGTGCTACACATGTATCAGTACTGAATGTAAGTCTGTCAACTTCAAATGGCGTTGAATTATGGTCACAGTGTTTGACTCCATCACTGAGTTACTGAACACCACTCAACACCACCATCATCTGTTAATATATTGGACTGTGTTTAATATACATCTCTGTCTCTGTCTGTCTCTGTCTGTCTCTGTCTGTCTGTCTCTGTCTGTCTCTCTGTCTGTCTCTCTGTCTGTCTCGTCTGTCTGTCTCTCTGTCTGTCTCTCTGTCTGTCTCGTCTGTCTGTCTCTCTGTCTGTCTGTCTTTCAGGGCTGTAACTCCAGTGTAGAGAGCTGGCTGTTTGCCAACGTTGGAGTGATCCTGGGGGTCTGCCTGGGAGTGGCTGTCATCGAGGTAAAGAGCAACATATACATTCTACTGGTCCAGAACAACATATACATTCTATAGGACCAGAACAACATATACATTCTATAGGACCAGAACAACATATACATTCTATAGGACCAGAACAACATATACATTCTACTGGACCAGAACAACATTCTATAGGACCAGAACAACATTCTATAGGACCAGAACAACATATACATTCTACTGGACCAGAACAACATATACATTCTATAGGACCAGAACAACATATACATTCTATAGGACCAGAACAACATATACATTCTATAGGACCAGAACAACATATACATTCTATAGGACCAGAACAACATATACATTCTATAGGACCAGAACAACATGTACATTCTATAGGACCAGAACAACATATACATTCTACTGGACCAGAACAACATTCTATAGGACCAGAACAACATTCTATAGGACCAGAACAACATATACGTTCTATAGGACCAGAACAACATATACATTCTATAGGACCAGAACAACATATACATTCTATAGGACCAGAACAACATTCTATAGGACCAGAACAACATATACATTCTATAGGACCAGAACAACATTCTATAGGACCAGAACAACATTCTATAGAACCAGATCCACATTCTACTGGACCAGAACAACATATACATTCTATAGGACCAGAACAACATATACGTTCTATAGGACCAGAACAACATTCTATAGGACCAGAACAACATATACATTCTACTGGACCAGAACAACATATACGTTCTATAGGACCAGAACAACATTCTATAGGACCAGAACAACATTCTATAGAACCAGATCCACATTCTACTGGACCAGAACAACATATACATTCTATAGGACCAGAACAACATTCTATAGGACCAGAACAACATATACATTCTACTGGACCAGAACAACATATACATTCTATAGGACCAGAACAACATATATATTCTATAGGACCAGAACAACATATACATTCTATAGGACCAGAACAACATATACATTCTATAGGACCAGAACAACATATACGTTCTATAGGACCAGAACAACATTCTATAGGACCAGAACAACATTCTATAGAACCAGATCCACATTCTACTGGACCAGAACAACATATACATTCTATAGGACCAGAACACCATTCTATAGGACCAGAACAACATATACATTCTACTGGACCAGAACAACATATACATTCTATAGGACCAGAACAACATATATATTCTATAGGACCAGAACAACATATACATTCTACTGGACCAGAACAACATATACATTCTATAGGACCAGAACAACATATACATTCTATAGGACCAGAACAACATATACATTCTATAGGACCAGAACAACATATATATTCTATAGGACCAGAACAACATATACATTCTATAGGACCAGAACAACATATACATTCTATAGGACCAGAACAACATATACATTCTATAGGACCAGAACAACATTCTATAGGACCAGAACAACATATACATTCTATAGGACCAGAACAACATATACATTCTACTGGACCAGAACAACATATACATTCTATAGGACCAGAACAACATTCTACTGGACCAGAACAACATATACATTCTATAGGACCAGAACAACATATACATTCTACTGGACCAGAACAACATATACATTCTACTGGACCAGAACAACATATACATTCTATAGGACCAGAACAACATATACATTCTATAGGATCAGAACAACATATACATTCTATAGAATCTGTCAGGCAGGTCTCTCAGCCAGACAGATGTTTATCACGTCCGTCAGGCAGGTCTCTCAGCCAGACAGATGTTTATCACGTCTGTCAGGCAGGTCTCTCAGCCAGACAGATGTTTATCACGTCCGTCAGGCAGGTCTCTCAGCCAGACAGATGTTTATCACGTCCGTCAGGCAGGTCTCTCAGCCAGACAGATGTTTATCACGTCTGTCAGGCAGGTCTCTCAGCCAGACAGATGTTTATCACGTCTGTCAGGCAGGTCTCTCAGCCAGACAGATGTTTATCACGTCTGTCAGGCAGGTCTCTCAGCCAGACAGATGTTTATCACGTCTGTCAGGCAGGTATCTCAGCCAGACAGATATTTATCATTAAGAGGAATAAATGCCTGTCAGAAACAGCTTCTGACCTCTGACTTAATCCACGTGACTTCCAGGACAGCAGCTCTTGTTTTTCAGTGTATGTAGACACTTCCTGCTACAGGAGCGTACGTTGATCACAGCTATGGAGAGAACCCTCCTGAAAGGCTTCAGATGTAGTGATACTGTTAACCTGACCTCTAACCTCTGACCCCTACAGCTCCTGGGTATGATCCTGTCCATAGGGCTGTGTAAGAGCATACACACTGAGGAGTACACCAAAGTGCCAAAGTACTGAAGATGATGACGGGGGACGCTATGACACACACACACACACACACACACACACACACACACACACACACACACACACACACACACACACACACACACACACACACACACACACACTCATACACACACATACACACACACACACACACACACTCATACACACACATACACACACATACACACACACACACACACACACGTTGTTTCATTTGTTTCGTTTTTGTTTTTGGAGGCACTTGTGTCTTTTCTGTCAGTCCAGTTTCCATTGGAGCACTTTAGAGACTGTAGTCATGGATTAGAGAGGAAGACGGGACGAGAGCAGACCCGCGGGTCACAGAGACAACAGAAAAGAGAGATGTGGAGAAAGTAGGACGGGAAAGCGTGAAGAGAGGACAGAGGAGATGTAGAAAGAGATGGAGGGGTTGTCTCCTCGGCAGATACAGTCTACCACATCCTTGACTTCTGGGGAACATCCGTTTTATCATCAGGAGTCAATCATGATCGTCATTGTTTGTCAGCTCTCGTCGGGTCCCAATCCTAACTTCAGATATGCATGGGTAACTTTCATGTATTGAAAATGTCAAATATGAGATTTTTCAATTGGAGAATTTAATTGGGAGATTTGTGAAAATGTGAGTTGTGTTCACAGATCTCAAGTTAGGTTTAACGGTCTTTATTGAGTTGACCTGACTAGAAGAGGAAGGGTCCGGGTTATTGGACTCCTGGGAAAATAAACTACATTGTTTTGAGTTGTTATACATTTTTGTTTGTTATAGTACCTTGTATATAATTTAGTTTGGTATTTCGTGAGCGTCTGAATCCATGTTTTTGTGAAGATGTTTGTTTTTCAAAAGGTTTTTTCATTGCATGTTTTCTTTTTTATGTATTTCATTTATGTTTGTCGGTGCAGTTTAAGATTTTTTTCTTGATAATTTTGTTTAAAGTAATAGGAATAATGAGATACTAAAGAGATTCAGATACTTTAAAGTAGGGGGGTGGCTTGGCCCGTAGGGGGGGATTCCCCCAACTGGTGGCCCGTAGGGGGGGTTCCCCCCAAGTTTTCTGAGCTAGATATAAATAAATCAACTCCAAGTGATTTTCATTTTGGAAATTTGTTCCGTAGTATTCCCACGCATAACAGAGGGATATATGTGACTGTATACAAATCTAAGCAAGCTTTGAAATGATCAAGTTTAAGTTAAATATTATATCTGTTTGGTCTTCTTGCTGTCAATTTTCAGTCTACAAATGATTTGTAATTATGTTCCGGCCCCTTGACCATCCGCTCAAGAAACAAATCATCCCTCTGCTGAATCTAGTGGATGAATCTAGTGGATGAATCTAGTGGATGACTGCTTTTAAAGGGGCTGTGCTCCAATAATCCACCTCCCATATTGGCAAAGGAAAGTCTCAGTTTACAATTGTCTTTTGATGACAAACAGAATAGTTTGTAATGAATTATATGTTGATTGTGGCGTCTCCTCGGTTGTGAGTTACTCTGAAGCTTTTCATCTTTTTCTGTGATGACGACTTTCGCGTAAATATCTAATTTTCCTTCAGAAAGACAAACAAACGTGTTTCGTTAAGAAATGAACCATTTTGTTTTAACAATAAAAAAATCATGGTTATGTAACCTTTTTCTGTGAGTGAAGAGCAAATTTAAATAACAGAAGCTGGGTTCTGTTTTTTGTTTTTTTTAAGAGGAAAAACATCCGTTTTGTTTTTGAGAAAATATCCATTTTGGACCAGAAATTCTTTATGTACAGTAAATCATTCAGAATTAAAATCATGTATATTTTTTAACTTTGAATTAAGGTTTTTGTTTTATATTTAGACTTTTTTGTTGTCTGATTTGATAAACCTTCCTTGACCTTAGAGTAATTTTTGTTTTTTACCCGTAGGACTATTAATTTAGAACTCGATGAACTTGTGTCTGCTAGCTTGATCAGTTGAAGTATACTCACCCCATTTGATTCTGGTTTTGATTTTGTCAATAAACATTGAATAGACTGGCTTGTGTGTGTCTGTCGATTTTTCAATGGCCGTGTTCGAGAGAATCTGATCTGAGAAACATGTAGCGTGCTGTTCACCCTGGAAGAGAAGTGGCGGTTCAGATATAGGTACAACTATCCAGTTAGAGAGAACCAGTAAGAGACGGGGGTACAATTCACACGTCATCACCACACACACACACACACACACACACACGTCATCATCACCACACACACACACACTGCAAACAGGAAGAGGAGACTAGTAGAAGTCTTAGTGTTTTAATGGTTAAAGATGCGCTGAACACCGGTCAGAGTCCAGCAGAAGGAGTGTCCATGTGGGTCCAGATGAGGTGGAGGACAGGAGTTTCTAGGAGTTGTCTCAACAAGCCCTCCTGGAGAGGGAGTCCAGCAGAAGGAGTGTCCATGTGGAAAGGGTCCAGATGAGGACAGGAGTTTCTAGGGGTTGTCTCAACATGCCCTCCTGGAGAGGGAGTCCAGCAGAAGGAGTGTCCATGTGGAAAGGGTCCAGATGAGGACAGGAGTTTCTAGGGGTTGTCTCAACATCCTGGAGACACTTCAGGGGCAGACTGGGGACTGGTATTTCCATTTCCCCATTCAGACTTACAGTACCTTTTAGGCGTAATGGGCTTTGCAGGTGTGGTTCCCTTGTGCATACCGAATACATTTCATTTAACCTCTGAAAACCCCTCCCACTTGCTGGCCAACAGAGGGGTTGGGTTAATGGTGGAAGACTCATTTCAGTTCTCAATGCCTTCAACTTAAATGTGTCTTCCTCATTTAACCCCTCTTGAATCAGAGAGGTGCGGTGGGGGGCTGCCTTGATCGACATCCACGTCTTTGGCGCCCGGGGAACTGTGGGTTAACTGCCTTGCTCAGAACGATCCAGCAACCTTTCAGTTACTGGCCCAACGCCCCTGTAGATGTAGTGTAGACGTTGTGCCAGCTCACGGTGATGATCTCCTACCCAGCTGTTAAAGCATTAATCCAGTAGGGGGAGCTATAGGACTCTGATCACAAACTGGCTGAGAGTCTTCATTCCAGCATTCCTACATGATCTATGGTCAGTTGGAGGACGTCGCACCTTGACGATGATCTATGGTCTGTTGGAGGATGTTGCCCCTTAACGATGATCTATGGTTAGTTGGAGGACGTTGCGCCTTGACGATGATCTATGGTCTGTTGGAGGACGTTGCCCCTTGACGATGATCTATGGTCTGTTGGAAGACGTTGCCCCTTGACGATGATCTATGGTCTGTTGGAGGACGTTGCGCCTTGACGATGATCTATGGTCTGTTGGAGGACGTTGCCCCTTGACGATGATCTATGGTCAGTTGGAGGACGTCGCACCTTGACGATGATCTATGGTCAGTTGGAGGACGTCGCACCTTGACGATGATCTATGGTCTGTTGGAAGACGTTGCCCCTTGACGGTGATCTATGGTCAGTTGGAGGACGTCGCACCTTGACGATGATCTATGGTCTGTTGGAGGACGTTGCCCCTTGACGATGATCTATGGTCTGTTGGAGGACGTTGCCCCTTGGCGATGATCTATGGTCTGTTGGAGGACGTTGCCCCTTGTCTGTGAGAGCATTGTGCATGCATGTACACTGTGTGCTGGAGGGATAGCACATGCTTGTGTACTAGTAGTATATAGGAGTGTATGTCTTGTATGGTATACTGTATGTGTTGGGGCTGTCAGAGTCAATCAGTTCATTCCAGTTCAATTTTAGTGCACACATTTATTTATTTTTTTTACAATCAAAATACACTGTAAACATCCTAAATACATGATCTATACAGCTAAAAACAGCAATGTGAAGTTAAAACAAGTTGACGTTGAGGTTAAAGAGATTCTCTGGTACATTTGTATACTTTTTAAAGATAGTGAAAGTAGTGGTTCACGAGCCAAAAGTGGTCCCCGAAAATCGCATATGTGTTCAGATTTGTGCACCGCGTCATTGCTCTTCCTCTCGCTCTGCTGTGGGGGCATCATATGCTTATTACTAGCTGTCACTCATACGGCGAGGGGCTGAAGCTCATTGGTTGAACTCTAATTGCTGGGCGGCTGGCCCACGTGGGGGAAAATGTAGGGAAAATGATGCAGCACAGCTGCTAGAATAACAATCACTTTCGGGATTTAGGGATTTTGTGGCTAATTGAGATAATTCTGCTCATAGATTATTATAATTTAAAAATAATATTATTGAACCTTTATTTAACTCGGCAAGTCAGTTAGGAACACTTTTCTATTTACAATGACGGCCTATCACGGCCAAACCCAAACCTGGACGACGCTGGGCCAATTGTGCGCCGCCCTATGGGACTCTCAATCACGGCCGGTTGTGATACAACCTGGAATCAAACCAGGGTCTGTAGTGACGCCACTAGCACTGAGATGCAGTGCCTTAGACCGCTGCGCCACTCGGGAGCCCCAAGCTAAGATGGGGAGAGGTCTGTCTGTAATAAAGTGCTGCTCGGCTGTCTTGACATCACCATCAACTAAACAAGTCCTACAGGCCCTAGTTTTATCCCACCTGGACTCCTGTCCAGTTATATCGTCAAGTGCTGCAAAATAGAACACAGGCGAATTCCAGTTGGCCCAGAACAGAGCAGCACAGCTGGCCTTTAGATGTACTCAGAGAGTTAACATCAATAACGTGCATGTCAATCTCTCCTGGCTCAAAGTAGAGCAGAGATTGACTGCATCACCACTTGTCTTTGTGGGAGGCATTGACGTGTCTGTCTATTCAAACAGCTGAACACAAAGCTGGGACACCCATGCACACCCCACAAGACATGCCACCAGGGGGGTCTCTTCTTCACAGTCCCCAAATCCAGAACAGACTCTGGGAGGTGCACAGTACTACATAGAGCCATGACTACTCCTTTTCAACACCAATTGGTAGATTTAAAAAAAAAACTATATTCTTGTATGTTTTCTAGTGTTAGGAAAGTATTTCTGAATAAAAAACAAAAAAAGGTTTGGAGAGTCTTTGCAGACTAAATATAATGGTGAACCAAAAGTACAGTGGTTTCCATTAAAGAACACCCTCTGTGTTCTGTTAGATGGGTAACTCTGGATCCACAGTGGTTTCCATTAAAGAACAGCCTCTGTGTTCTGTTAGATGGGTAACTCTGGATCCACAGTGGTTTCCATTAAAGAACAGCCTCTGTGTTCTGTTAGATAGGTAACTCTGGATCCACAGTGGTTTCCATTAAAGAACAGCCTCTGTGTTCTGTTAGATAGGTAACTCTGGATCCACAGTGGTTTCCATTTCTGGGACAGCAGAGTAGATTGGTTGAGTAGTGGTGTGTTTCTGGGACAGCGGAGTAGATTGGTTGAGTAGTGGTGTGTGTCTGGGACAGCAGAGTAGATTGGTTGAGTAGTGGTGTGTGTCTGGGACAGTGGAGTAGATTGTTTGAGTAGTGGTGTGTTTCTGGGACAGCGGAGTAGATTGGTTGAGTAGTGGTGTGTGTCTGGGACAGCAGAGTAGATTGGTTGAGTAGTGGAGTGTGTGTCTGGGACATGTTGGTCATACATGGGATCATGGCAGTTCTCTGTGTGAGGAACAACAGCTGACAGGAAACAGGTGTGTGTGTGTGTGTGTGTGTGTGTGTGTGAGTGTGTAGAGAGGGATAGTATCTGTATGAAAGACGAGCTCTGTGTCTTGTATGTTCAGACACACACACTCAGAGTTCAGACACTAACCCTAACCAGAGTAATGTAATTTCACCTCACTATGAGGGGTAATGAGGAGCCAGACAGGAAGTCATTTAGTACTATTAACAGGACAGGGCCTGATGGGGGTGTATTCATTCACAAAGGGTACAGTGGAGTGGAGGAGGGAGCCAGGGTACAATCCTAGTCAACATCTCCATTAATCACATCCTGATTGGAAATAAACAAACAAAGACTATTGTCTTATGGGGGGGATCTAGACCCTCTACTGCTGCTGCTGGTCTATAGGAGACTCCAACACCAAGCCAGCCAACTCAATGACACTGACATAGACTACTGTTGAAGAGTCTCTACTGCTGCTGGTCTATAGGAGACTCCAACACCAAGCCAGCCAACTCAATGACACTGACATAGACTACTGTTGAGAGAACAGTCTCTACTGCTGCTCGTCTATAGGAGACTCCAACACCAAGCCAGCCAACTCAATGACACTGACATAGACTACTGTTGAAGAGTCTCTACTGCTGCTGGTCTATAGGAGACACCAAGCCAGCCAACTCAATGACACTGACATAGACTACTGTTGAAGAGTCTCTACTGCTGCTGGTCTATAGGAGACTCCAACACCAAGCCAGCCAACTCAATGACACTGACATAGACTACTGTTGAACAGTCTCTACTGCTGCTGGTCTATAGGAGACTCCAACACCAAGCCAGCCAACTCAATGACACTGACATAGACTACTGTTGAAGAGTCTCTACTGCTGCTCGTCTATAGGAGACACCAACACCAAGCCAGCCAACTCAATGACACGGACATAGACTACTGTTGAGAGAACAGTCTCTACTGCTGCTGGTCTGTAGGAGACTCCAACACCAAGCCAGCCAACTCAATGACACTGACATAGGCTACTGTTGAGAGAAGAGTCTTGAAGACCATGACTCATACATCCAACCTGGGTCTAAGGCACATCCACTTCCTCTCCAGCTGAGTCCTATCCTACATGCATATCTCAGACTCAACATACATCTTGTTCCCATCTCATGTTCCTTCTATCCCTTTAGTGTCTCAAAGCTCAACATCTGCCCCTTCACTCACTGTCTTCAGAAGAGTCTGAGGGGAACTCACAACTCCATCCTGAGTCAAGGCAAACTATTCACTTCCTCCCCGAGGGCTGAATCTACGGGGGCCCTGTGGCACCTGGTCGAGGGTAGTGCACTATATAGGGAATAGAGTGTCATTTAGGATGAGTCTCACCGAGCTGGACTTATTGACATGGCTGTAAGGTGACATGGCTGTAAGGTGAAATGGCTGTAAGGTGACATGGCTGTAAGGTGAAATGGCTGTAAGGTGAAATGGCTGTAAGGTGAAATGGCTGTAAGGTGACATGGCTGTAAGGTGACATGGCTGTAAGGTGAAATGGCTGTAACGTGACATGGCTGTAAGGTGACATGGCTGTAAGGTGAAATGGCTGTAAGGTGACATGGCTGTAAGGTGAAATGGCTGTAAGGTGAAATGGCTGTAAGGTGAAATGGCTGTAAAGTGACATGGCTGTAAGGTGACATGGCTGTAAGGTGAAATGGCTGTAAGGTGAAATGGCTGTAACGTGACATGGCTGTAAGGTGAAATGGCTGTAAGGTGAAATGGCTGTAAGTTGAAATGGCTGTAAGGTGAAATGGCTGTAACGTGACATGGCTGTAAGGTGAAATGGCTGTAAGTTGAAATGGCTGTAAGGTGACATGGCTGTAAGGTGACATGGCTGTAAGGTGAAATGGCTGTAAGGTGACATGGCTGTAAGGTGACATGGCTGTAAGGTGACATGGCTGTAAGGTGAAATGGCTGTAAGGTGAAATGGCTGTAAGTTGAAATGGCTGTAACGTGACATGGCTGTAACGTGACATGGCTGTAAGGTGACATGGCTGTAAGGTGACATGGCTGTAAGGTGACATGGCTGTAAGGTGACATGGCTGTAAGGTGACATGGCTGTAAGGTGAAATGGCTGTAAGGTGACATGGCTGTAAGGTGACATGGCTGTAAGGTGAAATGGCTGTAAGGTGAAATGGCTGTAAGGTGACATGGCTGTAAGTTGAAATGGATGTAAGGTGACATGGCTGTAAGGTGACATGGCTGTAAGGTGAAATGGCTGTAAGGTGACATGGCTGTAAGGTGAAATGGCTGTAAGGTGAAATGGCTGTAAGGTGAAATGGCTGTAAGGTGACATGGCTGTAAGGTGAAATGGCTGGTTGAAATCGCTAACGGGCCGCGAGGAGAAGAGAGAGAGAGGTGGTTGGTGGATGTCTGCACAGAATTTAATACAACACTGAACGATAAAATATCTGTGACCCTGTACCACTACCACCATCTAGTAACCCTGTACCACTACCATCTAGTAACCCTGTACCACCACCACCATCTAGTAACCCTGTACCACTACCACCATCTAGTAACCCTGTACCACTACCACCATCTAGTAACCCTGTACCACTACCACCATCTAGTAACCCTGTACCACCACCATCTAGTAACCCTGTACCACCACCACCATCTAGTAACCCTGTACCACCACCACCATCTAGTAACCCTGTACCACCACCATCTAGTAACCCTGTACCACCACCACCATCTAGTAACCCTGTACCACCACCATCTAGTAACCCTGTACCACCACCACCACCTAGTAACCCTGTACCACCACCATCTAGTAACCCTGTACCACTACCATCTAGTAACCCTGTACCACCACCACCATCTAGTAACCCTGTACCACCACCACCATCTAGTAACCCTGTACCACCACCACCATCTAGTAACCCTGTACCACCACCACCACCTAGTAACCCTGTACCACCACCATCTAGTAACCCTGTACCACTACCATCTAGTAACCCTGTACCACCACCACCATCTAGTAACCCTGTACCACCACCACCATCTAGTAACCCTGTACCACTACCACCATCTAGTAACCCTGTACCACCACCACCATCTAGTAACCCTGTACCACCACCACCATCTAGTAACCCTGTACCACCACCACCATCTAGTAACCCTGTACCACCACCACACTCTAGTAACCCTGTACCACCACCACCATCTAGTAACCCTGTACCACCACCACCATCTAGTAACCCTGTACCACCACCACCACCATCTAGTAACCCTGTACCACCACCACCATCTAGTAACCCTGTACCACCACCACCATCTAGTAACCCTGTACCACCACCACCATCTAGTAACCCTGTACCACCACCACCATCTAGTAACCCTGTACCACCACCACCATCTAGTAACCCTGTACCACCACCACCATCTAGTAACCCTGTACCACCACCACCATCTAGTAACCCTGTACCACCACCACCACCATCTAGTAACCCTGTACCACCACCACCATCTAGTAACCCTGTACCACCACCACCACCATCTAGTAACCCTGTACCACCACCATCTAGTAACCCTGTACCACCACTACCATCTAGTAACCCTGTACCACCACCACCATCTAGTAACCCTGTACCACCACCACCATCTAGTAACCCTGTACCACCACCACCATCTAGTAACCCTGTACCACCACCACCATCTAGTAACCCTGTACCACCACCACCATCTAGTAACCCTGTACCACCACCACCATCTAGTAACCCTGTACCACCACCACCACCATCTAGTAACCCTGTACCACCACCACCATCTAGTAACCCTGTACCACCACCACCATCTAGTAACCCTGTACCACCACCACCATCTAGTAACCCTGTACCACCACCACCATCTAGTAACCCTGTACCACCACCACCATCTAGTAACCCTGTACCACCACCACCATCTAGTAACCCTGTACCACCACCACCACCATCTAGTAACCCTGTACCACCACCACCATCTAGTAACCCTGTACCACCACCACCACCATCTAGTAACCCTGTACCACCACCATCTAGTAACCCTGTACCACCACTACCATCTAGTAACCCTGTACCACCACCACCATCTAGTAACCCTGTACCACCACCACCATCTAGTAACCCTGTACCACCACCACCATCTAGTAACCCTGTACCACCACCACCATCTAGTAACCCTGTACCACCACCACCATCTAGTAACCCTGTACCACCACCACCATCTAGTAACCCTGTACCACCACCACCATCTAGTAACCCTGTACCACCACCACCTAGTAACCCTGTACCACCACCACCATCTAGTAACCCTGTACCACCACCATCTAGTAACCCTGTACCACCACCATCTAGTAACCCTGTACCACCACCATCTAGTAACCCTGTACCACCACCACCATCTAGTAACCCTGTACCACCACCATCTAGTAACCCTGTACCACCACCACCATCTAGTAACCCTGTACCACCACCACCATCTAGTAACCCTGTACCACCACCACCATCTAGTAACCCTGTACCACCACCACCATCTAGTAACCCTGTACCACCACCACCATCTAGTAACCCTGTACCACCACCACCATCTAGTAACCCTGTACCACCACCACCTAGTAACCCTGTACCACCACCACCATCTAGTAACCCTGTACCACCACCATCTAGTAACCCTGTACCACCACCATCTAGTAACCCTGTACCACCACCATCTAGTAACCCTGTACCACCACCACCATCTAGTAACCCTGTACCACCACCACCATCTAGTAACCCTGTACCACCACCACCATCTAGTAACCCTGTACCACCACCACCATCTAGTAACCCTGTACCACCACCACCATCTAGTAACCCTGTACCACCACCACCATCTAGTAACCCTGTACCACCACCACCATCTAGTAACCCTGTACCACCACCACCATCTAGTAACCCTGTACCACCACCACCATCTAGTAACCCTGTACCACCACCACCATCTAGTAACCCTGTACCACCACCACCATCTAGTAACCCTGTACCACCACCACCATCTAGTAACCCTGTACCACCACCACCATCTAGTAACCCTGTACCACCACCACCATCTAGTAACCCTGTACCACCACCACCACCATCTAGTAACCCTGTACCACCACCACAATCTAGTAACCCTGTACCACCACCACCATCTAGTAACCCTGTACCACCACCATCTAGTAACCCTGTACCACCACCATCTAGTAACCCTGTACCACCACCACCATCTAGTAACCCTGTACCACCACCATCTAGTAACCCTGTACCACCACCATCTAGTAACCCTGTACCACCACCACCATCTAGTAACCCTGTACCACCACCACCATCTAGTAACCCTGTACCACCACCACCATCTAGTAACCCTGTACCACCACCACCATCTAGTAACCCTGTACCACCACCATCTAGTAACCCTGTACCACCACCACCATCTAGTAACCCTGTACCACCACCACCATCTAGTAACCCTGTACCACCACCATCTAGTAACCCTGTACCACCACCACCATCTAGTAACCCTGTACCACCACCATCTAGTAACCCTGTACCACCACCACCACCATCTAGTAACCCTGTACCACCACCACCATCTAGTAACCCTGTACCACCACCACCATCTAGTAACCCTGTACCACCACCACCATCTAGTAACCCTGTACCACCACCACCATCTAGTAACCCTGTACCACCACCACCATCTAGTAACCCTGTACCACCACCACCATCTAGTAACCCTGTACCACCACCATCTAGTAACCCTGTACCACCACCACCATCTAGTAACCCTGTACCACCACCACCATCTAGTAACCCTGTACCACCACCACCACCATCTAGTAACCCTGTACCACCACCACCATCTAGTAACCCTGTACCACCACCACCATCTAGTAACCCTGTACCACCACCACCATCTAGTAACCCTGTACCACCACCACCATCTAGTAACCCTGTACCACCACCACCATCTAGTAACCCTGTACCACCACCACCATCTAGTAACCCTGTACCACCACCACCATCTAGTAACCCTGTACCACCACCACCATCTAGTAACCCTGTACCACCACCACCATCTAGTAACCCTGTACCACCACCACCATCTAGTAACCCTGTACCACCACCACCTAGTAACCCTGTACCACCACCACCATCTAGTAACCCTGTACCACCACCATCTAGTAACCCTGTACCACCACCATCTAGTAACCCTGTACCACCACCATCTAGTAACCCTGTACCACCACCACCATCTAGTAACCCTGTACCACCACCACCATCTAGTAACCCTGTACCACCACCACCATCTAGTAACCCTGTACCACCACCACCATCTAGTAACCCTGTACCACCACCACCATCTAGTAACCCTGTACCACCACCACCATCTAGTAACCCTGTACCACCACCACCATCTAGTAACCCTGTACCACCACCACCATCTAGTAACCCTGTACCACCACCACCACCATCTAGTAACCCTGTACCACCACCACAATCTAGTAACCCTGTACCACCACCACCATCTAGTAACCCTGTACCACCACCATCTAGTAACCCTGTACCACCACCATCTAGTAACCCTGTACCACCACCACCATCTAGTAACCCTGTACCACCACCATCTAGTAACCCTGTACCACCACCATCTAGTAACCCTGTACCACCACCACCATCTAGTAACCCTGTACCACCACCACCATCTAGTAACCCTGTACCACCACCACCATCTAGTAACCCTGTACCACCACCACCACCATCTAGTAACCCTGTACCACCACCACCATCTAGTAACCCTGTACCACCACCACCATCTAGTAACCCTGTACCACCACCACCATCTAGTAACCCTGTACCACCACCACCATCTAGTAACCCTGTACCACCACCACCATCTAGTAACCCTGTACCACCACCACCATCTAGTAACCCTGTACCACCACCATCTAGTAACCCTGTACCACCACCACCATCTAGTAACCCTGTACCACCACCACCATCTAGTAACCCTGTACCACCACCACCACCATCTAGTAACCCTGTACCACCACCACCATCTAGTAACCCTGTACCACCACCACCATCTAGTAACCCTGTACCACCACCATCTAGTAACCCTGTACCACCACCATCTAGTAACCCTGTACCACCACCACCATCTAGTAACCCTGTACCACCACCACCATCTAGTAACCCTGTACCACCACCACCATCTAGTAACCCTGTACCACCACCACCATCTAGTAACCCTGTACCACCACCACCATCTACTAACCCTGTACCACCACCACCATCTAGTAACCCTGTACCACCACCACCATCTAGTAACCCTGTACCACCACCATCTAGTAACCCTGTACCACCACCATCTAGTAACCCTGTACCACCACCACCATCTACTAACCCTGTACCACCACCACCATCTAGTAACCCTGTACCACCACCACCATCTAGTAACCCTGTACCACCACCACCATCTAGTAACCCTGTACCACCACCATCTAGTAACCCTGTACCACCACCACCATCTAGTAACCCTGTACCACCACCACCATCTAGTAACCCTGTACCACCACCACCATCTAGTAACCCTGTACCACCACCACCACCATCTAGTAACCCTGTACCACCACCACCACCATCTAGTAACCCTTTTCCACCACCACCATCTAGTAACCCTGTACCACCACCATCATCTAGTAACCCTGTACCACCACCATCTAGTAACCCTGTACCACCACCACCATCTAGTAACCCTGTACCACCACCACCATCTAGTAACCCTGTACCACCACCACCATCTAGTAACCCTGTACCACCACCACCATCTAGTAACCCTGTACCACCACCACCATCTAGTAACCCTGTACCACCACCACCATCTAGTAACCCTGTACCACCACCACCATCTAGTAACCCTGTACCACCACCACCATCTAGTAACCCTGTACCACCATGACCATCTAGTAACCCTGTACCACCACCACCATCTAGTAACCCTGTACCAACACCACCATCTAGTAACCCTGTACCACCACCACCATCTAGTAACCCTGTACCACCACCACCATCTAGTAACCCTGTACCACCACCACCATCTAGTAACCCTGTACCACCACCACCATCTAGTAACCCTGTACCACCACCACCATCTAGTAACCCTGTACCACCACCACCATCTAGTAACCCTGTACCACCACCACCATCTAGTAACCCTGTACCACCACCACCATCTAGTAACCCTGTACCACCACCATCTAGTAACCCTGTACCACCACCACCATCTAGTAACCCTGTACCACCACCACCATCTAGTAACCCTGTACCACCACCACCATCTAGTAACCCTGTACCACCACCACCATCTAGTAACCCTGTACCACCACCACCATCTAGTAACCCTGTACCACCACCACCATCTAGTAACCCTGTACCACCACCACCATCTAGTAACCCTGTACCACCACCACCATCTAGTAACCCTGTACCACCACCACCATCTAGTAACCCTGTACCACCACCATCTAGTAACCCTGTACCACCACCACCATCTAGTAACCCTGTACCACCACCATCTAGTAACCCTGTACCACCACCACCATCTAGTAACCCTGTACCACCACCATCTAGTTACCCTGTACCACCACCACCATCTAGTAACCCTGTACCACCACCATCTAGTAACCCTGTACCACCACCATCTAGTAACCCTGTACCACCACCACCATCTAGTAACCCTGTACCACCACCATCTAGTAACCCTGTACCACCACCATCTAGTAACCCTGTACCACCACCATCTAGTAACCCTGTACCACCACCATCTAGTAACCCTGTACCACCACCACCATCTAGTAACCCTGTACCACCACCACCATCTAGTAACCCTGTACCACCACCACCATCTAGTAACCCTGTACCACCACCATCTAGTAACCCTGTACCACCACCATCTAGTAACCCTGTACCACCACCATCTAGTAACCCTGTACCACCACCATCTAGTAACCCTGTACCACCACCACCACCATCTAGTAACCCTGTACCACCACCACCATCTAGTAACCCTGTACCACCACCACCATCTAGTAACCCTGTACCACCACCACCATCTAGTAACCCTGTACCACCACCACCATCTAGTAACCCTGTACCACCACCACCATCTAGTAACCCTGTACCACCACCATCTTGTAACCCTGTACCACCACCACCACCATCTAGTAACCCTGTACCACCACCACCATCTAGTAACCCTGTACCACCACCATCTAGTAACCCTGTACCACCACCATCTAGTAACCCTGTACCACCACCATCTAGTAACCCTGTACCACCACCACCACCTAGTAACCCTGTACCATCACCACCATCTAGTAACCCTGTACTACCACCACCATCTAGTAACGCTGTACCACCACCATCTAGTAACCCTGTACCACCACCACCACCTAGTAACCCTGTACCATCACCACCATCTAGTAACCCTGTACCACCACCACCATCTAGTAACCCTGTACCACCACCATCTAGTAACCCTGTACCACCACCACCATCTAGTAACCCTGTACCACCACCACCACCATCTAGTAACCCTGTACCACCACTACCATCTAGTAACCCTGTACCACCACCACCATCTAGTAACCCTGTACCACCACCACCATCTAGTAACCCTGTACCACCACCATCTAGTAACCCTGTACCACCACCACCATCTAGTAACCCTGTACCACCACCACCATCTAGTAACCCTGTACCACCACCATCTAGTAACCCTGTACCACCACCACCATCTAGTAACCCTGTACCACCACCATCTAGTAACCCTGTACTACCACCATCTAGTAACCGCAGACTCCTTCCTGCCTCCACTTCCTCCTCCGGTGGGCCACCTTCCTTCCCTCTCACAGACTCCTTCTAGCCTCCACTTCCTCCTCCGGTGGGTCACCTTCCTTCCCTCTCACAGACTCCTTCTAGCCTCCACTTCCTCCTCCGGTGGGCCACCTTCCTTCCCTCTCACAGACTCCTTCTAGCCTCCACTTCTTCCTCCGGTGTGCCACCTTCCTTCCCTCTCACAGACTCCTTCTAGCCTCCACTTCCTCTTCCGGTGGGTCACCTTCCTTCCCTCTCACAGACTCCTTCTAGCCTCCACTTCCTCCTCCGGTGGGCCACCTTCCTTCCCTCTCACAGACTCCTTCTAGCCTCCACTTCCTCCTCCGGTGGGTCACCTTCCTTCCCTTTCACAGACCCCTTCCTGCCTCCACTTGCTCCTCCGGTGGGCCACCTTCCTTCCCTCTCACAGACTCCTTCTAGCCTCCACTTCCTCCTCCGGTGGGTCACCTTCCTTCCCTCTCACAGACTCCTTCTAGCCCCCACTTCCTCCTCCGGTGGGTCACCTTCCTTCCCTCTCACAGACTCCTTCTAGCCTCCACTTCCCCCTCCGGTGGGCCACCTTCCTTCCCTCTCACAGACTCCTTCTAGCCTCCACTTCCCCCTCCGGTGGGTCACCTTCCTTCCCTCTCACAGACTCCTTCTAGCCTCCACTTCCTCCTCCGGTGGGCCACCTTCCTTCCCTCTCACAGACTCCTTCTAGCCTCCATTTCCCCCTCCGGTGGGCCGGGCTGTCAGGGCTGATCCATCAGACAGCTGCAGGTTGGGTATGTGGTATGTATTGGTGTGTGGGTGCGCGCTCTTTGTGTGTGTGCGTGTGTGTGGAGGGAGAAACGGCAGGGCTGTCACTACTGACAGGGGAGCAGTATGTGAGTTAATTGACAGAGACAGGTCATCCTCTACATGGGCACGCACCCCTGGTCTCGGGCTTTTCCCTATACAGTGCATTTGGAAAGTATTCAGACCCCTTTGACTTTTTTCCACATTAAATGTGTTTTTTGTTACGTTAAAGCCTTTTTCTAAAATGGATTCAAACGTTTTTCCCCCTCATCAATCTACACAAAATACTCCATAGTAACAAAGAAAAAGCAGGTTTTTATACATTTTTGTAAATGTATAGAAAAAAATTATATCACATTTACATAAGTATTCAGACCTTTTACTCAGTACTTTGTTGAAGCACCTTCGGCTGTGTTTACAGCCTTGAGTCTTCTTGGGTATGACGCTACAAGCTTGGCACACCTGTATTTGGGGAGTTTCTCCTATTCTTCTCTGCAGATCCTCTCAAGCTCTGTCAGGTTGGATGTTGAGCGTCGCTGCACAGCTATTTTCAGGTCTCTCCAGAGATGTTCGATCGGGTTCAAGTCCGGGCTCTGGCTGGGTCAGTCAAGGACATTACCGAAGCCACTCCTGCGTTGTCTTGGCTGTGTGCTTAGGGTTGTTGTCCTGTTGGAAGTTGAACCTTCGTCCCAGTCTGAGGCCTTGAGTGCTCTGGAGCAGGTTTCCATCAATGATCTCTCTGTACTTTGCTCCGTTTATCTTTCTGTCGATCCTGAATAGTCTCCCAGTCCCTGCCACTGAAAAACATCCCCACAGCATGATGCTGCCACCACCATGCTTCACCATATGGATGGTGCCAGGTTTCCTCCAGATGTGTTCAAGTTGGTTTCATCAGACCAGAGAATATTGTTTCCCATGGTCTGAGAGTCTTTACGTGCCTTTTGTCAAACTCCAAGCGGGCAGCCATGTGCCTTTTACTGAGGAGTGGCTTCCGTCTGGCCACTCTACCATAAAGGCCTGATTGTCCTTCTGGAAGGTTCTCCCATCTCCACAGAGGAACTCTGGAACTCTGTCATAGTGACCATTGGGTTCTTGGTCACCTCCCTGACCAAGGCCCTTCTTCCACGATTGCTCAGTTTGGCTTGACGGCCAGCTCTAGGAAGAGTCTTGGTGGTTCTAAACTTCTTCCATTTATGGAGGCCACTGTGTTCTTGGGGACCTTCAAAGCTACAGAATATTTGTTAGTACCCTTCCCC
>NC_092090.1:8549400-8644151 GCF_045679555.1 Salvelinus alpinus | reverse complement strand
ACTCCTCTGTTCCTCGGGTGATGTGGAGGTAAACCCAGGCCCTGCATGTCCCCAGTCACCCTCATTTGTTGACTTCTGTGATCGAAAAAGCCTTGGCCTCATGCATGTCAACATCAGAAGCCTCCTCCCTAAGTTTGCCTTACTCACCGCTTTAGCACACTCTGCCAACCCTGATGTCCTTGCCGTGTCCGAATCCTGGCTTAGGAAGGCCACCAAAAATTCTGGGATTTCCATACCCAACTATAACACTTTCCGTCAAGATAGAACTGCCAAAGGGGGAGGAGTTGCAATCTACTGCAGAGATAGCCTGCAAAGTTCTGTCATACTTTCCAGGTCTATGCCCAAACAGTTCGAACTTCTAATTTTAAAAATTAATCTCTCCAGAAATAAGTCTCTCACTGTTGCCGCCTGCTACCGACCCCCCTCAGCTCCCAGCTGTGCCCTGGACACCATCTGTGAATTGATCGCTCCCCATCTAGCTTCAGAGTTTGTTCTGTTAGGTGACCTAAACTGGGATATGCTTAACACCCCGGCAGTCCTACAATCCAAGCTTGATGCCCTCAATCTCACACAAATCATCAAGGAACCCACCAGGTACAACCCTAAATCCGTAAACATGGGCACCCTAATAGACATTATCCTGACCAACCTGCCCTCCAAATACACCTCTGCTGTCTTCAATCAAGATCTCAGCGATCACTGCCTCATTGCCTGTATCCGCCACGGGTCCGCGGTCAAACGACCACCCCTCATCACTGTCAAACGCTCCCTAAAACACTTCTGCGAGCAGGCCTTTCTAATCGACCTGGCCCGGGTACCCTGGAAGGATATTGACCTCATCCCGTCAGTTGAGGATGCCTGGTCATTCTTTAAAAGTTACTTCCTCACCATATTAGACAAGCATGCTCCGTTCAAAAAATGCAGAACCAAGAACAGATATAGCCCTTGGTTCACTCCAGACCTGACTGCCCTCGACCAGCACAAAAACATCCTGTGGCGAACTGCAATAGCATCGAAGAGCCCCCGCGATATGCAACTGTTCAGGGAAGTCAGGAACCAATACACGCAGTCAGTCAGGAAAGCAAAGGCCAGCTTTTTCAAGCAGAAATTTGCATCCTGTAGCTCTAACTCCAAAAAGTTCTGGGATACTGTAAAGTCCATGGAAAACAAGAGCACCTCCTCCCAGCTGCCCACTGCACTGAGGCTAGGTAACACGGTCACCACTGATAAGTCCGTGATAATCGAAAACTTCAACAAACATTTCTCAATGGCTGGCCATGCCTTCCTCCTGGCGACTCCAACCTTGGCCAACAGCCCCGCCCCCCCCGCTGCTACTCGCCCAAGCCTCCCCAGCTTCTCCTTTACCCATATCCAGATAGCAGATGTTCTGAAAGAGCTGGAAAACCTGGACCCATACAAATCAGCTGGGCTTGACAATCTGGACCCCCTATTTCTGAAACTGTCCGCCGCCATTGTCGCACCCCCTATTACCAGCCTGTTCAACCTCTCCTTCGTATCATCTGAGATCCCCAAGGATTGGAAAGCTGCCGCGGTCATCCCCCTCTTCAAAGGGGGAGACACCCTGGACCCAAACTGTTACAGACCTATATCCATCCTGCCCTGCCTATCTAAGGTCTTCGAAAGCCAAGTCAACAAACAGATCACTGACCATCTCGAATCCCACCGTACCTTCTCCGCTGTGCAATCCGGTTTCCGAGCCGGTCACGGGTGCACCTCAGCCACGCTCAAGGTACTAAACGATATCATAACCGCCATCGATAAAAGACATTACTGTGCAGCCGTCTTCATCGACCTGGCCAAGGCTTTCGACTCTGTCAATCACCATATTCTTATCGGCAGACTCAGTAGCCTCGGTTTTTCTAATGACTGCCTTGCCTGGTTCACCAACTACTTTGCAGACAGAGTTCAGTGTGTCAAATCGGAGGGCATGTTGTCCGGTCCTCTGGCAGTCTCTATGGGGGTACCACAGGGTTCAATTCTCGGGCCGACTCTTTTCTCTGTATACATCAATGATGTTGCTCTTGCTGCGGGCGATTCCCTGATCCACCTCTACGCAGACGACACCATTCTATATACTTCCGGCCCTTCCTTGGACACTGTGCTATCTAACCTCCAAACGAGCTTCAATGCCATACAACACTCCTTCCGTGGCCTCCAACTGCTCTTAAACGCTAGTAAAACCAAATGCATGCTTTTCAACCGTTCGCTGCCTGCACCCGCACGCCCGACTAGCATCACCACCCTGGACGGTTCCGACCTAGAATATGTGGACATCTATAAGTACCTAGGTGTCTGGCTAGACTGCAAACTCTCCTTCCAGACTCATATCAAACATCTCCAATCCAAAATCAAATCAAGAATCGGCTTTCTATTCCGCAACAAAGCCTCCTTCACTCACGCCGCCAAACTTACCCTAGTAAAACTGACTATCCTACCGATCCTCGACTTCGGCGATGTCATCTACAAAATAGCTTCCAATACTCTACTCAGAAAACTGGATGCAGTTTATCACAGTGCCATTTGTTTTGTTACTAAAGCACCTTATACGACCCACCACTGCGACCTGTATGCCCTAGTCGGCTGGCCCTCGCTACATGTTCGTCGTCAGACCCACTGGCTCCAGGTCATCTACAAGGCTATGCTAGGTAAAGTGCCGCCTTATCTCAGTTCACTGGTCACGATGGCTACACCCACCCGCAGCACGCGCTCCAGCAGGTGTATCTCACTGATCATCCCTAAAGCCAAAACCTCATTTGGACGCCTTTCCTTCCAGTTCTCTGCTGCCTGCGACTGGAACGAATTGCAAAAATCTCTGAAGTTGGAGACTTTTATCTCCCTCAACAACTTTAAAAATCTGCTATCCGAGCAGCTAACCGATCGCTGCAGCTGTACATAGTCCATCTGTAAACTACCCACCCAATTTACCTACCTCACCCCCCATACTGCTTTTATTTATTTACTTTTCTGCTCTTTTGCACACCAGTATCTCTTCTTGCACATGATCATCTGATGATTTATCACTCCAGTGTTAATCTGCTAAATTGTAATTATTCGATTTATTGCCTACCTCATGCCTTTTGCACACATTGTATATAGATTCTCTTTTTTTTCTACCATGTTATTGACTTGTTTATTGTTTACTCCATGTGTAACTCTGTGTTGTCTGTTCACACTGCTATGCTTTATCTTGGCCAGGTCGCAGTTGCAAATGAGAACTTGTTCTCAACTAGCCTACCTGGTTAAATAAAGGTGAAATAAAAAATAAAAAAAAATAAATAAAGCGATATGTAGGTAGAGACCTGTTCCCAGACCTCTTGTGAGCAGGTCCTCATTAAGAGATATGTAGGTAGAGACCTGTTCCCAGACCTCTTGTTAGCAGGTCCTCATTAAGAGATGTGTAGGTAGAGACCTCTTCCCAGACCTCTTGTTAGCAGGTCCTCATTAAGAGATATGTAGGTAGAGACCTGTTCCCAGACCTCTTGTTAGCAGGTCCTCATTAAGAGATATGTAGGTAGAGACCTGTTCCCAGACCTCTTGTTAGCAGGTCCTCATTAAGAGATATGTAGGTAGAGACCTCTTCCCAGACCTCTTGTTAGCAGGTCCTCATTAAGAGATATGTAGGTAGAGACCTGTTCCCAGACCTCTTGTTAGCAGGTCCTCATTAAGCGATATGTAGGTAGAGACCTGTTCCCAGACCTCTTGTGAGCAGGTCCTCATTAAGAGATATGGCGGTAGAGACCTGTTCCCAGACCTCTTGTTAGCAGGTCCTCATTAAGAGATGTGTAGGTAGAGACCTCTTCCCAGACCTCTTGTTAGCAGGTCCTCATTAAGAGATATGTAGGTAGAGACCTCTTCCCAGACCTCTTGTGAGCAGGTCCTCATTAAGAGATATGGCGGTAGAGAACTCTTCCCAGACCTCTTGTTAGCAGGTCCTCATTAAGAGATATGTAGGTAGAGACCTGTTCCCAGACCTCTTGTTAGCAGGTCCTCATTAAGAGATATGTAGGTAGAGACCTCTTCCCAGACCTCTTGTTAGCAGGTCCTCATTAAGAGATATGTAGGTAGAGACCTGTTCCCAGACCTCTTGTTAGCAGGTCCTCATTAAGAGATGTGTAGGTAGAGACCTGTTCCCAGACCTCTTGTTAGCAGGTCCTCATTAAGAGATATGTAGGTAGAGACCTCTTCCCAGACCTCTTGTGAGCAGGTCCTCATTAAGAGATATGGCGGTAGAGAACTCTTCCCAGACCTCTTGTTAGCAGGTCCTCATTAAGAGATATGTAGGTAGAGACCTGTTCCCAGACCTCTTGTTAGCAGGTCCTCATTAAGAGATATGTAGGTAGAGACCTCTTCCCAGACCTCTTGTTAGCAGGTCCTCATTAAGAGATATGTAGGTAGAGACCTGTTCCCAGACCTCTTGTTAGCAGGTCCTCAGGTCCTCACCCTCATCCTACTACTCCTCTGTTCCTCGGGTGATGTGGAGGTAAACCCAGGCCCTGCATGTCCCCAGTCACCCTCATTTGTTGACTTCTGTGATCGAAAAAGCCTTGGCCTCATGCATGTCAACATCAGAAGCCTCCTCCCTAAGTTTGCCTTACTCACCGCTTTAGCACACTCTGCCAACCCTGATGTCCTTGCCGTGTCCGAATCCTGGCTTAGGAAGGCCACCAAAAATTCTGGGATTTCCATACCCAACTATAACACTTTCCGTCAAGATAGAACTGCCAAAGGGGGAGGAGTTGCAATCTACTGCAGAGATAGCCTGCAAAGTTCTGTCATACTTTCCAGGTCTATGCCCAAACAGTTCGAACTTCTAATTTTAAAAATTAATCTCTCCAGAAATAAGTCTCTCACTGTTGCCGCCTGCTACCGACCCCCCTCAGCTCCCAGCTGTGCCCTGGACACCATCTGTGAATTGATCGCTCCCCATCTAGCTTCAGAGTTTGTTCTGTTAGGTGACCTAAACTGGGATATGCTTAACACCCCGGCAGTCCTACAATCCAAGCTTGATGCCCTCAATCTCACACAAATCATCAAGGAACCCACCAGGTACAACCCTAAATCCGTAAACATGGGCACCCTAATAGACATTATCCTGACCAACCTGCCCTCCAAATACACCTCTGCTGTCTTCAATCAAGATCTCAGCGATCACTGCCTCATTGCCTGTATCCGCCACGGGTCCGCGGTCAAACGACCACCCCTCATCACTGTCAAACGCTCCCTAAAACACTTCTGCGAGCAGGCCTTTCTAATCGACCTGGCCCGGGTACCCTGGAAGGATATTGACCTCATCCCGTCAGTTGAGGATGCCTGGTCATTCTTTAAAAGTTACTTCCTCACCATATTAGACAAGCATGCTCCGTTCAAAAAATGCAGAACCAAGAACAGATATAGCCCTTGGTTCACTCCAGACCTGACTGCCCTCGACCAGCACAAAAACATCCTGTGGCGAACTGCAATAGCATCGAAGAGCCCCCGCGATATGCAACTGTTCAGGGAAGTCAGGAACCAATACACGCAGTCAGTCAGGAAAGCAAAGGCCAGCTTTTTCAAGCAGAAATTTGCATCCTGTAGCTCTAACTCCAAAAAGTTCTGGGATACTGTAAAGTCCATGGAAAACAAGAGCACCTCCTCCCAGCTGCCCACTGCACTGAGGCTAGGTAACACGGTCACCACTGATAAGTCCGTGATAATCGAAAACTTCAACAAACATTTCTCAATGGCTGGCCATGCCTTCCTCCTGGCGACTCCAACCTTGGCCAACAGCCCCGCCCCCCCCGCTGCTACTCGCCCAAGCCTCCCCAGCTTCTCCTTTACCCATATCCAGATAGCAGATGTTCTGAAAGAGCTGGAAAACCTGGACCCATACAAATCAGCTGGGCTTGACAATCTGGACCCCCTATTTCTGAAACTGTCCGCCGCCATTGTCGCACCCCCTATTACCAGCCTGTTCAACCTCTCCTTCGTATCATCTGAGATCCCCAAGGATTGGAAAGCTGCCGCGGTCATCCCCCTCTTCAAAGGGGGAGACACCCTGGACCCAAACTGTTACAGACCTATATCCATCCTGCCCTGCCTATCTAAGGTCTTCGAAAGCCAAGTCAACAAACAGATCACTGACCATCTCGAATCCCACCGTACCTTCTCCGCTGTGCAATCCGGTTTCCGAGCCGGTCACGGGTGCACCTCAGCCACGCTCAAGGTACTAAACGATATCATAACCGCCATCGATAAAAGACATTACTGTGCAGCCGTCTTCATCGACCTGGCCAAGGCTTTCGACTCTGTCAATCACCATATTCTTATCGGCAGACTCAGTAGCCTCGGTTTTTCTAATGACTGCCTTGCCTGGTTCACCAACTACTTTGCAGACAGAGTTCAGTGTGTCAAATCGGAGGGCATGTTGTCCGGTCCTCTGGCAGTCTCTATGGGGGTACCACAGGGTTCAATTCTCGGGCCGACTCTTTTCTCTGTATACATCAATGATGTTGCTCTTGCTGCGGGCGATTCCCTGATCCACCTCTACGCAGACGACACCATTCTATATACTTCCGGCCCTTCCTTGGACACTGTGCTATCTAACCTCCAAACGAGCTTCAATGCCATACAACACTCCTTCCGTGGCCTCCAACTGCTCTTAAACGCTAGTAAAACCAAATGCATGCTTTTCAACCGTTCGCTGCCTGCACCCGCACGCCCGACTAGCATCACCACCCTGGACGGTTCCGACCTAGAATATGTGGACATCTATAAGTACCTAGGTGTCTGGCTAGACTGCAAACTCTCCTTCCAGACTCATATCAAACATCTCCAATCCAAAATCAAATCAAGAATCGGCTTTCTATTCCGCAACAAAGCCTCCTTCACTCACGCCGCCAAACTTACCCTAGTAAAACTGACTATCCTACCGATCCTCGACTTCGGCGATGTCATCTACAAAATAGCTTCCAATACTCTACTCAGAAAACTGGATGCAGTTTATCACAGTGCCATTTGTTTTGTTACTAAAGCACCTTATACGACCCACCACTGCGACCTGTATGCCCTAGTCGGCTGGCCCTCGCTACATGTTCGTCGTCAGACCCACTGGCTCCAGGTCATCTACAAGGCTATGCTAGGTAAAGTGCCGCCTTATCTCAGTTCACTGGTCACGATGGCTACACCCACCCGCAGCACGCGCTCCAGCAGGTGTATCTCACTGATCATCCCTAAAGCCAAAACCTCATTTGGACGCCTTTCCTTCCAGTTCTCTGCTGCCTGCGACTGGAACGAATTGCAAAAATCTCTGAAGTTGGAGACTTTTATCTCCCTCAACAACTTTAAAAATCTGCTATCCGAGCAGCTAACCGATCGCTGCAGCTGTACATAGTCCATCTGTAAACTACCCACCCAATTTACCTACCTCACCCCCCATACTGCTTTTATTTATTTACTTTTCTGCTCTTTTGCACACCAGTATCTCTTCTTGCACATGATCATCTGATGATTTATCACTCCAGTGTTAATCTGCTAAATTGTAATTATTCGATTTATTGCCTACCTCATGCCTTTTGCACACATTGTATATAGATTCTCTTTTTTTTCTACCATGTTATTGACTTGTTTATTGTTTACTCCATGTGTAACTCTGTGTTGTCTGTTCACACTGCTATGCTTTATCTTGGCCAGGTCGCAGTTGCAAATGAGAACTTGTTCTCAACTAGCCTACCTGGTTAAATAAAGGTGAAATAAAAAATAAAAAAAAATAAATAAAGCGATATGTAGGTAGAGACCTGTTCCCAGACCTCTTGTGAGCAGGTCCTCATTAAGAGATATGTAGGTAGAGACCTGTTCCCAGACCTCTTGTTAGCAGGTCCTCATTAAGAGATGTGTAGGTAGAGACCTCTTCCCAGACCTCTTGTTAGCAGGTCCTCATTAAGAGATATGTAGGTAGAGACCTGTTCCCAGACCTCTTGTTAGCAGGTCCTCATTAAGAGATATGTAGGTAGAGACCTGTTCCCAGACCTCTTGTTAGCAGGTCCTCATTAAGAGATATGTAGGTAGAGACCTCTTCCCAGACCTCTTGTTAGCAGGTCCTCATTAAGAGATATGTAGGTAGAGACCTGTTCCCAGACCTCTTGTTAGCAGGTCCTCATTAAGCGATATGTAGGTAGAGACCTGTTCCCAGACCTCTTGTGAGCAGGTCCTCATTAAGAGATATGGCGGTAGAGACCTGTTCCCAGACCTCTTGTTAGCAGGTCCTCATTAAGAGATGTGTAGGTAGAGACCTCTTCCCAGACCTCTTGTTAGCAGGTCCTCATTAAGAGATATGTAGGTAGAGACCTCTTCCCAGACCTCTTGTGAGCAGGTCCTCATTAAGAGATATGGCGGTAGAGAACTCTTCCCAGACCTCTTGTTAGCAGGTCCTCATTAAGAGATATGTAGGTAGAGACCTGTTCCCAGACCTCTTGTTAGCAGGTCCTCATTAAGAGATATGTAGGTAGAGACCTCTTCCCAGACCTCTTGTTAGCAGGTCCTCATTAAGAGATATGTAGGTAGAGACCTGTTCCCAGACCTCTTGTTAGCAGGTCCTCATTAAGAGATGTGTAGGTAGAGACCTCTTCCCAGACCTCTTGTTAGCAGGTCCTCATTAAGAGATATGTAGGTAGAGACCTGTTCCCAGACCTCTTGTTAGCAGGTCCTCATTAAGAGATATGTAGGTAGAGACCTCTTCCCAGACCTCTTGTTCTCTTGTTAGCAGGTCCTCATTAAGAGATGTGGCGGTAGAGACCTCTTCCCAGACCTCTTGTTAGCAGGTCCTCATTAAGCGATATGTAGGTAGAGACCTGTTCCCAGACCTCTTGTTCTCTTGTGGGTAATTTCAAAGCTTAATGATGCTAAAAGCCAAAAAGGTACAATATTGGTAGCCTGAGACTGATGAAGAATGTGTTTCATTCTGCAAGAGCAGAATGTTCTGTACCCACTTATGATAAATACCTTGTCAGACTACTGGAGTAGAGAAAATATCCCATGTCTTTCCATCTAGCTACCACACACACAGAGAGAGAGAGAGAGACAGAGACAGAGACAGAGATAGAGATAGAGACAGAGAGAGAGAGAGAGAGAGAGAGAGAGAGAGAGAGAGAGAGAGAGAGAGAGAGTGGCCTCAAACAGCTCTCTCTCTCTCTGCTGAGAAGCAGGCTAGAACTAGTAGTAACAGCGATGAAATGCTGTCTTTACTAGGGGCGTGTCTAAAGAGGAATCATGTAGTTATGAACATTCATCTGTACCTGACGACTTTGGTTAACGATCACATCTGGCTTTAGGCAGGATGTGTTCTCAGTTACTATGGCGATGTCAGCTGATAAAGGGGAACAGTATAAGTGTAAATGGTACGTCGCTCTTCCCAATTTATTTTTTATTTTACTAGGCAAAAGTCAGTTAAGAAGACATTCTTATTTTCAATGACGGCCTAGGAACAGTGGGTTAACTGCCTTGTTCAGGGGGCAGAACGACAGATTTTTACCTTGTCAGCTCGGGGATTCGATCTTGCAACCTTTCGGTTAATAGTCCAATGCTCTCTAACCACTAGGCTACCTGCCGCCCACGGGAGCACGAGCAATACGAGCACATGATATTGCACCACAATGGCACTTTGTCTGACATCATTTAATATAGTGATTATCCACTATCAGTGACTGATATTATTAAAGAAGGTCGATGAGAATGGTTTGTATCCCTGACAATGTATATCAGTGACTGATATTGTTAAAGAAGGTCGATGAGAATGGTTTGTATCCCTGACAATGTATATCAGTGACTGATTTTGTTAAAGAAGGTCGATGAGAATGGTTTGTATCCCTGACAATGTATATCAGTGACTGATATTGTTAAAGAAGGTCGATGAGAATGGTTTGTATCCCTGACAATGTATATCAGTGACTGATTTTGTTAAAGAAGGTCGATGAGAATGGTTTGTATCCCTGACAATGTATATCAGTGACTGATTTTGTTAAAGAAGGTCGATGAGAATGGTTTGTATCCCTGACAATGTATATCAGTGACTGATATTGTTAAAGAAGGTCGATGAGAATGGTTTGTATCCATGACAATGTATATCGGTGACTGATTTTGTTAAAACGGGTCAATGAGAATGGTTTGTATCCCTGACAATGTATATCGGTGACTGACATCTCCTCAAGGGATTCTTGAATATGACAATTTTTTTGTCTTGTTTTCTGAGAGCAACTCTACTAGACTAGAGCATAAACTAAATAGTATAAAGAAATACCCAAAAATAAGCAAACTAAGAAAAAGAGCATGAATTGATAATGAATCTATTACTTGAATAGTCAAATGAATCACAGTCAAGAATATAAATACAATCCATTAAATGATGTTATGCCAGATACATTGTTTTTGAGGCGAAGTAAGCAGTGTACATATACATGGCATAAAAAATGAAATATCATTATCCTTTGGAATAGGCGTTCACCTGTAGAGCGTTCCACTGTCACCGTTGCGCTACAGTTGATGGCTGTTTGGCATGTCCTAGATGCAACACAGACCATGTAAAAAAAATCCAACATTAAACTATAGATACAACATTCTGAACACGAGAGAATACATTCTACTGCGTCCTGCTTCCCTTTTTTTTTGCAGTGAGATTAAAGTCAAATCTTAAGTAAATCATTTTCAGAGAAGATAAAAACTTGAGTTCACGTTTGAGTTCCGCATCTCGTGTTTAAAATGTCCTCGTACACAAGTGTTAAACAAATTGTGTTCGTGCTCTATCATCAATTGTCTGTTGAATATAGCTATAGGTTTGTTATGGAATGATCACTGTTTTATTTAGCCATTTTTTTGCACACAATTCCATCAAATCCCAACCATGATAATTAGTCACAGCTCTTGTGTTGCCTAATGACATCATGTTATAACCCAGAGCAGGGTTCGGGGTCAAAAACAAAGCATAACTTGTAACAACATGATAAAAAACCTGAAGTCGTTTTGTTCAAGGATTTTTATATTTTCCACCATTCCTTGGTAGTCACAGTCATTTATTGTAATGACATGAGCTTAACCTTGTCTACCTCCAGAATGCAGATTCTGAAAGTCACGTCAGTTGTGATGTTTTGACGAGTAGTTCCGTAATAATGCATTGTGTTTCGGATAGGACGTGATGAGAGTAAAATAAAACTGGAATGAGATAATATATGAACATTTAAAACAGCTGTTGTTGTTTATATGGTTTTACGCGTCACTCTGAGGGAGGACGCGACGACAAAATATATTCACAACAGTTGGGGTTTAATTTCCTCTGAAATTACAACTTCCTGAATCATTTCCCTGCGATGTCTTTGCGTTACAGACAAAAGATGTACAGTTTTCTGAGATTACGAGGAAAATTAATAATGTCCTGACGTTCTATTCGTAATGCTTAGCATCAATCAAGCATGAGAAAAATTAAATAATGTAGCAAATCAATTAAAAAACATGATATGAACACACACACAGGTGATAATAACAAAATGTACAAAACACAAAATAACATTATAGCAGTTCAAATAAAACATGGAAATAACAGAAAGCCAGAAAATAATATTGAAATCTAACAAATAAACGTCTAGTAATATACTCACTATAATAATCAAAGTCTAGAACGCTGGTCAAAAACACACCTGGCATCTCTCAGTCAATCCTGGACACCCTCAGTGAGCTTTCAGTTTCAAAAGGGGAAGTTTTTAAAACAACTGTTATCTTATACTCATCACTTTGTCTCTTTGAACCGAGTTCAAATTTGTAGAGGTACATGACCTAGACATTGTTCAGGTTGGACCATCTTATGTTGAAGTGGTCAGTAAAAGGAATTGTGGGTATTGGAATAGAGGGAAACGGGAGGTGGCATTGGAGGATCATCTTCCTGAATGGCTGCTGACACTGAACTAGACCAGAGATGAAAATAACTACAATCATAACTGAATTGGCTGACTGACCGACTACCTGACTGACTGATTGTCTGACTGTCTGACTGACTGTGCAAAGTGTTATAGAGAGATAGTGAGGTATATGGCATGTTCTGAATGAACGAATGGACACCAGTTACAACGCACTGAGGTACTGTGAAGGGATGGGTTTTTCTGTTTTCAGATATTACCTACATGGTCAGACAAGCACTGACCGTGATGGATAGGATGGTATGAATGTATCCCACAAGAGACGGTGTAAATGTTTAAATGTACATGTACAACATTCAACAGAGTCCAGTTAACTGATGAGCATGTGATTACAGAGGTATCTGACAGCTACAGAGACATTTCAAAATGGCCACCTGTCACCTATTCTGAATGGCTTTTAAAAAATGAGTTATTTGTGGAACACGACAGGGCTGTCCCTTCACTCCTCCTTAGTTTGAGTTTTACAGCGGAATTCCGTGATTACTCAAGACACAGTGGGCTGAACCAAGCCTCTCTTTACACAGCGTTAGAGGAGAGTTATCTTAGACTAGTTCCACTGTGCTGTATGTCTGGGCTAGCTGGCATAGTGGTGATGCTGTGTGTTTTTACAAGGGGAGTTTCTATTTGGCAGGGAGAGAGAAAAGCTGATTCTGGTTTCTTTTAGGTGACTGGGAAGAGAGAGGCCCATGGGGAGGCAGGAGGGTATGGGGGATACTGAGGGGGGAGTCAGGGGGACAAGGCTGGCCATTCACAGGCCTGACACCTGCTTCCTTCACCCTGTGAAGGATTCCTAGAACTCTCTCCAGCTGGACTCTCTCTTCTCCTTGCGTGTTGTGATGTGTGTGTGTGTGTGTGTGTGCGTGCGTGCGTGCGTGCGTGTGTGTGTGTGTGTGTGTGTGTGTGTGTGTGTGTGTGTGTGTGTGTGTGTGTGTGTGTGTGTGTGTGCGAGCATGTGTGTGTAGCCTTTTACTGAAAGCCAACACTGAGGCGGTACAACGGCAGCCCAGCCAAAACCAAGGACCTCAGCTTAGCTCATTGAGAAGCTAAAGCACAGTAGATTAGTCAGAGAGGAAGCAGAGAAATCCTCAGACTATTTTAGACCTGGAGGCATTCATTTAGCCCGGCCATAATTTACAATGTCTTTAATACAGAGTGTAGACTGACATGAGCACCCGCTGTGCTGAAAGCTAGATCCGTCTTATATTTTCCTGAACCTTTCACTGGGTTTGGACTAGAAACGCTGCCAACAGAGCTTGGAACACGGCTGGTAGTTCCAAGAAAGCATAGAGAAAGGGAGACACGCTGCAGAGCTTTGCCTTTCAGCTGGAGTCAATGTGGTCACGTCTCAAAATGGCACCCTATTCTCTATTATAGTGCACTACTTCAGAGAGATAATATCTATGGCTGTCCCAAATGGCACTCTTCCCTATATAGTGCACTACTTCAGAGAGATAATATCTATGGCTGTCCCAAATGGCACTCTTCCCTATATAGTGCACTACTTCAGAGATAATATCTATGGCTGTCCCAAATGGCACCCTATTCTCTATATATAGTGCACTACTTTTGACTAGGGCCCAATAGGGAATAGGGTGCCATTTGGGAGCCATCCTGTAGGTCCTTCACGAGTACGATCACAGAGGAAACGGTACAGATAAAACCAGGCCTTTATGAGAGTGGGTCTACAGGCTGTTTACAATGATGAGATTGTTTTAAAACAGGCTGTAAAGAACACGTTGAGGTAATCTACTGTAAAACTGAAATCGGAGGGCCTTCCCAGAGCTATAAACCAAGCCTTGGGTGTGTTTGGGAACCTGAGGCATGCTAGAAACAGTTGGATGGTAGGGTACTAATAAAAATGGCACGGTAATAATAAAAACATTGCCACATTGCAAAGTTGCATCTTAAATGGTACACTATTCCCTATAAAGCCCTGGTCAAAAGTAGTGCACTGTATAGAGAATAGGGTGCTAGAATAGGGTGCCACCGCCTAGGTATGAAACCTGTGACTTCATGTAGAGACAGATCGGATCGTCAAGGTAACGAGAACAACTGTTGAGGGAAGAATTCTCAGTGAATCTAAAAGGGAAGCCAACGACATGGTTAACACCGTATTCATCAGGAGATTTTTCTCTCCTCTGCACTGTTTGTCCTGTGTGACTAAGTCAAGTTTCTGTACGTCACATAACTCAAGATAAAGTCAAGATTAAAGACCAAATTAATGACTAATGCTTCCCGCCATGCGTCTCTTTACTGGTCCCATTCACCTGGAGTTTTTCCTCACTCCTGTCCTGTGCAGTCTGTCCTGTGCAGTCTGTCCTGTGCAGTCTGTCCTGTGATTAAGTCAATTTTCTGTACAGTCACTCTGGGCCAACTCAAGGGTGCAGTGTCAGGAGTAAAATTGAACTTTAGTGACCTTTTGTGACATTTAGAAGCTGGTAGAAGGGGGTGAAGGCGGTTTACAGTAACACCTCGGCGAGGTTCTCAGAGTGTTCCTTATAACAGATTACCAGTGATAGATAGTATTTTTATTATACCACACAGTTCTTATAGGGATTCTTATAATGACTCCATCTGGCCTCTAATCTCTGTCTATGGTAGATAGAATATTTTGTAGAGATAGCTAGAGGAGTTAACTATCCTTTAAAAATAGCTACAAGTGGATGTTCTGCCCTCGGGAACGAACTGTTATCCCTGTACAAGCTACAGGTTATTTAACTGTCCTCATGTCTCCCAGGCTGTTATAGAGTTAGCTGTAGGATAGAGCTGTAGGGCCTTGTAGGAGCTAGTTAACTGTCCTCATGTCTCCCAGGCTGTTATAGATTTAGCTAGCTGTAGGATAGAGCTGTAGGGCCTTGTAGGAGCTAGTTAACTGTCCTCATGTCTCCCAGGCTGTTATAGAGTTAGCTAGCTGTAGGATAGAGCTGTAGGGCCTTGTAGGAGCTAGTTAACTGTCCTCATGTCTCCCAGGCTGTTATAGATTTAGCTAGCTGTAGGATAGAGCTGTAGGGCCTTGTAGGAGCTAGTTAACTGTCCTCATGTCTCCCAGGCTGTTATAGATTTAGCTAGCTGTAGGATAGAGCTGTAGGGCCTTGTAGGAGCTAGTTAACTGTCCTCATGTCTCCCAGGCTGTTATAGATTTAGCTAGCTGTAGGATAGAGCTGTAGGGCCTTGTAGGAGCTAGTTAACTGTCCTCATGTCTCCCAGGCTGTTATAGATTTAGCTAGCTGTAGGATAGAGCTGTAGGGCCTTGTAGGAGCTAGTTAACTGTCCTCATGTCTCCCAGGCTGTTATAGATTTAGCGAGCTGTAGGGCCTTGTAGGAGCTAGTTAACTGTCCTCATGTCTCCCAGGCTGTTATAGATTTAGCTAGCTGTAGGATAGAGCTGTAGGGCCTTGTAGGAGCTAGTTAACTGTCCTCATGTCTCCCAGGCTGTTATAGATTTAGCTAGCTGTAGGATAGAGCTGTAGGGCCTTGTAGGAGCTAGTTAACTGTCCTCATGTCTCCCAGGCTGTTATAGATTTAGCTAGCTGTAGGATAGAGCTGTAGGGCCTTGTAGGAGCTAGTTAACTGTCCTCATGTCTCCCAGGCTGTTATAGATTTAGCTAGCTGTAGGATAGAGCTGTAGGGCCTTGTAGGAGCTAGTTAACTGTCCTCATGTCTCCCAGGCTGTTATAGATTTAGCTAGCTGTAGGATAGAGCTGTAGGGCCTTGTAGGAGCTAGTTAACTGTCCTCATGTCTCCCAGGCTGTTATAGATTTAGCGAGCTGTAGGGCCTTGTAGGAGCTAGTTAACTGTCCTCATGTCTCCCAGGCTGTTATAGATTTAGCTAGCTGTAGGATAGAGCTGTAGGGCCTTGTAGGAGCTAGTTAACTGTCCTCATGTCTCCCAGGCTGTTATAGAGTTAGCTAGCTGTAGGATAGAGCTGTAGGGCCTTGTAGGAGCTAGTTAACTGTCCTCATGTCTCCCAGGCTGTTATAGATTTAGCTAGCTGTAGGATAGAGCTGTAGGGCCTTGTAGGAGCTAGTTAACTGCCCTCGTTTCTCCCAGGCTGTTATAGATTTAGCTAGCTGTAGGATAGAGCTGTAGGGCCTTGTAGGAGCTAGTTAACTGTCCTCATGTCTCCCAGGCTGTTATAGATTTAGCTAGCTGTAGGATAGAGCTGTAGGGCCTTGTAGGAGCTAGTTAACAGCCCTCATGTCTCCCAGGCTGTTATAGATTTAGCTAGCTGTAGGATAGAGCTGTAGGGCCTTGTAGGAGCTAGTTAACTGTCCTCATGTCTCCCAGGCTGTTATAGATTTAGCTAGCTGTAGGATAGAGCTGTAGGGCCTTGTAGGAGCTAGTTAACTGTCCTCATGTCTCCCAGGCTGTTATAGATTTAGCTAGCTGTAGGATAGAGCTGTAGGGCCTTGTAGGAGCTAGTTAACTGTCCTCATGTCTCCCAGGCTGTTATAGATTTAGCTAGCTGTAGGATAGAGCTGTAGGGCCTTGTAGGAGCTAGTTAACTGCCCTCGTTTCTCCCAGGCTGTTATAGATTTAGCTAGCTGTAGGATAGAGCTGTAGGGCCTTGTAGGAGCTAGTTAACTGTCCTCATGTCTCCCAGGCTGTTATAGATTTAGCTAGCTGTAGGATAGAGCTGTAGGGCCTTGTAGGAGCTAGTTAACTGTCCTCATGTCTCCCAGGCTGTTATAGATTTAGCTAGCTGTAGGATAGAGCTGTAGGGCCTTGTAGGAGCTAGTTAACTGTCCTCATGTCTCCCAGGCTGTTATAGATTTAGCTAGCTGTAGGATAGAGCTGTAGGGGCTTGTAGGAGCTAGTTAACTGTCCTCATGTCTCCCAGGCTGTTATAGATTTAGCTAGCTGTAGGATAGAGCTGTAGGGCCTTGTAGGAGCTAGTTAACTGTCCGCATGTCTCCCAGGCTGTTATAGAGTTAGCTAGCTGTAGGATAGAGCAGTAGGGCCTTGTAGGAGCTAGTTAACTGTCCTCATGTCTCCCAGGCTGTTATAGATTTAGCTAGCTGTAGGATAGAGCTGTAGGGCCTTGTAGGAGCTAGTTAACTGTCCTCATGTCTCCCAGGCTGTTATAGAGTTAGCTAGCTGTAGGATAGAGCTGTAGGGCCTTGTAGGAGCTAGTTAACTGTCCTCGTCATGTCTCCCAGCCTGTATGGGGCTATAATACCTCTAGATAACTGTCCTCCTCATGTCTCCCAGCCTGTATGGGACTATAATAACTAGTTAACTGTCCTCCTCATGTCTCCCAGCCTGTATGGGACTATAATAACTAGTTAACTGTCCTCCTCATGTCTCCCAGCCTGTATTAGGCTATAATAACTAGATAACTGTCCTCCTCATGTCTCCCAGCCTGTATGGGACTATAATAACTAGTTAACTGTCCTCCTCATGTCTCCCAGCCTGTATGAGGCTATAATAACTCTAGTTAACTGTCCTCCTCATGTCTCCCAGCCTGTATGGGGCTATAATAACTCTAGTTAACTGTCCTCCTCATGTCTCCCAGCCTGTATGGGACTATAATAACTAGTTAACTGTCCTCCTCATGTCTCCCAGCCTGTATGGGGCTATAATAACTAGTTAACTGTCCTCCTCATGTCTCCCAGCCTGTATGGGGCTATAATAACTCTAGTTAACTGTCCTCCTCATGTCTCCCAGCCTGTATGGGGCTATAATAACTAGATAACTGTCCTCCTCATGTCACCATGTGTTTATGATCTAGTCCTCCTCCCTGTCATTAGTGTCTTCCTGTCCTTCACCACCATGTCTCTGGAGATAGACCCTGTAATAACACCTCACACACACCCTGTCTGTCAACATGACACAGCGATGTGTGTGTGTACTGTGTACTGTGTGTGTGTGTGTGTGTGTGTGTGTGTGTGTGTGTGTGTGTGTGTGTGTGTGTGTGTGTGTGTGTGTGTGTGTGTGTGTGTGTGTGTGTGTGTGTGTGTGTGTGTGTGTGTGTGTGTACTGTATGTGTGTGTGTACTGTATGTGTGTGTGTGTAGCTGGGTGAATCGTGAGGACGATACTAATAAGATCAGGGGTGGGTGGCCAAACCCCAAACCATGTGCAGGGTTTTGTTCCAACCCTGCAGTAACACGGCCTAAAGTGTTGTTGAGGACGAGGGGTTTTGAGACCTGTGTTGACCGTACAGCATCTGAGGACTGGTGTGTTTACACGGGAACTTATCTCTCACGGATAATCCTGCATCTTGACGCAATTACACAAGAGTTGAGTTCTAGGTGTCTGAGATGACATGGGAACTAGACACCTCTGCCCTGGATGAGGTTATGAAGCAAGGCAGTTAGACACGTCTCTACTCTCATCTTCACATCCCCCTTTTGAAGAAGTCTTACGTGTTGACGGACACAGCTCACTGCCACACTGTGGTTCACTTACGTAAGAGATTCAAGTCAGAGATATGGGCTCTTGGATTCAAATGAAAGTGAAAGAGGGAACAGTATGTTTTGTCTCTCTCTCTCTCTCTCTCTCTCTAGTTTCCACTGGTTATTTTGTGTCATCGCCATTCAAAGATAAGACCTAGTTGTGAAGGACTACTTCCATGGGTTCTTTCAGTGTGAAAAACAAAACATAATTTATTCAAGGAGAGGAGTGCAATTCTGTTTGAGTGTAAGGCTATTGTGTGTGTGTGTGTGTGTGTGTGTGTGTGTGTGTGTGTGTGTGTGTGTGTGTGTGTGTGTGTGTGTGTGTGCGTGCGTGCGTGCGTGCGTGCGTGCGTGCGTGCGTGCGTGCGTGCGTGCGTGCGTGCGTGTGTGTGTTTCTGCGTATCTTCATTGTGTCCATTCATTTCAAGCTATCAAAGAGGCCTTCCCTGAGCAGGGCAGAAGATTCAACCTGCATTGAATTTCAGAGTAAAGTGATGTTTTGTATTTGTGCAAGTCAAGTTAAAAAAAGAAATAAAACTGTGTGTTTATAATCCTGAGGATGAAGATGAAATCTCTCTCCCTTTCGCCATTTCAAATAAATGTAACGTCGTGTAGTATTTAGAATATCGAATATCCCGTGTTCTTTCCTGGCTGATTCTGCTAACGTTAAGTACCACAACCTAAATGAAACAATATAACAAATGGGAGCAATGGCCACCGACACAGTACATTTGTATACTATGGAAATATCGCCATCAAGAAAAGCATTCTTTTTTTGTCTTTGCTGTTGAAAGGATTGCTCTCCAATAGGCAGTATAGTACATGATGTAGAAGACAGTACAATGCAGCAAGCAGACAGAGCATTGGAAAGGAGGCTGGCTAGGTAAGTAACTGTGCAATAAGTGGAATGGCGGGGGAGGGAGGCGGGGGGTGGGGGGGGTCCCAATTAGGACCAGAGCCAATCAGAGGAACCCTACTGACCAAAATAACGAATCAGAGTTACTGCTGGGGTTGTGGCGTAGTCCCATTGAAGTCAAGGTTAGGGTGAGACGTTAGAACAAGGGACAGGGGCATCAAGTTCTTTGAAAGGATTCCTTCTACCACCACCTGTCATGGTAAAAAGACTCAAGTGTGACTGGAGCGGGTGCTAAAGAGGATCCAGTCTAAGACCACCATCATGATAAAAAAATATTTAAATCGCCTATTTCCATCGCAATGCTGTGGTGGGCTGAGACATTCCACAGGGCACCGGTGTAAAACCCAAACCCTGTGGTGGAAAAGGCCTAAAACAGACTGAAAGAGTCCTGTCCTGTCTGTGGGGGTGTGTCTTGTCTTGTCTTGTGGGTGGGTGGGTCAATCAGGGCATTGGAGGCAGAGCCTGAAAGTGCTGTTGGCGGGGGCTTTAAGGCGAGTTAGCTGGGCTGAGGGTGGGGCTGGGGGTGGGGCTTAGGGTGGGGCTGGACGAGTCGGAGCGGCTGTTGTAGTCGCTGAGGGATCCGGGGCGTGTACTCCCGACCACGCCCATTCCTCCGCCCATTCTTCCGCCAACTCCTCCCATTCCTCCTCCCATTCCTCCGCCACACCCGTACGGCCGTTTCAACATGGCGGGCTGGAACTCAGAGTGGCGGCGAGCGTGCTTCATCAGGTGGTCGCTACGCATGAAGCGCTTGTCGCAGAGCGGGCAGCTGAACTTCTTCTCCCCGGTGTGGGTGCGGTAGTGACGGGCCAGCTCATCCGAACGGGCAAACTTCTTGTTACAGTCAGTCCAGGTGCAGGGGAAGGGACGCTCTCCTGGAAGACACACACAGAGAGAGAGAGAGAGAGAGAGAGAGAGAGAGAGAGAGAGAGAGAGAGAGAGAGAGAGAGTAATTAGTTTACTGTTCATTTTTATTGTTTATTTCACTTTTGTTTATTATCTACCTCACTTGCTTTGGCAGTGTTAACATATGTTTCCCATGCCAATAAAGCCCTTAAATTGAATTGTATTGAGAGAGAGAGAGAGAGAGACAGAGAGAGAGAGAGAGAGAGAGAGAGAGAGAGAGAGAGAGAGAGAGAGATGGGACAACCATACTGTATGGAGGGAGAAGAATTACATTCCTATGGTATGTCCCCCTGGACAAGCGAACTAGTTAACTAGACTAAACAATCATAGGTCCTAGACAAAACATATAGCTCTATACATGATAACAATCATATAGCTCTATACAGGATAACAATCATATAGATCTATACAGGATAACAGTTGGGAGCCCCTGCCCTATATTAATGTAGTTGGAGACCCCTGCCCTATATTAATGTAGTTGGAGACCCCTGCCCTATATTAATGTAGTTGGAGACCCCTGCCCTATATTAATGTAGTTGGAGACCACGGCCCTATATTAATGTAGTTGGAGGCCCCTGCCCTATATTAATGTAGTTGGAGACTCCTGCCCTATATTAATGTAGTTGGAGACCCCTGCCCTATATTAATGTAGTTGGAGACCCCTGCCCTATATTAATGTAGTTGGAGACCCCTGCCCTATATTAATGTAGTTGGAGACCCCTGCCCTATATTAATGTAGTTGGAGGCCCCTGCCCTATATTAATGTAGTTGGAGACCCCTGCCCTATATTAATGTAGTTGGGAACCCCTGCCCTATATTAATGTAGTTGGAGACTCCTGCCCTATATTAATGTAGTTGGAGACCCCTGCCCTATATTAATGTAGTTGGGGACCCCTGCCCTATATTAGTGTAGTTGGAGACCCCTGCCCTATATTAATGTAGTTGGGGACCCCTGCCCTATATTAATGTAGTTGGAGACCCCTGCCCTATATTAATGTAGTTGGAGACCCCTGCTCTATATTAATGTAGTTGGAGACCCCTGCCCTATATTAATGTAGTTGGAGACCCCTGCCCTATATTAATGTAGTTGGGAACCCCTGCCCTATATTAATGTAGTTGGGGACCCCTGCCCTATATTAATGTAGTTGGGAACCCCTGCCCTATATTAATGTAGTTGGGAACCCCTGCCCTATAGTAATGTAGTTGGAGACCCCTGCCCTATATTAGTGTAGTTGGAGACCCCTGCCCTATATTAATGTAGTTGGGGACCCCTGCCCTATATTAATGTAGTTGGAGACCCCTGCCCTATATTAATGTAGTTGGAGACCCCTGCCCTATATTAATGTAGTTGGAGACCCCTGCCCTATATTAATGTAGTTGGAGACCCCTGCCCTATATTAGTGTAGTTGGAGACCCCTGCCCTATATTAATGTAGTTGGAGACTCCTGCCCTATATTAATGTAGTTGGGAACCCCTGCCCTATATTAATGTAGTTGGGAACCCCTGCCCTATATTAATGTAGTTGGAGACCCCTGCCCTATATTAATGTAGTTGGGAACCCCTGCCCTATATTAATGTAGTTGGGAACCCCTGCCCTATATTAATGTAGTTGGGGACCCCTGCCCTATATTAATGTAGTTGGAGACCCCTGCCCTATATTAATGTAGTTGGAGACCCCTGCCATATATTAATGTAGTTGGGGACCCCTGCCCTATATTAATGTAGTTGGAGACCCCTGCCCTATATTAATGTAGTTGGGGACCCCTGCCCTATATTAATATAGTTGGGGGACCCCTGCCCTATATTAATGTAGTTGGAGACCCCTGCCCTATATTAATGTAGTTGGAGACCCCTGCCCTATATTAATGTAGTTGGAGACCCCTGCCCTATATTAATGTAGTTGGAGACCCCTGCCCTATATTAATGTAGTTGGAGACCCCTGCCCTATATTAGTGTAGTTGGGAACCCCTGCCCTATATTAATGTAGTTGGAGACCCCTGCCCTATATTAATGTAGTTGGGGCCCCTGCCCTATATTAATGTAGTTGGAGACCCTGCCCTATATTAGTGTAGTTGGAGACCCCTGCCCTATATTAATGTAGTTGGGAACCCCGGCCCTATATTAATGTAGTTGGGGACCCCTGCCCTATATTAATGTAGTTGGAGACCCCTGCCCTATATTAATGTAGTTGGGGACACCTGCCCTATATTAATGTAGTTGGAGACCCCTGCCCTATATTAGTGTAGTTGGAGACCCCTGCCCTATATTAGTGTAGTTGGGGACCCCTGCCCTATATTAATGTAGTTGGGAACACCTGCCCTAAAGGCAGTGGGCACATGGACATTTGAGAGGATTGGGTAGGTATCATTGTAATAATAGCTTAATCTTGTCTTCTGATTGGCCAGGTGGAAATATTGCCATATTGCTTCCACCTATCCATTCCTCACTGAGGGCCTCTGAGTCCCTCCCTTTGTCAGTCTATAGATCTGACCTCTCCCTAACCTTTGCACTCTGGTTGAGGTAAGGAGACAACAGAAGACATAACACATCTACACACTGTAATCACAGCATCTCCATTTCCTGGAGTAGTGTCAGCATCCCAAATGGCACCCTATTTCCCATAGGGCTCTGATCAAAAAGTAGTGCACTACATAGGGTGGTTCTGGTCTAAAGTAGTGCACTATGTAGGGTTCTGGTCTAAAGTAGTGCACTACATAGGGTGGTTCTGGTCTAAAGTAGTGCACTATGTAGGGTTCTGGTCTAAAGTAGTGCACTATGTAGGGTTCTGGTCTAAAGTAGTGCACTATGTAGGGTTCTGGTCAAAAGTAGTGCACTATGTAGGGTTCTGGTCAAAAGTAGTGCACTATGTAGGGTTCTGGTAACAGGAAGTGGTGCACTAGGTAGGGTTCTGGTCTAAAGTAGTGCACTATGTAGGGTTCTGGACTAAAGTAGTGCAATATGTAGGGTTCTGGTATAAAGTAGTGCACTATGTAGGGTTCTGGTGTAAAGTAGTGCACAATGTAGGGTTCTGGTCTAAAGTAGTGCACTATGTAGGGTTCTGGTCTAAAGTAGTGCACTATGTAGGGTTCTGGTCTAAAGTAGTGCACTATGTAGGGTTCTGGTCTAAAGTAGTGCACTATATAGGGCCCTGGTCTAAAGTAGTGCACTATATAGGGCCCTGGTCTAAAGTAGTGCACTATATAGGGCCCTGGTCTAAAGTAGTGCACTATATAGGGCCCTGGTCTAAAGTGGTGCACTATATAGGGCCCTGGTCTAAAGTAGTGCACTATGTAGGGCCCTGGTCTAAAGTAGTGCACTATGTAGGGTTCTGGTCTAAAGTAGTGCACTATGTAGGGTTCTGGTCTAAAGTAGTGCACTATGTAGGGTTCTGGTCAAAAGTAGTGCACTATGTAGGGTTCTGGTCAAAAGTAGTGCACTATGTAGGGTTCTGGTAACAGGAAGTGGTGCACTAGGTAGGGTTCTGGTCTAAAGTAGTGCACTATGTAGGGTTCTGGTCTAAAGTAGTGCAATATGTAGGGTTCTGGTATAAAGTAGTGCACTATGTAGGGTTCTGGTGTAAAGTAGTGCACAATGTAGGGTTCTGGTCTAAAGTAGTGCACTATGTAGGGTTCTGGTCTAAAGTAGTGCACTACATAGGGTGGTTCTGGTCTAAAGTAGTGCACTAGGTAGGGTTCTGGTCTAAAGTAGTGCACTATATAGGGCCCTGGTCTAAAGTAGTGCACTATATAGGGCCCTGGTCTAAAGTAGTGCACTATATAGGGCCCTGGTCTAAAGTAGTGCACTATATAGGGCCCTGGTCTAAAGTGGTGCACTATATAGGGCCCTGGTCTAAAGTAGTGCACTATGTAGGGCCCTGGTCTAAAGTAGTGCACTATGTAGGGTTCTGGTCTAAAGTAGTGCACTATGTAGGGTTCTGGTCTAAAGTAGTGCACTATATAGGATGTAAGCTTGTGACAGTGGTGAGAATGCCGTCCCATCAAAGTCATCTGTGGCCCCGGGCGATACTTAGCGTTTTCATCTATCTTTGTTACAGTCCTCTCACAGGCCCTCTCGGAGAAGCCATGGTATCGGAGGAAACAGTGTTTTCAGTCAGAAAGCCATGTGTTTACTTCCAGAGAAGAGACACTCTGCAAGCCTTTACTATACCTCAAAGACAGATATATAAAATATATTTCATAAACTTACTCAGACAGCGGTAAAACTAGCATGTAAATGTTTAATTAGCAACAGATTTAAATGTGTAGATAAAGTGTAATATGGTCTTACAAAGCTGGAATGAGTATTAGTTTCCAGGCAGGCAGTGTATGATGTAGCTAGAATCTTTCCATAATAAACCTTCCCATAATAAACCTCCACATAATAAACCTCCCCATAATAAACCTCCCCATAATAAACCTCCCCATAATAAACCTTCCCATAATAAACCTCCCCATAATAAACCTTCCCATAATAAACCTCCCCATAATAAACCTTCCCATAATAAACCTCCCCATAATAAACCTTCCCATAATAAACCTTCCCATAATAAACCTCCCCATAATAAACCTTCCCATAATAAACCTCCCCATAATAAACCTTCCCATAATAAACATTCCCATAATAAATCTTCCCATAATAAACCTTCCCATAATAAACCTCCCCATAATAAACCTCTCCATAATAAACCTCCCCATAATAAACCTTCCCATAATAAACCTCCCCATAATAAACCTTCCCATAATAAACCTTCCCATAATAAACCTACCCATAATAAACCTCCCCATAATAAACCTCTCCATAATAAACCTCCCCATAATAAACCTTCCCATAGCAGTTTCAAAGCCGTCTCTTGTAGAGGTTTTCAACGGCAGCCTTATGTGCAGTTCAATAGAAATGGAAACCCACATGATAATGATCTGTGAACCAGCACTCCTAGTTCCTGTTCTACCATGCTATTATCAACTGACACGGTACAGTAGAAACTACTGCCTCCCCTATACACTCCACCCTCCCCCTTCACTATACACTCCACCCTCCCCCTCCCACTATACACTCCACCTTCCCTATTCACTATACACTCCACCCTCCCCCTTCACTATACACTCCACCCTCCCCCTTCACTATACACTCCACCCTCCCCCTCCACTATAAACTCCACCCTCCCCCTCCACCCTCCCCCTTCACTATACACCCCCCCCCTCCACTATACACTCCACCCTCCCCCTCCACCCTCCCCCTCCACTATACACTCCACCCTCCCCCCCCCCCCTTCACTATACACTCCACCCTCCCCCTCCACTATACACTCCACCCTCCACTATACACTCCCCCCTCCCCCTCCACTATACACTCCACCCTCCCCCTCCACCCTCCCCTATACACTCCACCCTCCACCCTCCCCCTTCACTATACACTCCACCCTCCCCCTCCCCCCTCCCCCTCCACTATACACTCCACCCTCCCCCTTCACTATACACTCCACCCTCCCCCTCCACCCTCCCCCTTCACTATACACTCCACCCTCCCCCTCCCCCCTCCCCCTCCACTATACACTCCACCCTCCCCCTTCACTATACACTCCACCCTCCCCCTCCACCCTCCCCCTTCACTATACACTCCACCCTCCCCCTCCACCCTCCCCCTCCACTATACACTCCACCCTCCCCCTTCACTATACACTCCACCCTCCCCCTTCACTATACACTCCACCCTCCCCCTCCACTATACACTCCACCCTCCCCCTCCACTATACACTCCACCCTCCCCCTTCACTATACACTCCACCCTCCCCCTTCACTATACACTCCACCCTCCCCCTTCACTATACACTCCACCCTCCCCCTTCACTATACACTCCACCCTCCCCCTCCACTATACACTCCACCCTCCCCCTCCACTATACACTCCACCCTCCCCCTCCACCCTCTCCCTCCACTATACACTCCACCCTCCCCCTCCACTATACACTCCACCCTCCCCCTCCACTATACACTCCACCCTCCCCCTCCACCCTTCACTATACACTCCACCCTCCCCCTCCACCCTCCCCCTTCACTATACACTCCACCCTCCCCCTCCACCATACACTCCACCCTCCCCCTTCACTATACACTCCACCCTCCACTCTCCCCCTCCACTATACACTCCACCCTCCCCCTCCACTATACACTCCACCCTCCCCCTCCACTATACACTCCACCCTCCCCCTCCACTATACACTCCCCCTCCACTATACACTCCACCCTCCCCCTCCACTATACACTCCACCCTCCCCCTTCACTATACACTCCACCCTCCCCCTCTACTATACACTCCACCCTCCCCCTTCACTATACTATCCACCCTCCCCCTCCACTATACACTCCACCCTCCCCCTCCACTATACACTCCACCCTCCCCCTCCACTATACACTCCACCCTCCCCCTTCACTATACACTCCACCCTCCCCCTCCACTATACACTCCACCCTCCCCCTCCACTATACACTCCACCCTCCCCCCCCACTATACACTCCACCCTCCCCCTCCACTATACACTCCACCCTCCACTATACACTCCACCCTCCCCCTCCACTATACACTCCACCCTCCCCCTCCACTATACACTCCACCCTCCCCCTCCACTATACACTCCACCCTCCCCCTCCACTATACACTCCACCCTCCCCCTCCACTATACACTCCACCCTCCCCCTCCACTATACACTCCACCCTCCCCCTCCACTATACACTCCACCCTCCCCCTCCACTATACACTATCACCTCCTACCTGACTAACTCTACCAAACCAACAGCCACTGTCTTTCACCTCCTACCTGACTAACTCTACCAACACATACTACCTACTGACACTGTCTGTATCATCCTACCTGACTGATCCTACCAACACATACTACCTACTGACACTGTCTGTATCATCCTACCTGACTGATCCTAGCAACACATACTACCTACTGACACTGTCTGTATCATCCTACCTGACTGATCCTACCAACACATACTACCTACTGACACTGTCTGTATCATCCTACCTGACTGATCCTAGCAACCCAAAGAGCCTGCTGGGGATTTACTGTTGAGATGAGCTGAATTACAAAATACATCTGTTCATGTAACCTCAAGGGGCTGCTTCCCAAACAACACCCTATTCCGTACATAGCGCACGACTAGCCCTATTTGGCCCTGGTCAACAGTAGTGCACTATATAGGGAATAGAGTGCCGTTTGGGAAGCAGGCCCAGTTACAAAGCAGCAGAGGGTAACGTATCACTGTGCTTCAATATTTAACAGCTTTTCAGAGGTGACTGGATCTGGGAGGTGTCAGTGGTGGAGAGGAGACTGCTGGGATATCATGACTCAACAGACATCAGGTATCAACACAGTGGAGAGGAGACTGCTGGGATATCATGACTCAACAGACATCAGGTATCAACACAGTGGGAGGAGACTGCTGGGATATCATGACTCAACAGACATCAGGTATCAACACAGTGGAGAGGAGACTGCTGGGATACCATGACTCAACAGACATCAAGTATCAACACAGTGGAGAGGAGACTGCTGGGATATCATGACTCAACAGACATCAGGTACCAACACAGTGGAGAGGAGACTGCTGGGATACCATGACTCAACAGACATCAGGTATCAACACAGTGGAGAGGAGACTGCTGGGATACCATGACTCAACAGACATCAGGTATCAACACAGTGGAGAGGAGACTGCTGGGATATCATGACTCAACAGACATCAGGTAACAACACAGTGGAGAGGAGACTGCTGGGATACCATGACTCAACAGACATCAGGTATCAACACAGTGGAGAGGAGACTGCTGGGATATCATGACTCAACAGACATCAGGTATCAACACAGTGGAGAGGAGACTGCTGGGATATCATGACTCAACAGACATCAGGTATCAACACAGTGGAGAGGAGACTGCTGGGATATCATGACTCAACAGACATCAGGTATCAACACAGTGGAGAGGAGACTGCTGGGATATCATGACTCAACAGACATCAGGTACCAACACAGTGGAGAGGAGACTGCTGGGATATCATGACTCAACAGACATCAGGTACCAACACAGTGGAGGAGAGACTGCTGGGATATCATGACTCAACAGACATCAGGTATCAACACAGTGGAGAGGAGACTGCTGGGATATCATGACTCAACAGACATCAGGTATCAACACAGTGGAGAGGAGACTGCTGGGATATCATGACTCAACAGACATCAGTTATCACCTGAATTCTGATCACCTGTTCACACACCTGTATGTCATTATCACACACTATTTATTTCAGTTCTTTGCACCCCGTCATTGTGAGGTATTGTTTGTTTTGATACACATTCTATTCGGAGCTCTGTTCTTTTCCGTATTAGTCCTCCTGTGTATCGTAGTTTTTGGCCACCCTCACTAACGACACCTTTTTGCCTATTCCCTGCCTGTACTGTTGATCAGATTTCCTGTTATCAACCTCTTGCCTGATCTCCCGGACGACGTTATTAGCCTTTTACCTGCCTGTACTGTTGCCTTTTTGGACTCCCTGTGTATGACCTTCTGCCTGCCCCTGGACCCAGCTACCTGCCTCCTCCTGTGGTCCTTTGCTAATAAACACCAGCTGCGCCCTGCGCTTGAAACCAGCTCTCTGTCTCCCCTCGTGTTCATTTCAAGTACTGTAATCAGAATGGTTTCTCTGAATATACAGTATAGTGATGACAACAGTACGGTAATCAGAATGGTCTCTCTGAACATACAGTATAGTGATGACAACAGTACTATAGTACACTAACAGTCCTCCAGCTATCTGTTATGGACACTTGGGCAATCTGTATTTAACTAGATAGTTCACTCAGCAAAACATATCAGTCCTGGAATCCATCATCTAGATTCTATCATGAATGACTGTGTCCAACGCAGTCCTTAACCCAATGTGCTTTCACAAAATGGTGGTTGGTGACACAGGATACCCAGTAATTAGATCTGAGTTCTGACTAGTTTCTCCTGAGCTGTGGCTACAGACTGGCTATAAACAGACACACCCACATGGCCAGACACACCCCTATGGCCAGACACACCCACATGGTCAGACACACCCACATGGCCAGACACACCCACATGGACAGACACGCCCACATGGCCAGACAGACCCACATGGCCAGACACACCCACATGGTCAGACACACCCACATGGTCAGACACACCCACATGGTCAGACACACCCACATGGTCAGACACACCCACATGGTCAGACACACCCACATGGACAGACACACCCACATGGACAGACACACCCACATGGCCAGACACACCCACATGGCCAGACACACCCACATGGCCAGACACACCCACATGGCCAGACACACCCACATGGCCAGACACACCCACATGGCCAGACACACCCACATGGCCAGACACACCCACATGGCCAGACACACCCACATGGCCAGACACACCCACATGGCCAGACAAACCTACATGGTCAGACACACCCACATGGCCAAACACACCCACATGGCCAGACACACCCACATGGCCAGACACACCCACATGGCCAGACACACCCACATGGTCAGACACACCCACATGGCCAGACCCACCCACATGGCCAGACACACCCACATGGCCAGACACACCCACATGCCTGTAACTACGACCCTCTGGTTCTGGAGAACAGTAGTGAAACCCAAACAAAGCCTGTAACTACGGCCCTCTGGTTCTGGAGAACGGTAGTGAAACCCAAACAAAGCCTGTAACTACGGCCCTCTGGTTCTGGAGAACGGTAGTGAAACCCAAACAAAGCCTGTAACTACGGCCCTCTGGTTCTGAAGAACGGTAGTGAAACCCAAACAAAGCCTGTAACTACGGCCCTCTGGTTCTGGAGAACGGTAGTGAAACCCAAAGAAAGCCTGTAACTACGGCCCTCTGGTTCTGGAGAACGGTAGTGAAACCCAAACAAAGCCTGTAACTACGACCCTCTGGTTCTGGAGAACAGTAGTGAAACCCAAACAAAGCCTGTAACTACGGCCCTCTGGTTCTGGAGAACAGTAGTGAAACCCAAACAAAGCCTGTAACTACGGCCCTCTGGTTCTGGAGAACAGTAGTGAAACCCAAACAAAGCCTGTAACTACGGCCCTCTGGTTCTGGAGAACAGTAGTGAAACCCAAACAAAGCCTGTAACTACGGCCCTCTGGTTCTGGAGAACAGTAGTGAAACCCAAACAAAGCCTGTAACTACGGCCCTCTGGTTCTGGAGAACAGTAGTGAAACCCAAACAAAGCCTGTAACTACGACACTCTGGTTCTGGAGAACAGTAGTGAAACCCAAACAAAGCCTGTAACTACGGTCCTCTGGTTCTGGAGAACGGTAGTGAAACCCAAACAAAGCCTGTAACTACGGCCCTCTGGTTCTGGAGAACGGTAGTGAAACCCAAACAAAGCCTGTAACTACGGCCCTCTGGTTCTGGAGAACGGTAGTGAAACCCAAACAAAGCCTGTAACTACGGCCCTCTGGTTCTGGAGAACGGTAGTGAAACCCAAACAAAGCCTGTAACTACGGTCCTCTGGTTCTGGAGAACGGTAGTGAAACCCAAACAAAGCCTGTAACTACGGTCCTCTGGTTCTGGAGAACGGTAGTGAAACCCAAACAAAGCCTGTAACTACGGTCCTCTGGTTCTGGAGAACGGTAGTGAAACCCAAACAAAGCCTGTAACTACGGTCCTCTGGTTCTGGAGAACAGTAGTGAAACCCAAACAAAGCTTGTAACTACGACCCTCTGGTTCTGGAGAACAGTAGTGAAACCCAAACAAAGCCTGTAACTACGGTCCTCTGGTTCTGGAGAACGGTAGTGAAACCCAAACAAAGCCTGTAACTACGGTCCTCTGGTTCTGGAGAACGGTAGTGAAACCCAAACAAAGCCTGTAACTACGGCCCTCTGGTTCTGGAGAACAGTAGTGAAACCCAAACAAAGCCTGTAACTACGGCCCTCTGGTTCTGGAGAACAGTAGTGAAACCCAAACAAAGCCTGTAACTACGACCCTCTGGTTCTGGAGAACAGTAGTGAAACCCAAACAAAGCCTGTAACTACAGTCCTCTGGTTCTGGAGAACAGTAGTGAAACCCAAACAAAGCCTGTAACTACGGTCCTCTGGTTCTGGAGAACAGTAGTGAAACCCAAACAAAGCCTGTAACTACGGCCCTCTGGTTCTGGAAAACAGTAGTGAAACCCAAACAAAGCCTGTAACTACGGCCCTCTGGTTCTGGAGAACGGTAGTGAAACCCAAACAAAGCCTGTAACTACGACCCTCTGGTTCTGGAGAACGGTAGTGAAACCCAAACAAAGCCTGTAACTACGACCCTCTGGTTCTGGAGAACGGTAGTGAAACCCAAACAAAGCCTGTAACTACGGTCCTCTGGTTCTGGAGAACGGTAGTGAAACCCAAACAAAGCCTGTAACTACGGCCCTCTGGTTCTGGAGAACAGTAGTGAAACCCAAACAAAGCCTGTAACTACGGCCCTCTGGTTCTGGAGAACAGTAGTGAAACCCAAACAAAGCCTGTAACTACAGTCCTCTGGTTCTGGAGAACAGTAGTGAAACCCAAACAAAGCCTGTAACTACGGTCCTCTGGTTCTGGAGAACGGTAGTGAAACCCAAACAAAGCCTGTAACTACGGTCCTCTGGTTCTGGAGAACAGTAGTGAAACCCAAACAAAGCCTGTAACTACAGTCCTCTGGTTCTGGAGAACAGTAGTGAAACCCAAACAAAGCCTGTAACTACGCCCCTCTGGTTCTGGAGAACAGTAGTGAAACCCAAACAAAGCCTGTAACTACGGTCCTCTGGTTCTGGAGAACAGTAGTGAAACCCAAACAAAGCCTGTAACTACAGTCCTCTGGTTCTGGAGAACAGTAGTGAAACCCAAACAAAGCCTGTAACTACGGTCCTCTGGTTCTGGAGAACGGTAGTGAAACCCAAACAAAGCCTGTAACTACGGTCCTCTGGTTCTGGAGAACGGTAGTGAAACCCAAACAAAGCCTGTAACTACGGTCCTCTGGTTCTGGAGAACGGTAGTGAAACCCAAACAAAGCCTGTAACTACGGTCCTCTGGTTCTGGAGAACGGTAGTGAAACCCAAACAAAGCCTGTAACTACGGTCCTCTGGTTCTGGAGAACTGTAGTGAAACCCAAACAAAGCCTGTAACTACGGTCCTCTGGTTCTGGAGAACAGTAGTGAAACCCAAACAAAGCCTGTAACTACGGTCCTCTGGTTCTGGAGAACAGTAGTGAAACCCAAACAAAGCCTGTAACTACGGTCCTCTGGTTCTGGAGAACTGTAATGAAACCCAAACAAAGCCTGTAACTACGGTCCTCTGGTTCTGGAGAACTGTAGTGAAACCCAAACAAAGCCTGTAACTACGGTCCTCTGGTTCTGGAGAACAGTAGTGAAACCCAAACAAAGCCTGTAACTACGGTCCTCTGGTTCTGGAGAACGGTAGTGAAACCCAAACAAAGCCTGTAACTACGGTCCTCTGGTTCTGGAGAACGGTAGTGAAACCCAAACAAAGCCTGTAACTACGGTCCTCTGGTTCTGGAGAACGGTAGTGAAACCCAAACAAAGCCTGTAACTACGGTCCTCTGGTTCTGGAGAACGGTAGTGAAACCCAAACAAAGCCTGTAACTACGGTCCTCTGGTTCTGGAGAACTGTAGTGAAACCCAAACAAAGCCTGTAACTACGGCCCTCTGGTTCTGGAGAACAGTAGTGAAACCCAAACAAAGCCTGTAACTACGGCCCTCTGGTTCTGGAGAACAGTAGTGAAACCCAAACAAAGCCTGTAACTACGGTCCTCTGGTTCTGGAGAACAGTAGTGAAACCCAAACAAAGCCTGTAACTACAGCCCTCTGGTTCTGGAGAACAGTAGTGAAACCCAAACAAAGCCTGTAACTACGGTCCTCTGGTTCTGGAGAACAGTAGTGAAACCCAAACAAAGCCTGTAACTACGGGCCTCTGGTTCTGGAGAACAGTAGTGAAACCCAAACAAAGCCTGTAACTACGGTCCTCTGGTTCTGGAGAACAGTAGTGAAACCCAAACAAAGCCTGTAACTACGGTCCTCTGGTTCTGGAGAACGGTAGTGAAACCCAAACAAAGCCTGTAACTACGGGCCTCTGGTTCTGGAGAACAGTAGTGAAACCCAAACAAAGCCTGTAACTACGGTCCTCTGGTTCTGGAGAACGGTAGTGAAACCCAAACAAAGCCTGTAACTACGGTCCTCTGGTTCTGGAGAACGGTAGTGAAACCCAAACAAAGCCTGTAACTACGGTCCTCTGGTTCTGGAGAACTGTAGTGAAACCCAAACAAAGCCTGTAACTACGGCCCTCTGGTTCTGGAGAACAGTAGTGAAACCCAAACAAAGCCTGTAACTACGGCCCTCTGGTTCTGGAGAACAGTAGTGAAACCCAAACAAAGCCTGTAACTACGGTCCTCTGGTTCTGGAGAACAGTAGTGAAACCCAAACAAAGCCTGTAACTACAGCCCTCTGGTTCTGGAGAACAGTAGTGAAACCCAAACAAAGCCTGTAACTACGGTCCTCTGGTTCTGGAGAACAGTAGTGAAACCCAAACAAAGCCTGTAACTACGGGCCTCTGGTTCTGGAGAACAGTAGTGAAACCCAAACAAAGCCTGTAACTACGGTCCTCTGGTTCTGGAGAACAGTAGTGAAACCCAAACAAAGCCTGTAACTACGGTCCTCTGGTTCTGGAGAACGGTAGTGAAACCCAAACAAAGCCTGTAACTACGGGCCTCTGGTTCTGGAGAACAGTAGTGAAACCCAAACAAAGCCTGTAACTACGGTCCTCTGGTTCTGGAGAACAGTAGTGAAACCCAAACAAAGCCTGTAACTACGGCCCTCTGGTTCTGGAAAGGAGGAGTGGTGACTATAGAAACATGCTGTACTATGGACTTCTGTTCTGCCATGCTGCTGTGACACGCTATGGGTGTGCCACAAATGGAACCCTATTCCCTATAGTCCACTACTGTAGACAGAAGTAGTGCACTATATAGGGAAAAAGAGATCCATTTGGGACTATCCCTGTCCTCCATACAACCGGTGGCTCCAGCCCGCCCACATCATAAGTGTTATTGCTTCTGAACAATAACAGTAAAAGCCAACAAGCTGGAAATGTCTGAATGATGTTTATGTGTTCCTGCTGTAATTACAGAGACCTGGTCACCCTTATATAAGTCCTGCTGTAATTACAGAGACCTAGTCACCCTTATATAAGTCCTGCTGTAATTACAGAAAACTAGTCACCCTTACATAAGTCCTACTGTAATTACAGAGACCTGGTCACCCTTACATAAGACCTGCTGTAATTACAGAGACCTAGTCACCCTTACATAAGACCTGCTGTAATTACAGAGACCTAGTCACCCTTACATAAGTCCTACTGTAATTACAGAGACCTAGTCACCCTGACATAAGACCTACTGTAATTACAGAGACCTAGTCACCCTTACATAAGACCTGCTGTAATTACAGAGACCTAGTCACCCTTACATAAGACCTACTGTAATTACAGAGAACTAGTCACCCTTACATAAGACCTGCTGTAATTACAGAGACCTAGTCACCCTTACACAAGGTCAGGCCTGCTGTAATTACAGAGACCTAGTCACCCTTACATAAGACCTGCTGTAATTACAGAGACCTAGTCACCCTTACATAATACCTGCTGTAATTACAGAGACCTAGTCACCCTTTCATAAGACCTACTGCTGTAATTACAGAGACCTAGTCACCCTTACATAAGTCCTGCTGTAATTACAGAGACCTAGTCACCCTTACATAAGACCTGCTGTAATTACAGAGACCTGGTCACCCTTACATAAGACCTGCTGTAATTACAGAGACCTAGTCACCCTTACATAAGACCTGCTGTAATTACAGAGAACTAGTCACCCTTACATAAGACCTGCTGTAATTACAGAGACCTAGTCACCCTTACATAAGACCTGCTGTAATTACAGAGACCTAGTCACCCTTATATAAGTCCTGCTGTAATTACAGAGACCTGGTCACCCTTACATAAGACCTACTGTAATTACAGAGAACTAGTCACCCTTACATAAGACCTGCTGTAATTACAGAGACCTAGTCACCCTTATATAAGTCCTGCTGTAATTACAGAGACCTGGTCACCCTTACATAAGTCCTACTGTAATTACAGAGAACTAGTCACCCTTACATAAGACCTGCTGTAATTACAGAGAACTAGTCACCCTTACATAAGGTCAGGCCTGCTGTAATTACAGAGACCTAGTCACCCTTACATAAGACCTACTGTAATTACAGAGACCCAGTCACCCTTACATAAGACCTACTGTAATTACAGAGAACTAGTCACCCTTACATAAGACCTACTGTAATTACAGAGAACTAGTCACCCTTACATAAGACCTGCTGCAATTACAGAGAACTAGTCACCCTTACATAAGACCTACTGTAATTACAGAGACCTAGTCACCCTTACATAAGACCTGCTGTAATTACAGAGACCTGGTCACCCTTACATAAGACCTGCTGTAATTACAGAGACCTAGTCACCCTTACATAAGACCTGCTGTAATTACAGAGACCTGGTCACCCTTACATAAGACCTGCTGTAATTACAGAGACCTAGTCACCCTTACATAAGTCCTGCTGTAATTACAGAGAACTAGTCACCCTTACATAAGACCTACTGTAATTACAGAGAACTAGTCACCCTTACATAAGACCTACTGTAATTACAGAGACCTAGTCACCCTTACATAAGACCTGCTGTAATTACAGAGACCTGGTCACCCTTACATAAGACCTGCTGTAATTACAGAGACCTAGTCACCCTTACATAAGACCTGCTGTAATTACAGAGAACTGGTCACCCTTACATAAGACCTGCTGCTGTAATTACAGAGACCTAGTCACCCTTACATAAGACCTACTGTAATTACAGAGACCTAGTCACCCTTACATAAGACCTGCTGTAATTACAGAGACGTGGTCACCCTGACATAAGACCTGCTGTAATTACAGAGACCTAGTCACCCTTACATAAGACCTGCTGCTGTAATTACAGAGACCTAGTCACCCTTACATAAGACCTACTGTAATTACAGAGACCTAGTCACCCTTACATAAGACCTGCTGTAATTACAGAGACGTGGTCACCCTGACATAAGACCTGCTGTAATTACAGAGACCTAGTCACCCTTACATAAGACCTGCTGTAATTACAGAGACCTAGTCACCCTGACATAAGACCTACTGTAATTACAGAGACCTGGTCACCCTTACATAAGTCCTACTGTAATTACAGAGACCTAGTCACCCTTACATAAGACCTGCTGTAATTACAGAGACCTGGTCACCCTTACATAAGTCCTGCTGTAATTACAGAGACCTAGTCACCCTTACATAAGACCTGCTGTAATTACAGAGACCTAGTCACCCTTACATAAGTCCTACTGTAATTACAGAGAACTAGTCACCCTTACATAAGACCTGCTGTAATTACAGAGACCTAGTCACCCTTACATAAGACCTGCTGTAATTACAGAGAACTAGTCACCCTTACATAAGACCTACTGTAATTACAGAGACCTAGTCACCCTTACATAAGTCCTGCTGTAATTACAGAGAACTAGTCACCCTTACATAAGTCCTGCTGTAATTACAGAGACCTAGTCACCCTTACATAAGTCCTGCTGTAATTACAGAGAACTGGTCACCCTTACATAAGTCCTGCTGTAATTACATAGACCTAGTCACCCTTACATAAGTCCCGCTGTAATTACAGAGAACTAGTCACCCTTACATAAGTCCTGCTGTAATTACAGAGAACTAGTCACCCTTACATAAGTCCTGCTGTAATTACAGAGAACTAGTCACCCTTTCATAAGGTCAGGCCTGCTGTAATTACAGAGACCTAGTCACCCTTACATAAGCCCTGCTGTAATTACAGAGAACTAGTCACCCTTACATAAGACCTACTGTAATTACAGAGAACTAGTCACCCTTACATAAGTCCTGCTGTAATTACAGAGACCTAGTTACCCTTACATAAGACCTGCTGTAATTACAGAGAACTAGTCACCCTTACATAAGACCTGCTGCTGTAATTACAGAGACCTAGTCACCCTTACATAAGACCTACTATAATTACAGAGACCTAGTCACCCTTACATAAGACCTGCTGTAATTACAGAGACGTGGTCACCCTGACATAAGACCTGCTGTAATTACAGAGACCTAGTCACCCTTACATAAGACCTGCTGTAATTACAGAGACCTAGTCACCCTGACATAAGACCTACTGTAATTACAGAGACCTGGTCACCCTTACATAAGTCCTACTGTAATTACAGAGACCTAGTCACCCTTACATAAGTCCTGCTGTAATTACAGAGACCTAGTCACCCTGACATAATTCCTACTGTAATTACAGAAACCTGGTCACCCTGACATAAGACCTGCTGTAATTACAGAGAACTAGTCACCCTTACATAAGACCTGCTGTAATTACAGAGAACTAGTCACCCTTACATAAGTCCTGCTGTAATTACAGAGAACTAGTCACCCTTACATAAGACCTACTGTAATTACAGAGACCTGGTCACCCTTACATAAGACCTACTGTAATTACAGAGACCTAGTCACCCTTACATAAGACCTACTGTAATTACAGAGACCTGGTCACCCTTACATAAGACCTACTGTAATTACAGAGACCTAGTCACCCTTACATAAGTCCTACTGTAATTACAGAGACCTAGTCACCCTTACATAAGACCTACTGTAATTACAGAGACCTAGTCACCCTTACATAAGACCTGCTGTAATTACAGAGACCTGGTCACCCTTACATAAGACCTGCTGTAATTACAGACACCTGGTCACCCTTACATAAGTCCTGCTGTAATTACAGAGAACTAGTCACCCTTACATAAGACCTACTGTAATTACAGAGACCTAGTCACCCTTACATAAGACCTGCTGTAATTACAGAGAACTAGTCACCCTTACATAAGACCTGCTGTAATTACAGAGAACTAGTCACCCTTACATAAGTCCTACTTTAATTACAGAGACCTGGTCACCCTTACATAAGACCTACTGCTGTAATTACAGAGACCTAGTCACCCTTACATAAGGTCAGGCCTCCTGTAATTACAGAGACCTAGTCACCCTTACATAAGGTCAGGCCTGCTGTAATTACAGAGACCTAGTCACCCTTTCATAAGGTCAGACCTGTTGTAATTACAGAGACGTAGTCACCCTTATATAAGTCCTGCTGTAAATACAGAGAACTAGTCACCCTTACATAAGACCTGCTGTAATTACAGAGACCTAGTCACCCTTACATAAGTCCTACTGTAATTACAGAGACCTAGTCACCCTTACATAAGACCTGCTGTAATTACAGAGACCTAGTCACCCTTATATAAGTCCTGCTGTAATTACAGAGAACTAGTCACCCTTACATAAGTCCTACTGTAATTACAGAGACCTAGTCACCCTTACATAAGTCCTACTGTAATTACAGAGACCTAATCACCCTTACATAAGACCTACTGTAATTACAGAGACCTGGTCACCCTTACATAAGACCTGCTGTAATTACAGAGACCTAGTCACCCTTATATAAGTCCTGCTGTAATTACAGAGAACTAGTCACCCTTACATAAGTCCTACTGTAATTACAGAGACCTAGTCACCCTTACATAAGGTCAGGCCTGCTGTAATTACAGAGACCTGGTCACCCTTACATAAGACCTACTGTAATTACAGAGACCTAATCACCCTTTCATAAGGTCAGGCTTGACCTGGGTTGTACTGGCTGTTTTGGTAACAAAACAAGAACAGGCACACACACACACACACACACACACACACACACACACACACACACACACACACACACACACACACACACACACACACACACACACACACACACACACACACACACACACACACACACACACACACACACACACACACACACACACACACACACGGGTTGTTTTCCTGGTCAGGATGGTAGAAACAGAACGGCGCCGAGAGACGCTTTGAGAACAGCTCTTTGTCCTTAAAGAGGGAACAATGAGGGAAGCCACAGCCTCTGTCCCAAACGGCTCACTATTCCCTGTATAGTGCACTATGTAGGCAGTGGGCCCTGGTCAAAAGTAGTGCACTATACAGGGAATAGGGTGCCATTTGGGATGAACATACAGTCAAGTGGGCTGATTGTTCCAGGACAAACAAAACTAGCACGAGGCATGCTATGCTGCTTACACCCATAGTCTACAACTGATTCATGATGCTAGATGCTGCTTACACCCATAGTCTATAACTGATTCATGATGCTAGATGCTGCTAACAGCCATAGTCTACATATGATTCATGATGCTAGATGCTGCTAACAGCCATAGTCTACAACTGATTCATGATGCTAGATGCTGCTAACAGCCATAGTCTACAACTGATTCATGATGCTAGATGCTGCTAACAGCCATAGGCTACAACTGATTCATGATGCTAGATGCTGCTTACAGCCATAGTCTACAACTGATTCATGATGCTAGATGCTAACACCCATAGTCTACAACTGATTCATGATGCTATGCTGCTTACACCCATAGTCTACAACTGATTCATGATGCTATGCTGCTTACAGCCATAGTCTACAACTGATTCATGATGCTAGATGCTGCTAACAGCCATAGTCTACAACTGATTCATGATGCTAGATGCTGCTAACATCCATAGTCTACAACTGATTCATGATGCTAGATGCTTCTAACAGCCATAGTCTACAAATGATTCATGATGCTAGATGCTGCTAACAGCCATAGTCTACAAATGATTCATGATGCTAGATGCTGCTAACAGCCATAGTCTACAACTGATTCATGATGCTAGATGCTGCTAACAGCCATAGTCTACAACTGATTCATGATGCTAGATGCTGCTAACAGCCATAGTCTACAACTGATTCATGATGCTAGATGCTGCTAACAGCCATAGTCTACAACTGATTAATGATGCTAGATGCTGCTAACAGCCATAGTCTACAACTGATTCATGAGGCTAGATGCTGCTAACAGCCATAGTCTACAACTGATTCATGATGCTAGATGCTGCTAACAGCCATAGTCTACAACTGATTCATGATGCTAGATGCTGCTAATAGCCATAGTCAACAAATGATTCATGCCAGAATATGAAAACAAATATTTCTTCCAGACCCACGTCTTTTGCCTTGTGTGACCTCTGTGTGACCTCTGTGTGCGTGTTCCTAGCCGTTAGGGCACAGTGCTCCTTGATGCCTTGTTAACTTCCTGATAAGTGGCCCTTCTCTGGAGTTCTGCCACAGACAAACACACACACTTTCTGGGAATGGGAGTGCCAGCGGTAATCAGGGAAGATTTCACATTGACCCACTTGACCCACTTCTACTGTGAGGCTGTTACGTCAATCCTGTGTGTGTGTGTGTGTGTGTGTGTGTGTGTGTGTGTGTGTGTGTGTGTGTGTGTGTGTGTGTGTGTGTGTGTGTGTGTGTGTGTGTGTGTACAGTAGCTCCAGTATATCTGTGGTGAAACAGCAGAATCTCCCCTCAGGCCCTACCTCTCATTATGTCACAGTAGCTGCTCTTATGTAAACACCCTCATTCACAGTCAGTAGCCAGGAGAGACAGGAGAGACAGGAGTGACAGGAGTGACAGGAGAGACAGGAGAGACAGGAGGGCCCATGGGTCAAACACACAGATTATAACACTGTTAGGGCATATGAGGTCAAACACTCAGATTATAACACTGTTAGTTCATATAGAGGTCAAACACTCAGATTATAACACTGTTAGTTCATATAGAGGTCAAACATTCAGATTATAACACTGTTAGTTCATAGAGAGGTCAAACACACAGATTATAACACTGTTAGTTCATATAGAGGTCAAACACTCAGATTATAACACTGTTAGTTCATATAGAGCTCAAACACTCAGATTATAACACTGTTAGTTCATATAGAGGTCAAACACTCAGATTATAACACTGTTAGTTCCTATAGAGGTCAAACACTCAGATTATAACACTGTTAGTTCATATAGAGGTCAAACACACAGATTATAACACTGTTAGTTCATAGAGAGGTCAAACACTGAGATTATAACACTGTTAGTTCATAGAGAGGTCAAACACTCAGATTATAACACTGTTAGTTCATGTAGAGGTCAAACACTCAGATTATAACACTGTTAGTTCATATAGAGGTCAAACACTCAGATTATAACACTGTTAGTTCATAGAGAGGTCAAACACTCAGATTATAACACTGTTAGTTCATAGAGAGGTCAAACACACAGGTTATAACACTGTTAGTTCATATAGAGGTCAAACACTCAGATTATAACACTGTTAGTTCATAGAGAGGTCAAACACTCAGATTATAACACTGTTAGTTCATGTAGAGGTCAAACACTCAGATTATAACACTGTTAGTTCATATAGAGGTCAAACACTCAGATTATAACACTGTTAGTTCATAGAGAGGTCAAACACTCAGATTATAACACTGTTAGTTCATATAGAGGTCAAACACACAGGTTATAACACTGTTAGTTCATATAGAGGTCAAACACTCAGATTATAACACTGTTAGTTCATAGAGAGGTCAAACACTCAGATTATAACACTGTTAGTTCATATAGAGGTCAAACACACAGATTATAACAATGTTAGTTCATAGAGAGGTCAAACACTCAGATTATAACACTGTTAGTTCATATAGAGGTCAAACACTCAGATTATAACACTGTTAGTTCATATAGAGGTCAAACACTCAGATTATAACAATGTTAGTTCATAGAGAGGTCAAACACACAGATTTGTGGAGACAACTAGATGGTCTTAAATGCCACACTGCTGAACCATGGAGTTGAACATCTTAGCCAATTAGCTTAACCAATTAGCTTAGCCAATTAGCTTAGGCAATTAGCTTAGCCAATTAAAAAATAACTGTCAAATTATAGGGAATATTTTATTGGAAAAATGTACTTCAATAATGTTAATTCATCAACAAGCTGTACATTTAGGGAAGGTTTGGTTACAGGCTAGCATTGAAGTCACACAATTTATGTGATATGGCTTTACGTTCTCTGCCGTATCATGGGTTGAAGGCATCTATCTAATAGAATACAGAGGGTTTTCTTTAATGAAAGCTTCTCCAATGTAAAACATGTCAAGTGTATATTCTCCAAGGCAGCTCTCGTGGTCCTGTACTCTACTCTATTTGTACTAATGGCCTGTCACTAGCATTAAACAAGGCAGCTCTCGTGGTCCTGTACTCTACTCTATTTGTACTAATGATCTGTCACTAGCATTAAACAAGGCAGCTCTCGTGGTCCTGTACTCTACTCTATTTGTACTAATGATCTGTCACTAGCATTAAACAAGGCAGCTCTTGTGGTCCTGTACTCTACTCTATTTGTACTAATGACCTGTCACTAGCATTAAACAAGGCAGCTCTCGTGGTCCTGTACTCTACTCTATTTGTACTAATGATCTGTCACTAGCATTAAACAAGGCAGCTCTCGTGGTCCTGTACTCTACTCTATTTGTACTAATGGCCTGTCACTAGCATTAAACAAGGCAGCTCTCGTGGTCCTGTACTCTACTCTATTTGTACTAATGACCTGTCACTAGCATTAAACAAGGCAGCTCTCGTGGTCCTGTACTCTACTCTATTTGTACTAATGATCTGTCACTAGCATTAAACAAGGCAGCTCTCGTGGTCCTGTACTCTACTCTATTTGTACTAATGATCTGTCACTAGCATTAAACAAGGCAGCTCTCGTGGTCCTGTACTCTACTCTATTTGTACTAATGATCTGTCACTAGCATTAAACAAGGCAGCTCTCGTGGTCCTGTACTCTACTCTATTTGTACTAATGATCTGTCACTAGCATTAAACAAGGCAGCTCTCGTGGTCCTGTACTCTACTCTATTTGTACTAATGATCTGTCACTAGCATTAAACAAGGCAGCTCTCGTGGTCCTGTACTCTACTCTATTTGTACTAATGACCTGTCACTAGCATTAAACAAGGCAGCTCTCGTGGTCCTGTACTCTACTCTATTTGTACTAATGATCTGTCACTAGCATTAAACAAGGCAGCTCTCGTGGTCCTGTACTCTACTCTATTTGTACTAATGACCTGTCACTAGCATTAAACAAGGCAGCTCTCGTGGTCCTGTACTCTACTCTATTTGTACTAATGACCTGTCACTAGCATTAAACAAGGCAGCTCTCGTGGTCCTGTACTCTACTCTATTTGTACTAATGATCTGTCACTAGCATTAAACAAGGCAGCTCTCGTGGTCCTGTACTCTACTCTATTTGTACTAATGGCCTGTCACTAGCATTAAACAAGGCAGCTCTCGTGGTCCTGTACTCTACTCTATTTGTACTAATGACCTGTCACTAGCATTAAACAAGGCAGCTCTCGTGGTCCTGTACTCTACTCTATTTGTACTAATGATCTGTCACTAGCATTAAACAAGGCAGCTCTCGTGGTCCTGTACTCTACTCTATTTGTACTAATGATCTGTCACTAGCATTAAACAAGGCAGCTCTCGTGGTCCTGTACTCTACTCTATTTGTACTAATGATCTGTCACTAGCATTAAACAAGGCAGCTCTCGTGGTCCTGTACTCTACTCTATTTGTACTAATGACCTGTCACTAGCATTAAACAAGGCAGCTCTCGTGGTCCTGTACTCTACTCTATTTGTACTAATGATCTGTCACTAGCATTAAACAAGGCAGCTCTCGTGGTCCTGTACTCTACTCTATTTGTACTAATGACCTGTCACTAGCATTAAACAAGGCAGCTCTCGTGGTCCTGTACTCTACTCTATTTGTACTAATGACCTGTCACTAGCATTAAACAAGGCAGCTCTCGTGGTCCTGTACTCTACTCTATTTGTACTAATGATCTGTCACTAGCATTAAACAAGGCAGCTCTCGTGGTCCTGTACTCTACTCTATTTGTACTAATGACCTGTCACTAGCATTAAACAAGGCAGCTCTCGTGGTCCTGTACTCTACTCTATTTGTACTAATGATCTGTCACTAGCATTAAACAAGGCAGCTCTCGTGGTCCTGTACTCTACTCTATTTGTACTAATGGCCTGTCACTAGCATTAAACAAGGCAGCTCTCGTGGTCCTGTACTCTACTCTATTTGTACTAATGGCCTGTCACTAGCATTAAACAAGGCAGCTCTCGTGGTCCTGTACTCTACTCTATTTGTACTAATGGCCTGTCACTAGCATTAAACAAGGCAGCTCTCGTGGTCCTGTACTCTACTCTATTTGTACTAATGATCTGTCACTAGCATTAAACAAGGCAGCTCTCGTGGTCCTGTACTCTACTCTATTTGTACTAATGGCCTGTCACTAGCATTAAACAAGGCAGCTCTCGTGGTCCTGTACTCTACTCTATTTGTACTAATGATCTGTCACTAGCATTAAACAAGGCAGCTCTCGTGGTCCTGTACTCTACTCTATTTGTACTAATGGCCTGTCACTAGCATTAAACAAGGCAGCTCTCGTGGTCCTGTACTCTACTCTATTTGTACTAATGGCCTGTCACTAGCATTAAACAAGGCAGCTCTCGTGGTCCTGTACTCTACTCTATTTGTACTAATGATCTGTCACTAGCATTAAACAAGGCAGCTCTCGTGGTCCTGTACTCTACTCTATTTGTACTAATGATCTGTCACTAGCATTAAACAAGGCAGCTCTCGTGGTCCTGTACTCTACTCTATTTGTACTAATGATCTGTCACTAGCATTAAACAAGGCAGCTCTCGTGGTCCTGTACTCTACTCTATTTGTACTAATGATCTGTCACTAGTATTAAACAAGGCAGCTCTCGTGGTCCTGTACTCTACTCTATTTGTACTAATGGCCTGTCACTAGCATTAAACAAGGCAGCTCTCGTGGTCCTGTACTCTACTCTATTTGTACTAATGATCTGTCACTAGCATTAAACAAGGCAGCTCTCGTGGTCCTGTACTCTACTCTATTTGTACTAATGATCTGTCACTAGCATTAAACAAGGCAGCTCTCGTGGTCCTGTACTCTACTCTATTTGTACTAATGGCCTGTCACTAGCATTAAACAAGGCAGCTCTCGTGGTCCTGTACTCTACTCTATTTGTACTAATGGCCTGTCACTAGCATTAAACAAGGCAGCTCTCGTGGTCCTGTACTCTACTCTATTTGTACTAATGATCTGTCACTAGCATTAAACAAGGCAGCTCTCGTGGTCCTGTACTCTACTCTATTTGTACTAATGATCTGTCACTAGCATTAAACAAGGCAGCTCTCGTGGTCCTGTACTCTACTCTATTTGTACTAATGATCTGTCACTAGCATTAAACAAGGCAGCTCTCGTGGTCCTGTACTCTACTCTATTTGTACTAATGATCTGTCACTAGCATTAAACAAGGCAGCTCTCGTGGTCCTGTACTCTACTCTATTTGTACTAATGATCTGTCACTAGCATTAAACAAGGCAGCTCTCGTGGTCCTGTACTCTACTCTATTTGTACTAATGATCTGTCACTAGCATTAAACAAGGCAGCTCTCGTGGTCCTGTACTCTACTCTATTTGTACTAATGATCTGTCACTAGCATTAAACAAGGCAGCTCTCGTGGTCCTGTACTCTACTCTATTTGTACTAATGGCCTGTCACTAGCATTAAACAAGGCAGCTCTCGTGGTCCTGTACTCTACTCTATTTGTACTAATGATCTGTCACTAGCATTAAACAAGGCAGCTCTCGTGGTCCTGTACTCTACTCTATTTGTACTAATGGCCTGTCACTAGCATTAAACAAGGCAGCTCTCGTGGTCCTGTACTCTACTCTATTTGTACTAATGGCCTGTCACTAGCATTAAACAAGGCAGCTCTCGTGGTCCTGTACTCTACTCTATTTGTACTAATGATCTGTCACTAGCATTAAACAAGGCAGCTCTCGTGGTCCTGTACTCTACTCTATTTGTACTAATGACCTGTCACTAGCATTAAACAAGGCAGCTCTCGTGGTCCTGTACTCTACTCTATTTGTACTAATGATCTGTCACTAGCATTAAACAAGGCAGCTCTCGTGGTCCTGTACTCTACTCTATTTGTACTAATGGCCTGTCACTAGCATTAAACAAGGCAGCTCTCGTGGTCCTGTACTCTACTCTATTTGTACTAATGATCTGTCACTAGCATTAAACAAGGCAGCTCTCGTGGTCCTGTACTCTACTCTATTTGTACTAATGACCTGTCACTAGCATTAAACAAGGCAGCTCTCGTGGTCCTGTACTCTACTCTATTTGTACTAATGATCTGTCACTAGCATTAAACAAGGCAGCTCTCGTGGTCCTGTACTCTACTCTATTTGTACTAATGATCTGTCACTAGCATTAAACAAGGCAGCTCTCGTGGTCCTGTACTCTACTCTATTTGTACTAATGATCTGTCACTAGCATGAAACAAGGCAGCTCTTGTGGTCCTGTACTCTACTCTTTTTGTACTAATGGCCTGTCACTAGCATTAAACAAGGCAGCTCTCGTGGTCCTGTACTCTACTCTATTTGTACTAATGATCTGTCACTAGCATTAAACAAGGCAGCTCTCGTGGTCCTGTACTCTACTCTATTTGTACTAATGATCTGTCACTAGCATTAAACAAGGCAGCTCTCGTGGTCCTGTACTCTACTCTATTTGTACTAATGATCTGTCACTAGCATTAAACAAGGCAGCTCTCGTGGTCCTGTACTCTACTCTATTTGTACTAATGATCTGTCACTAGCATTAAACAAGGCAGCTCTCGTGGTCCTGTACTCTACTCTATTTGTACTAATGATCTGTCACTAGCATTAAACAAGGCAGCTCTCGTGGTCCTGTACTCTACTCTATTTGTACTAATGATCTGTCACTAGCATTAAACAAGGCAGCTCTCGTGGTCCTGTACTCTACTCTATTTGTACTAATGATCTGTCACTAGCATTAAACAAGGCAGCTCTCGTGGTCCTGTACTCTACTCTATTTGTACTAATGATCTGTCACTAGCATTAAACAAGGCAGCTCTCGTGGTCCTGTACTCTACTCTATTTGTACTAATGATCTGTCACTAGCATTAAACAAGGCAGCTCTCGTGGTCCTGTACTCTACTCTATTTGTACTAATGACCTGTCACTAGCATTAAACAAGGCAGCTCTCGTGGTCCTGTACTCTACTCTATTTGTACTAATGATCTGTCACTAGCATTAAACAAGGCAGCTCTCGTGGTCCTGTACTCTACTCTATTTGTACTAATGACCTGTCACTAGCATTAAACAAGGCAGCTCTCGTGGTCCTGTACTCTACTCTATTTGTACTAATGACCTGTCACTAGCATTAAACAAGGCAGCTCTCGTGGTCCTGTACTCTACTCTATTTGTACTAATGATCTGTCACTAGCATTAAACAAGGCAGCTCTCGTGGTCCTGTACTCTACTCTATTTGTACTAATGGCCTGTCACTAGCATTAAACAAGGCAGCTCTCGTGGTCCTGTACTCTACTCTATTTGTACTAATGACCTGTCACTAGCATTAAACAAGGCAGCTCTCGTGGTCCTGTACTCTACTCTATTTGTACTAATGATCTGTCACTAGCATTAAACAAGGCAGCTCTCGTGGTCCTGTACTCTACTCTATTTGTACTAATGATCTGTCACTAGCATTAAACAAGGCAGCTCTCGTGGTCCTGTACTCTACTCTATTTGTACTAATGATCTGTCACTAGCATTAAACAAGGCAGCTCTCGTGGTCCTGTACTCTACTCTATTTGTACTAATGACCTGTCACTAGCATTAAACAAGGCAGCTCTCGTGGTCCTGTACTCTACTCTATTTGTACTAATGATCTGTCACTAGCATTAAACAAGGCAGCTCTCGTGGTCCTGTACTCTACTCTATTTGTACTAATGACCTGTCACTAGCATTAAACAAGGCAGCTCTCGTGGTCCTGTACTCTACTCTATTTGTACTAATGACCTGTCACTAGCATTAAACAAGGCAGCTCTCGTGGTCCTGTACTCTACTCTATTTGTACTAATGATCTGTCACTAGCATTAAACAAGGCAGCTCTCGTGGTCCTGTACTCTACTCTATTTGTACTAATGACCTGTCACTAGCATTAAACAAGGCAGCTCTCGTGGTCCTGTACTCTACTCTATTTGTACTAATGATCTGTCACTAGCATTAAACAAGGCAGCTCTCGTGGTCCTGTACTCTACTCTATTTGTACTAATGGCCTGTCACTAGCATTAAACAAGGCAGCTCTCGTGGTCCTGTACTCTACTCTATTTGTACTAATGGCCTGTCACTAGCATTAAACAAGGCAGCTCTCGTGGTCCTGTACTCTACTCTATTTGTACTAATGGCCTGTCACTAGCATTAAACAAGGCAGCTCTCGTGGTCCTGTACTCTACTCTATTTGTACTAATGATCTGTCACTAGCATTAAACAAGGCAGCTCTCGTGGTCCTGTACTCTACTCTATTTGTACTAATGGCCTGTCACTAGCATTAAACAAGGCAGCTCTCGTGGTCCTGTACTCTACTCTATTTGTACTAATGATCTGTCACTAGCATTAAACAAGGCAGCTCTCGTGGTCCTGTACTCTACTCTATTTGTACTAATGGCCTGTCACTAGCATTAAACAAGGCAGCTCTCGTGGTCCTGTACTCTACTCTATTTGTACTAATGGCCTGTCACTAGCATTAAACAAGGCAGCTCTCGTGGTCCTGTACTCTACTCTATTTGTACTAATGATCTGTCACTAGCATTAAACAAGGCAGCTCTCGTGGTCCTGTACTCTACTCTATTTGTACTAATGATCTGTCACTAGCATTAAACAAGGCAGCTCTCGTGGTCCTGTACTCTACTCTATTTGTACTAATGATCTGTCACTAGCATTAAACAAGGCAGCTCTCGTGGTCCTGTACTCTACTCTATTTGTACTAATGATCTGTCACTAGTATTAAACAAGGCAGCTCTCGTGGTCCTGTACTCTACTCTATTTGTACTAATGGCCTGTCACTAGCATTAAACAAGGCAGCTCTCGTGGTCCTGTACTCTACTCTATTTGTACTAATGATCTGTCACTAGCATTAAACAAGGCAGCTCTCGTGGTCCTGTACTCTACTCTATTTGTACTAATGATCTGTCACTAGCATTAAACAAGGCAGCTCTCGTGGTCCTGTACTCTACTCTATTTGTACTAATGGCCTGTCACTAGCATTAAACAAGGCAGCTCTCGTGGTCCTGTACTCTACTCTATTTGTACTAATGGCCTGTCACTAGCATTAAACAAGGCAGCTCTCGTGGTCCTGTACTCTACTCTATTTGTACTAATGATCTGTCACTAGCATTAAACAAGGCAGCTCTCGTGGTCCTGTACTCTACTCTATTTGTACTAATGATCTGTCACTAGCATTAAACAAGGCAGCTCTCGTGGTCCTGTACTCTACTCTATTTGTACTAATGATCTGTCACTAGCATTAAACAAGGCAGCTCTCGTGGTCCTGTACTCTACTCTATTTGTACTAATGATCTGTCACTAGCATTAAACAAGGCAGCTCTCGTGGTCCTGTACTCTACTCTATTTGTACTAATGATCTGTCACTAGCATTAAACAAGGCAGCTCTCGTGGTCCTGTACTCTACTCTATTTGTACTAATGATCTGTCACTAGCATTAAACAAGGCAGCTCTCGTGGTCCTGTACTCTACTCTATTTGTACTAATGATCTGTCACTAGCATTAAACAAGGCAGCTCTCGTGGTCCTGTACTCTACTCTATTTGTACTAATGGCCTGTCACTAGCATTAAACAAGGCAGCTCTCGTGGTCCTGTACTCTACTCTATTTGTACTAATGATCTGTCACTAGCATTAAACAAGGCAGCTCTCGTGGTCCTGTACTCTACTCTATTTGTACTAATGGCCTGTCACTAGCATTAAACAAGGCAGCTCTCGTGGTCCTGTACTCTACTCTATTTGTACTAATGGCCTGTCACTAGCATTAAACAAGGCAGCTCTCGTGGTCCTGTACTCTACTCTATTTGTACTAATGATCTGTCACTAGCATTAAACAAGGCAGCTCTCGTGGTCCTGTACTCTACTCTATTTGTACTAATGACCTGTCACTAGCATTAAACAAGGCAGCTCTCGTGGTCCTGTACTCTACTCTATTTGTACTAATGATCTGTCACTAGCATTAAACAAGGCAGCTCTCGTGGTCCTGTACTCTACTCTATTTGTACTAATGGCCTGTCACTAGCATTAAACAAGGCAGCTCTCGTGGTCCTGTACTCTACTCTATTTGTACTAATGATCTGTCACTAGCATTAAACAAGGCAGCTCTCGTGGTCCTGTACTCTACTCTATTTGTACTAATGACCTGTCACTAGCATTAAACAAGGCAGCTCTCGTGGTCCTGTACTCTACTCTATTTGTACTAATGATCTGTCACTAGCATTAAACAAGGCAGCTCTCGTGGTCCTGTACTCTACTCTATTTGTACTAATGATCTGTCACTAGCATTAAACAAGGCAGCTCTCGTGGTCCTGTACTCTACTCTATTTGTACTAATGATCTGTCACTAGCATTAAACAAGGCAGCTCTCGTGGTCCTGTACTCTACTCTATTTGTACTAATGGCCTGTCACTAGCATTAAACAAGGCAGCTCTCGTGGTCCTGTACTCTACTCTATTTGTACTAATGATCTGTCACTAGCATTAAACAAGGCAGCTCTCGTGGTCCTGTACTCTACTCTATTTGTACTAATGATCTGTCACTAGCATTAAACAAGGCAGCTCTCGTGGTCCTGTACTCTACTCTATTTGTACTAATGATCTGTCACTAGCATTAAACAAGGCAGCTCTCGTGGTCCTGTACTCTACTCTATTTGTACTAATGATCTGTCACTAGCATTAAACAAGGCAGCTCTCGTGGTCCTGTACTCTACTCTATTTGTACTAATGATCTGTCACTAGCATTAAACAAGGCAGCTCTCGTGGTCCTGTACTCTACTCTATTTGTACTAATGATCTGTCACTAGCATTAAACAAGGCAGCTCTCGTGGTCCTGTACTCTACTCTATTTGTACTAATGATCTGTCACTAGCATTAAACAAGGCAGCTCTCGTGGTCCTGTACTCTACTCTATTTGTACTAATGGCCTGTCACTAGCATTAAACAAGGCAGCTCTCGTGGTCCTGTACTCTACTCTATTTGTACTAATGATCTGTCACTAGCATTAAACAAGGCAGCTCTCGTGGTCCTGTACTCTACTCTATTTGTACTAATGATCTGTCACTAGCATTAAACAAGGCAGCTCTCGTGGTCCTGTACTCTACTCTATTTGTACTAATGGCCTGTCACTAGCATTAAACAAGGCAGCTCTCGTGGTCCTGTACTCTACTCTATTTGTACTAATGATCTGTCACTAGCATTAAACAAGGCAGCTCTCGTGGTCCTGTACTCTACTCTATTTGTACTAATGATCTGTCACTAGCATTAAACAAGGCAGCTCTCGTGGTCCTGTACTCTACTCTATTTGTACTAATGGCCTGTCACTAGCATTAAACAAGGCAGCTCTCGTGGTCCTGTACTCTACTCTATTTGTACTAATGATCTGTCACTAGCATTAAACAAGGCAGCTCTCGTGGTCCTGTACTCTACTCTATTTGTACTAATGGCCTGTCACTAGCATTAAACAAGGCAGCTCTCGTGGTCCTGTACTCTACTCTATTTGTACTAATGGCCTGTCACTAGCATTAAACAAGGCAGCTCTCGTGGTCCTGTACTCTACTCTATTTGTACTAATGGCCTGTCACTAGCATTAAACAAGGCAGCTCTCGTGGTCCTGTACTCTACTCTATTTGTACTAATGGCCTGTCACTAGCATTAAACAAGGCAGCTCTCGTGGTCCTGTACTCTACTCTATTTGTACTAATGGCCTGTCACTAGCATTAAACAAGGCAGCTCTCGTGGTCCTGTACTCTACTCTATTTGTACTAATGATCTGTCACTAGCATTAAACAAGGCAGCTCTCGTGGTCCTGTACTCTACTCTATTTGTACTAATGGCCTGTCACTAGCATTAAACAAGGCAGCTCTCGTGGTCCTGTACTCTACTCTATTTGTACTAATGGCCTGTCACTAGCATTAAACAAGGCAGCTCTCGTGGTCCTGTACTCTACTCTATTTGTACTAATGATCTGTCACTAGCATTAAACAAGGCAGCTCTCGTGGTCCTGTACTCTACTCTATTTGTACTAATGGCCTGTCACTAGCATTAAACAAGGCAGCTCTCGTGGTCCTGTACTCTACTCTATTTGTACTAATGATCTGTCACTAGCATTAAACAAGGCTGCTCTCGTGGTCCTGTACTCTACTCTATTTGTACTAATGGCCTGTCACTTTGCATTAAACAAGGCAGCTCTCGTGGTCCTGTACTCTACTCTATTTGTACTAATGGCCTGTCACTAGCATTAAACAAGGCAGCTCTCGTGGTCCTGTACTCTACTCTATTTGTACTAATGATCTGTCACTAGCATTAAACAAGGCAGCTCTCGTGGTCCTGTACTCTACTCTATTTGTACTAATGATCTGTCACTAGCATTAAACAAGGCAGCTCTCGTGGTCCTGTACTCTACTCTATTTGTACTAATGATCTGTCACTAGCATTAAACAAGGCAGCTCTCGTGGTCCTGTACTCTACTCTATTTGTACTAATGATCTGTCACTAGCATTAAACAAGGCAGCTCTCGTGGTCCTGTACTCTACTCTATTTGTACTAATGGCCTGTCACTAGCATTAAAAAAAGCCTCTGTGTCTACAGTATGTAGGCTGATGATTACACATTATACACGGCAGCTACCACAGCTAGAGAAATCACTGCAACACTTAAAGAGCTGCAATCATTTTTTTTTTAAACGGGTGGCTATTAATAAAGTAGTCCTGAACATATCTTAAACTAAGAGCATTATATTTGGTACAAATCATTCCCTAAATTCTAGACCTCAGCTGAATCTGGCAATGAATGATGTGGTTGTTGAGCAAGTAGAGGACATTAAACTGCTTGATCAAAAGGGCATATTGATTCAATTGTTGTAAAAGATGGTGGAGAGAGAGATCTAGTCGACATTTTTAACACCACAGTCAACACCAAACGAGTTCTAGTAGGCTCTAGTTTGATCTCATCTTGACTATTGTCGGGTGATTGGTTGGTCAAGTGCTGCAAAGAAGGACCTAGACAAGCTGCAGCTGAGCCCAGAACAGAGAATCAGGTCTTGTCCTTTGAGGTACACAGAGAACTAATGTCAGCAGTGTGACCCATCAGCCTCTCTTGGGTCAAAGTAGAGGAGAGATTGACTGCATCAAATTCTTGTTTTTGTGAAAAATATTATTGTGTTGAAAATTCCAAATTGACTGTATAATCAATTTACATATACCGTAGTTCTGACAGACGTACTTACCCCACCAGACAGGCGCCCAGACAGGCCACCCTTCACAGCCCCCAAAATCCAGAACATATTCAAGGAAACGCACAGTGTTATATAGAGCCATGAACTCCATTCCCTCTCAGCAAACAGCTAAATGAGCTTTAAAAAATGAATACAACACATCACCTCTCCTCTATCAGACCTAATGAACTCTGAGGCAACACCACAACACCTCTCCTCTATCAGACCTAATGAACTCTGAGGCAACACCACAACACCTCTCCTCTATCAGACCTAATGAACTCTGAGGCAACATCACAACACCTCTCCTCTATCAGACCTAATGAACTCTGAGGCAACACCACACCACATCACCTCTCCTCTATCAGACCTAATGAACTCTGAGGCAACACCACATCACAACACCTCTCCTCTATCAGACCTAATGAACTCTGAGGCAACACCACAACACCTCTCCTCTATCAGACCTAATGAACTCTGAGGCAACATCACAACACCTCTCCTCTATCAGACCTAATGAACTCTGAGGCAACATCACAACACCTCTCCTCTATCAGACCTAATGAACTCTGAGGCAACATCACAACACCTCTCCTCTATCAGACCTAATGAACTCTGAGGCAACACCACAACACCTCTCCTCTATCAGACCTAATGAACTCTGAGGCAACACCACAACACCTCTCCTCTATCAGACCTAATGAACTCTGAGGCAACATCACAACACCTCTCCTCTATCAGACCTAATGAACTCTGAGGCAACACCACAACACCTCTCCTCTATCAGACCTAATGAACTCTGAGGCAACACCACATCACAACACCTCTCCTCTATCAGACCTAATGAACTCTGAGGCAACACCACAACACCTCTCCTCTATCAGACCTAATGAACTCTGAGGCAACATCACAACACCTCTCCTCTATCAGACCTAATGAACTCTGAGGCAACATCACAACACCTCTCCTCTATCAGACCTAATGAACTCTGAGGCAACATCACAACACCTCTCCTCTATCAGACCTAATGAACTCTGAGGCAACATCACAACACCTCTCCTCTATCAGACCTAATGAACTCTGAGGCAACATCACAACACCTCTCCTCTATCAGACCTAATGAACTCTGAGGCAACACCACCTCTCCTCTATCAGACCTAATGAACTCTGAGGCAACACCACAACACCTCTCCTCTATCAGACCTAATGAACTCTGAGGCAACACCACATCACAACACCTCTCCTCTATCAGACCTAATGAACTCTGAGGCAACACCACAACACCTCTCCTCTATCAGACCTAATGAACTCTGAGGCAACACCACATCACAACACCTCTCCTCTATCAGACCTAATGAACTCTGAGGCAACACCACCTCTCCTCTATCAGACCTAATGAACTCTGAGGCAACACCACATCACATCACCTCTCCTCTATCAGACCTAATGAACTCTGAGGCAACACCACAACACCTCTCCTCTATCAGACCTAATGAACTCTGAGGCAACACCACAACACCTCTCCTCTATCAGACCTAATGAACTCTGAGGCAACACCACATCACAACACCTCTCCTCTATCAGACCTAATGAACTCTGAGGCAACACCACCTCTCCTCTATCAGACCTAATGAACTCTGAGGCAACACCACATCACAACACCTCTCCTCTATCAGACCTAATGAACTCTGAGGCAACATCACAACACCTCTCCTCTATCAGACCTAATGAACTCTGAGGCAACATCACAACACCTCTCCTCTATCAGACCTAATGAACTCTGAGGCAACACCACAACACCTCTCCTCTATCAGACCTAATGAACTCTGAGGCAACACCACATCACAACACCTCTCCTCTATCAGACCTAATGAACTCTGAGGCAACACCACAACACCTCTCCTCTATCAGACCTAATGAACTCTGAGGCAACATCACAACACCTCTCCTCTATCAGACCTAATGAACTCTGAGGCAACATCACAACACCTCTCCTCTATCAGACCTAATGAACTCTGAGGCAACATCACAACACCTCTCCTCTATCAGACCTAATGAACTCTGAGGCAACATCACAACACCTCTCCTCTATCAGACCTAATGAACTCTGAGGCAACATCACAACACCTCTCCTCTATCAGACCTAATGAACTCTGAGGCAACATCACAACACCTCTCCTCTATCAGACCTAATGAACTCTGAGGCAACACCACCTCTCCTCTATCAGACCTAATGAACTCTGAGGCAACACCACAACACCTCTCCTCTATCAGACCTAATGAACTCTGAGGCAACACCACATCACAACACCTCTCCTCTATCAGACCTAATGAACTCTGAGGCAACACCACAACACCTCTCCTCTATCAGACCTAATGAACTCTGAGGCAACACCACATCACATCACCTCTCCTCTATCAGACCTAATGAACTCTGAGGCAACACCACAACACCTCTCCTCTATCAGACCTAATGAACTCTGAGGCAACACCACATCACAACACCTCTCCTCTATCAGACCTAATGAACTCTGAGGCAACACCACAACACCTCTCCTCTATCAGACCTAATGAACTCTGAGGCAACACCACATCACAACACCTCTCCTCTATCAGACCTAATGAACTCTGAGGCAACACCACCTCTCCTCTATCAGACCTAATGAACTCTGAGGCAACACCACATCACAACACCTCTCCTCTATCAGACCTAATGAACTCTGAGGCAACATCACAACACCTCTCCTCTATCAGACCTAATGAACTCTGAGGCAACACCACATCACATCACCTCTATCAGACCTAATGAACTCTGAGGCAACACCACACCACCTCTCCTCTATCAGACCTAATGAACTCTGAGGCAACATCACAACACCTCTCCTCTATCAGACCTAATGAACTCTGAGGCAACACCACATCACAACACCTCTCCTCTATCAGACCTAATGAACTCTGAGGCAACACCACATCACCTCTCCTCTATCAGACCTAATGAACTCTGAGGCAACATCACAACACCTCTCCTCTATCAGACCTAATGAACTCTGAGGCAACATCACAACACCTCTCCTCTATCAGACCTAATGAACTCTGAGGCAACATCACAACACCTCTCCTCTATCAGACCTAATGAACTCTGAGGCAACACCACAACACCTCTCCTCTATCAGACCTAATGAACTCTGAGGCAACACCACATCACAACACCTCTCCTCTATCAGACCTAATGAACTCTGAGGCAACACCACAACACCTCTCCTCTATCAGACCTAATGAACTCTGAGGCAACATCACAACACCTCTCCTCTATCAGACCTAATGAACTCTGAGGCAACATCACAACACCTCTCCTCTATCAGACCTAATGAACTCTGAGGCAACATCACAACACCTCTCCTCTATCAGACCTAATGAACTCTGAGGCAACATCACAACACCTCTCCTCTATCAGACCTAATGAACTCTGAGGCAACACCACATCACAACACCTCTCCTCTATCAGACCTAATGAACTCTGAGGCAACATCACAACACCTCTCCTCTATCAGACCTAATGAACTCTGAGGCAACATCACAACACCTCTCCTCTATCAGACCTAATGAACTCTGAGGCAACATCACAACACCTCTCCTCTATCAGACCTAATGAACTCTGAGGCAACACCACATCACAACACCTCTCCTCTATCAGACCTAATGAACTCTGAGGCAACACCACACCACCTCTCCTCTATCAGACCTAATGAACTCTGAGGCAACATCACAACACCTCTCCTCTATCAGACCTAATGAACTCTGAGGCAACATCACAACACCTCTCCTCTATCAGACCTAATGAACTCTGAGGCAACACCACAACACCTCTCCTCTATCAGACCTAATGAACTCTGAGGCAACATCACAACACCTCTCCTCTATCAGACCTAATGAACTCTGAGGCAACATCACAACACCTCTCCTCTATCAGACCTAATGAACTCTGAGGCAACACCACATCACCTCTCCTCTATCAGACCTAATGAACTCTGAGGCAACACCACCTCTCCTCTATCAGACCTAATGAACTCTGAGGCAACACCACAACACCTCTCCTCTATCAGACCTAATGAACTCTGAGGCATATGTACCTGTACTCATGTGTGGGTAACTGTCAATAGGTCCTTTTTGTATAGTTCAGTCCTTGAGCTATTCTTGTCTATCGATGTTCTGTATTATGTCATGTTCTATGTTCTGTGCGGACCCCAGGAAGAGTAGCTGCTGCTATGACAACAGTTAATGAGGATCCTAATAAACCCCAGGAAGAGTAGCTGCTGCTATGACAACAGTTAATGAGGATCCTAATAAACCCCAGGATGAGTAGCTGCTGCTATGACAACAGTTAATGAGGATCCTAATAAACCCCAGGATGAGTAGCTGCTGCTATGACAACAGTTAATGAGGATCCTAATAAACCCCAGGATGAGTAGCTGCTGCTATGACAACAGTTAATGAGGATCCTAATAAACCCCAGGATGAGTAGCTGCTGCTATGACAACAGTTAATGAGGATCCTAATAAACCCCAGGATGAGTAGCTGCTGCTATGACAACAGTTAATGAGGATCCTAATAAACCCCAGGAAGAGTAGCTGCTGCTATGGCAACAGTTAATGAGGATCCTAATAAACCCCAGGAAGAGTAGCTGCTGCTATGACAACAGTTAATAAGGATCCTAATAAACCCCAGGATGAGTAGCTGCTGCTATGACAACAGTTAATGAGGATACTAATACAACCCAGGAAGAGTAGCTGCTGCTATGACAACAGTTAATGAGGATACTAATAAACCCCAGGAAGAGTAGCTGCTGCTATGACAACAGTTAATGAGGATCCTAATAAACCCCAGGAAGAGTAGCTGCTGCTATGACAACAGTTAATGAGGATCCGAATAAACCCCAGGAAGAGTAGCTGCTGACTCAGTAAAAAACTAAATACAAAAAATTAGTCAAATTAAGGGTGCATTTAGAAATCATCAGGGTTATGGAGGTTTCAGGGCAATCACACACACACACACACACACACACACACACACACACACACACACACACACACACACACACACACACACACACACACACACACACACACACACACACACACACACACACACACACACACACACACACACACACACACACACACAAACTGTACAGATGTAGAATCTTAATTGCAGGAGCACTTTCCTGCGACCTTTAAAACACAATGTACAGGACTGTAGTAGCTACTATCTGATATAGCGTGTTGAAGTGGTTGCGTGGGAGAACTGAGACTACCTGAATGAGACACACACACACACCTTGTGAAAGTCATTGAGTCATTCCAATCACTGCGGTGTGTGTGTGTGTGTGTGTGTGTGTGTGTGTGTGTGTGTGTGTGTGTGTGTGTGTGTGTGTGTGTGTGTGTGTGTGTGTGTGTGTGTGTGTGTGTGTGTGTGTGTGTGTGTACCACTTCAACACGCTGTAGCAGATAGCATCGTGTGTGTTCTTGCATGCTTACGTCGTGTCTCCGGTTTACGTACTCTCCATGAGATTTGAATCCTAAAATGACAATAGGCAGGCCCGGTGTACGTAAAGCCAGACAGCCAGCCAGCCAGACAGACAGACAGACAGACAGACAGACAGACAGACAGCCAGCCAGCCAGCCAGACAGACAGACAGCCAGACAGACAGACAGACAGACAGACAGACAGACAGACAGACAGACAGACAGACAGACAGACAGACAGACAGACAGACAGACAGACAGACAGACATGCCTCTAAGGGAGTCAAAATGTTACAACTTCTGTCCACCATTGACAGAATGTTTTCCATCACACTAAAGCTGTTATAAACCTGAAATGTGAAGGTCTGACACATTACCTGGTAGAGGCTCAGTAATGGAGGACGGACCCCTTCAGAGAAGGATCATTAAATCGTTCTACTTATGCCTTCTCATTACATGTGTTAGGGCCTGAGTTATATTACCTCCATATAGTAGTCCATATAGGGCCTGAGTTATATTACCTCCATATATTAGCCCATATAGGGCCTGAGTTATATTACCTCCATATAGTAGTCCATATAGGGCCTGAGTTATATTACCTCCATATAGTAGTCCATATAGGGCCTGAGTTATATTACCTCCATACAGTAGTCCATATAGGGCCTGAGTTATATTACCTCCATATAGTAGCTCATATAGGGCCTGAGTTATATTACCTCCATATAGTAGTCCATATAGGGCCTGAGTTATATTACCTCCATACAGTAGTCCATATAGGGCCTGAGTTATATTACCTCCATACAGTAGTCCATATAGGGCCTGAGTTATATTACCTCCATATAGTAGCCCATATAGGGCCTGAGTTACATTACCTCCATATAGTAGCCCATATAGGGCCTGAGTTACATTACCTCCATATAGTAGTCCATATAGGGCCTGAGTTATATTACCTCCATACAGTAGTCCATATAGGGCCTGAGTTACATTACCTCCATATAGTAGTCCATATAGGGCCTGAGTTATATTACCTCCATATAGTAGTCCATATAGGGCCTGAGTTATATTACCTCCATATAGTAGTCCATATAGGGCCTGAGTTATATTACCTCCATACAGTAGTCCATATAGGGCCTGAGTTATATTACCTCCATACAGTAGTCCATATAGGGCCTGAGTTATATTACCTCCATATAGTAGCCCATATAGGGCCTGAGTTACATTACCTCCATATAGTAGTCCATATAGGGCCTGAGTTATATTACCTCCATATAGTAGTCCATATAGGGCCTGAGTTACATTACCTCCATATAGTAGTCCATATAGGGCCTGAGTTATATTACCTCCATATAGTAGTCCATATAGGGCCTGAGTTACATTACCTCCATATAGTAGTCCATATAGGGCCTGAGTTATATTACCTCCATACAGTAGTCCATATAGGGCCTGAGTTATATTACCTCCATATAGTAGTCCATATAGGGCCTGAGTTACATTACCTCCATATAGTAGTCCATATAGGGCCTGAGTTATATTACCTCCATACAGTAGTCCATATAGGGCCTGAGTTATATTACCTCCATATAGTAGTCCATATAGGGCCTGAGTTATATTACCTCCATATAGTAGTCCATATAGGGCCTGAGTTATATTACCTCCATATAGTAGTCCATATAGGGCCTGAGTTATATTACCTCCATATAGTAGTCCATATAGAGCCTGAGTTATATTACCTCCATACAGTAGTCCATATAGGGCCTGAGTTATATTACCTCCATATAGTAGTCCATATAGGGCCTGAGTTATATTACCTCCATACAGTAGTCCATATAGGGCCTGAGTTATATTACCTCCATACAGTAGTCCATATAGGGCCTGAGTTATATTACCTCCATACAGTAGTCCATATAGGGCCTGAGTTATATTACCTCCATATAGTAGTCCATACAGTCACATATATACTGTAGCTAGTTAAAACACTGTTCATACCCATTATAGTCACATATATACTGTAGCTAGTTAAAACACTGTTTATACCCATTATAGCCACATATATACTGTAGCTAGTTAAAACACTGTTTATACCCATTATAGTCACATATATACTGTAGCTAGTTAAAACACTGTTTATACTCATTATAGTCACATATATACTGTAGCTAGTTAAAACACTGTTCATATTCATTATAGCCACACATATATACTGTAGCTAGTTAAAACACTGTTCATATCCATTATAGTCACATATATACTGTAGCTAGTTAAAACACTGTTCATATCCATTATAGTCACATATATACTGTAGCTAGTTAAAACACTGTTTATATCCATTATAGTCACATATATACTGTAGCTAGTTAAAACACTGTTTATACCCATTATAGTCACATATATACTGTAGCTAGTTAAAGCACTGTTCATATCCATTATAGTCACATATATACTGTAGCTAGTTAAAACACTGTTTATATCCATTATAGTCACATATATACTGTAGCTAGTTAAAACACTGTTCATATCCATTATAGTCACATATATACTGTAGCTAGTTAAAACACTGTTCATATCCATTATAGCCACATATATACTGTAGCTAGTTAAAACACTGTTCATATCCATTATAGTCACATATATACTGTAGCTAGTTAAAACACTGTTCATATCCATTATAGTCACATATATACCGTAGCTAGTTAAAACACTGTTTATATCCATTATAGTCACATATATACTGTAGCTAGTTAAAACACTGTTTATATCCATTATAGTCACATATATACCGTAGCTAGTTAAAACACTGTTTATATCCATTATAGTCACATATATACTGTAGCTAGTTAAAACACTGTTTATATCCATTATAGTCACATATATACTGTAGCTAGTTAAAACACTGTTTATATCCATTATAGTCACATATATACCGTAGCTGGCTAAAGCCAATAATAGCATGAGGAACAGAGAGAACCTAGAAGAACAACAACAAGACAACGTAAACAAGGCCAGATGTCCTGTGTTTACACATCCAGTCTTCCCTCAGCACACAAGTCATTTCTTTAATGGAGTAGCAGTTAGAGTGTAATCACTGTGAACACGATGACACAGTCACATCAATAGGATTAACCTATCCTCCAGTAGTCTATCTAACTCATCTTAACCTGGCTCTGCTCTGCTCTCGTCTACTCTGGTCTAACCCATCTTAACCTGGCTCTGCTCTGCTCTCGTCTAGTCTATCTAACTCATCTTAACCTGGCTCTGCTCTGCTCTCGTCTAGTCTGGTCTAATCCATCTTAACCTTGTCCTGCTCTTCTCTCATTTGGTCAAAGCCATCTTAACCTGGCTCTGCTCTGCTCTCGTCTAGTCTGGTCTAACTCATCTTAACATGGCTCTGCTCTCGTCTAGTCTGGTCTGACTCATCTTAACCTGGCTCTGCTCTGCTCTCCTCTAGTCTGGTCTAACCCATCTTAACCTGGCTCTGCTCTCGTCTAGTCTGGTCTAACCCATCTTAACCTGGCTCTGCTCAGCACTCATCTAGTCTGGTCTAACCCATCTTAACCTGGCTCTGCTCAGCTCTCGTCTAGTCTGGTCTAACTCATCTAAACCTGGCTCTGCTCTGCTCTCACCTAGTCTGGTCTAACCCATCTTAACCTGGCTCTGCTCTCATCTAGTCTATCTAACTCATCTTAACCTGGCTCTGCTCTGCTCTCGTCTAGTCTGGTCTAACCCATCTTAACCTGTCTCTGCTCTGCTCTCGTCTAGTCTATCTAACTCATCTTAACATGGCTCTGCTCTGCTCTCAACGAGTCTGGTCTAACTCATCTTAACCTGGCTCTGCTCTGCTCTCATCTAGTCTGGTCTAACCCATCTTAACCTGGCTCTGCTCTGCTCTCGTCTAGTCTGGTCTAATCCATCTTAACCTTGTCCTGCTCTTCTCTCATTTGGTCAAAGCCATCTTAACCTGGCTCTGCTCTGCTCTCGTCTAGTCTGGTCTAACCCATCTTAACCTTGCCCTGCTCTTCTCTTGTTTGGTCTGGTCTAACCCATCTTAACCTAGCCCTGTTCTTATCTCGTCTAGTCTGGTCTAACCCATTTTAACCTCGCCCTGCTCTTCTCTCGTCTAGTCTGGTCTAACCCATCTTAACCTCGCCCTGCTCTTCTCTCGTCTAGTCTGGTCTAACCCATCTTAACCTCGCCCTGCTCTTCTCTCGTCTAGTCTGGTCTAACCCATCTTAACCTCGCCCTGCTCTTCTCTCGTCTAGTCTGGTCTAACCCATTTTAACCTAGCCCTGCTCTTCTCTCGTCTAGTCTGGTCTAACCCATCTTAACCTCACCCTGCTCTTCTCTCGTCTAGTCTGGTCTAACCCATTTTAACCTCGCCTTGCTCTTCTCTGCTGTGGCCTGGGAGAAAGACACTTAACCCTGGCATTAGTCTGTGCAACGCTAGTTAACCTAAAAGGAGGAGAAGGTTAACACAGCTAGTAAACAGTTAACCTAACGGACGCTGCTAGCAATCACCATCATACCATGATCATGTTGTTTTTTTAGTACTGGGGCCTAGAGAGGATTTAATACAAAGAGCTTTACACGTAACACATTATACAGTATGTGGCAAACCCTCAACTGTGCTGCTGTTGACAGCACAAACGAAGCCATCGGATGCACAATGGCACCAGTCCCAGAGGCCAGTTGCCCCTCCAATGCTGATGTTTTGGTGAAACTGGCTCTCACAGAGGGCTCAGAGGAGACACAACAAGCTGAGGGGGGTGTTGGTTACAATGAGGTGCAGGGCTCAGAGGAGACACAACAGACCCCTCTCCTCTCCTCTCCTCTCCTCTCCTCTCCTCTCCTCTCCTCTCCTCTCCTCTCCTCTCCTCTCCTCTCCTCCATCCCTCCATCCCCCCTCCTCTCCTCTCCTCTCCTCCCCCCCACCTCTCCTCCTCTCCTCCATCTGCTGAATGCTCCTTTTCTTCTGTGGTGACATGGAGCCCAGACCATCTGATTCATTACCTCAGTGTGAGCGTGCATGCCTGCCTACGTGTGTGTGTGTGTGTGTGTGTGTGCGTGCATGCGTACGTGCGTGTGAGTGTGTGTGTCTGTGTGTGTGTCTGTGTGTGTGTGTGTGTGTGTGTGTGTGTGTGTGTGTGTGTGTGTGTGTCTGTGCGTGTGTGTGTGTGTGTGTGCGTGCGTGCTTGCGTGCGTGCGTGTGTGTGTGTGTGTGCGTGCGTGCTTGCGTGCGTGTGAGTGTGTGTGTCTGTGTGTGTGTCTGTGTGTGTGTGTGTGTGTGTGTGTGCGTGCGTGCGTGCGTGCGTGTGCGTGTGTGTGAGTGTGTGTGTCTGTGTGTGTGTCTGTGTGTGTCTGTGTGTGTGTGTGTGTGTGTGTGTGTGTGTGTGTGTGTGTGTGTGTGTGTGTGTGTGTGTGTGTGTGTGTGTGTGTGTGTGTGTGTGTGTGTGTGTGTGTGTGTGTGTGTGTGTGTGTGTGTGTGTGTGTGTGTGTGTGTGTGTGTGTGTGGCTGTGTGTCTGTGTCTGTGTGTGTTTGTGTGTGTGTGTCTGTGTGTGTGTGTGTGTGTGTGTGTGTGTGTGTGTGTGTGTGTGTGTGTGTGTGTGTGTGTGTGTGTGTGTGTGTGTGTGTGTGTGTGTGTGTGTGTGTGTGTGTGTGTGTGTGTGTGTGTGTGTGTGTGTGTGTGTGTGTGTGTGTGTGTGTGTGTGTGTGTGTACAGTCTAGGAACCGTACAAACCTCCCAGTAAAAAGTCAATATGGTGGGTCAGCAGGGAGAAAGACCTCTCTGTTTCAGTCAGTCTGTATCACATAGACCCATATACATTACAGTTGTTTTATTAGTAAGGATATATTCTAACTACCAGACACAGGGCTGGCTCTGACTGGCTTTGACACATCAAACGCTTGTTTGCTTTCCTCACGTGAAATCCAATATGGTTAACTCTTTTCAGCTGGAGAACAGATCACCTTCATCAATGGAGAATACTGACTGAGTTTTAACCTGATGAGAATACTGACTGAGTTAACCTGATGAGAATACTGACTGAGTTTTAACCTGATGAGAATACTGACTGAGTTAACCTGATGAGAATACTGACTGAGTTTTAACCTGATGAGAATACTGACTGAGTTAACCTGATGAGAATACTGACTGAGTTTTAACCTGATGAGAATACTGACTGAGTTAACCTGATGAGAATACTGACTGAGTTTTAACCTGATGAGAATACTGACTGAGTTAACCTGATGAGAATACTGACTGAGTTAACCTGATGAGAATACTGACTGAGTTAACCTGATGAGAATACTGACTGAGTTTTAACCTGATGAGAATACTGACTGAGTTAACCTGATGAGAATACTGACTGAGTTAACCTGATGAGAATACTGACTGAGTTAACCTGATGAGAATACTGACTGAGTTAACCTGATGAGAATACTGACTGAGTTAACCTGATGAGAATACTGACTGAGTTAACCTGATGAGAATACTGACTGAGTTAACCTGATGAGAATACTGACTGAGTTAACCTGATGAGAATACTGACTGAGTTTTAACCTGATGAGAATACTGACTGAGTTAACCTGATGAGAATACTGACTGAGTTAACCTGATGAGAATACTGACTGAGTTAACCTGATGAGAATACTGACTGAGTTAACCTGATGAGAATACTGACTGAGTTAACCTGATGAGAATACTGACTGTGTTAACCTGATGAGAATACTGACTGAGTTAACCTGATGAGAATACTGACTGTGTTAACCTGATGAGAATACTGACTGAGTTTTAACCTGATGAGAATACTGACTGAGTTAACCTGATGAGAATACTGACTGACTTAACCTGATGAGAATACTGACTGAGTTAACCTGATGAGAATACTGACTGAGTTAACCTGATGAGAATACTGACTGAGTTAACCTGATGAGAATACTGACTGAGTTAACCTGATGAGAATACTGACTGAGTTAACCTGATGAGAATACTGACTGAGTTAACCTGATGAGAATACTGACTGAGTTAACCTGATGAGAATACTGACTGAGTTAACCTGATGAGAATACTGACTGAGTTAACCTGATGAGAATACTGACTGAGTTAACCTGATGAGAATACTGACTGCGTTAACCTGATGAGAATACTGACTGAGTTAACCTGATGAGAATACTGACTGAGTTAACCTGATGAGAATACTGACTGCGCTAACCTGATGAGAATACTGACTGAGTTAACCTGATGAGAATACTGACTGAGTTTTAACCTGATGAGAATACTGACTGAGTTAACCTGATGAGAATACTGACTGAGTTAACCTGATGAGAATACTGACTGAGTTAACCTGATGAGAATACTGACTGTGTTAACCTGATGAGAATACTGACTGAGTTAACCTGATGAGAATACTGACTGAGTTAACCTGATGAGAATACTGACTGAGTTAACCTGATGAGAATACTGACTGAGTTATCCTGATGAGAATACTGACTGAGTTAACCTGATGAGAATACTGAATGAGTTTTAACCTGATGAGAATACTGACTGAGTTTTAACCTGATGAGAATACTGACTGCGTTAACCTTAGTACATGTGATGGAGCTCTACTGTACTGTCTGGTCATATTGTTGTACTGTCTCAGAATGGATGGTCAGCTGGTCACCCGGTATGGGGCCGTCTCAGCCCTAGTAACAACAGAGTAGTGGATCCTGGTCCACGGTCTAAACCTAGTAACAACAGAGTAGTGGATCCTGGTCCATGGTCTAAACCTAGTAACAACAGAGTAGTGGATCCTGGTCCACGGTCTAAACCTAGTAACAACAGAGTAGTGGATCCTGGTCCACGGTCTAAACCTAGTAACAACAGAGTAGTGGATCCTGGTCCACGGTCTAAACCTAGTAACAACAGAGTAGTGGATCCTGGTCCATGGTCTAAACCTAGTAACAACAGAGTAGTGGATCCTGGTCCACGGTCTAAACCTAGTAACAACAGAGTAGTGGATCCTGGTCCACGGTCTAAACCTAGTAACAACAGAGTAGTGGATCCTGGTCCACGGTCTAAACCTAGTAACAACAGAGTAGTGGATCCTGGTCCACGGTCTAAACCTAGTAACAACAGAGTAGTGGATCCTGGTCCATGGTCTAAACCTAGTAACAACAGAGTAGTGGATCCTGGTCCATGGTCTAAACCTAGTAACAACAGAGTAGTGGATCCTGGTCCATGGTCTAGACCTAGTAACAACAGAGTAGTGGATCCTGGTCCACGGTCTAAACCTAGTAACAACAGAGTAGTGGATCCTGGTCCACGGTCTAAACCTAGTAACAACAGAGTAGTGGATCCTGGTCCATGGTCTAGACCTAGTAACAACAGAGTAGTGGATCCTGGTCCACGGTCTAAACCTAGTAACAACAGAGTAGTGGTTCCTGGTCCATGGTCTAAACCTAGTAACAACAGAGTAGTGGATCCTGGTCCATGGTCTAAACCTAGTAACAACAGAGTAGTGGATCCTGGTCCACGGTCTAAACCTAGTAACAACAGAGTAGTGGATCCTGGTCCATGGTCTAGACCTAGTAACAACAGAGTAGTGGATCCTGGTCCATGGTCTAGACCTAGTAACAACAGAGTAGTGGATCCTGGTCCACGGTCTAGACCTAGTAACAACAGAGTAGTGGATCCTTGTCCACGGTCTAAACCTAGTAACAACAGAGTAGTGGATCCTGGTCCATGGTCTAAACCTAGTAACAACAGAGTAGTGGATCCTGGTCCACGGTCTAGACCTAGTAACAACAGAGTAGTGGATCCTGGTCCACGGTCTAAACCTAGTAACAACAGAGTAGTGGATCCTGGTCCATGGTCTAAACCTAGTAACAACAGAGTAGTGGATCCTGGTCCACGGTCTAAACCTAGTAACAACAGAGTAGTGGATCCTGGTCCATGATCTAGAGATCTAGTAACAACAGAGTAGTGGATCCTGGTCCACGGTCTAAACATAGTAACAACAGAGTAGTGGAACCTGGTCCATGGTCTAAACCTAGTAACAACAGAGTAGTGCATCCTGGTCCACGGTCTAAACCTAGTAACAACAGAGTAGTGGATCCTGGTCCACGGTCTAAACATAGTAACAACAGAGTAGTGGAACCTGGTCCATGGTCTAAACCTAGTAACAACAGAGTAGTGGATCCTGGTCCATGATCTAGAGATCTAGTAACAACAGAGTAGTGGATCCTGGTCCACGGTCTAAACATAGTAACAACAGAGTAGTGGATCCTGGTCCATGGTCTAAACCTAGTAACAACAGAGTAGTGGATCCTGGTCCATGGTCTAAACCTAGTAACAACAGAGTAGTGGATCCTGGTCCATGATCTAGAGATCTAGTAACAACAGAGTAGTGGTTCCTGGTCCACGGTCTAAACATAGTAACAACAGAGTAGTGGATCCTGGTCCATGGTCTAAACCTAGTAACAACAGAGTAGTGGATCCTGGTCCACGGTCTAAACCTAGTGACAACAGAGTAGTGGATCCTGGTCCATGATCTAGAGATCTAGTAACAACAGAGTAGTGGATCCTGGTCCACGGTCTAAACCTAGTAACAACAGAATAGTGGATCCTGGTCCATGGTCTAAACCTAGTAACCACAGAGTAGTGTATCCTGGTCCATGGTCTAAACCTAGTAACCACAGAGTAGTGGATCCTGGTCCACGGTCTAAACCTAGTAACAACAGAGTAGTGTATCCTGGTCCATGGTCTAAACCTAGTAACCACAGAGTAGTGGATCCTGGTCCATGGTCTAAACCTAGTAACAACAGAGTAGTGCATCCTGGTCCATGGTCTAAACCTAGTAACAACAGAGTAGTGGATCCTGGTCCATGGTCTAAACCTAGTAACAACAGAGTAGTGGATCCTGGTCCACGGTCTAAACCTAGTAACAACAGAGTAGTGGATCCTTGTCCACAGTCTAAACCTAGTAACAACAGAGTAGTGGATCCTGGTCCACGGTATAAACCTAGTAACAACAGAGTAGTGGATCCTGGTCCATGGTCTAAACCTAGTAACAACAGAGTAGTGGATCCTGGTCCATGGTCTAAACCTAGTAACCACAGAGTAGTGGATCCTGGTCCATGGTCTTAACCTAGTAACAACAGAGTAGTGGATCCTGGTCCATGGTCTACAGATCTAGTAACAACAGAGTAGTGGATCCTGGTCCACGGTCTAGACCTAGTAACAACAGAGTAGTGGATCCTGGTCCATGGTCTAGACCTAGTAACAACAGAGTAGTGGATCCTGGTCCACGGTCTAAACCTAGTAACAACAGAGTAGTGTATCCTGGTCCATGGTCTAAACCTAGTAACAACAGAGTAGTGGATCCTGGTCCATGGTCTACAGATCTAGCAACAACAGAGTAGTGGATCCTGGTCCACGGTCTAGACCTAGTAACAACAGAGTAGTGGATCCTGGTCCATGGTCTAAACCTAGTAACAACAGAGTAGTGGATCCTGGTCCACGGTCTAGACCTAGTAACAACAGAGTAGTGGATCCTGGTCCACGGTCTAAACCTAGTAACAACAGAGTAGTGGATCCTGGTCCATGGTCTAAACCTAGTAACAACAGAGTAGTGGATCCTGGTCCACGGTCTAAACCTAGTAACAACAGAGTAGTGGATCCTGGTCCATGATCTAGAGATCTAGTAACAACAGAGTAGTGGATCCTGGTCCACGGTCTAAACATAGTAACAACAGAGTAGTGGAACCTGGTCCATGGTCTAAACCTAGTAACAACAGAGTAGTGCATCCTGGTCCACGGTCTAAACCTAGTAACAACAGAGTAGTGGATCCTGGTCCACGGTCTAAACATAGTAACAACAGAGTAGTGGAACCTGGTCCATGGTCTAAACCTAGTAACAACAGAGTAGTGGATCCTGGTCCATGATCTAGAGATCTAGTAACAACAGAGTAGTGGATCCTGGTCCACGGTCTAAACATAGTAACAACAGAGTAGTGGATCCTGGTCCATGGTCTAAACCTAGTAACAACAGAGTAGTGGATCCTGGTCCATGGTCTAAACCTAGTAACAACAGAGTAGTGGATCCTGGTCCATGATCTAGAGATCTAGTAACAACAGAGTAGTGGTTCCTGGTCCACGGTCTAAACATAGTAACAACAGAGTAGTGGATCCTGGTCCATGGTCTAAACCTAGTAACAACAGAGTAGTGGATCCTGGTCCACGGTCTAAACCTAGTAACAACAGAGTAGTGGATCCTGGTCCATGATCTAGAGATCTAGTAACAACAGAGTAGTGGATCCTGGTCCACGGTCTAAACCTAGTAACAACAGAGTAGTGGATCCTGGTCCATGGTCTAAACCTAGTAACCACAGAGTAGTGTATCCTGGTCCATGGTCTAAACCTAGTAACCACAGAGTAGTGGATCCTGGTCCACGGTCTAAACCTAGTAACAACAGAGTAGTGTATCCTGGTCCATGGTCTAAACCTAGTAACCACAGAGTAGTGGATCCTGGTCCATGGTCTAAACCTAGTAACAACAGAGTAGTGCATCCTGGTCCATGGTCTAAACCTAGTAACAACAGAGTAGTGGATCCTGGTCCATGGCCTAAACCTAGTAACAACAGAGTAGTGGATCCTGGTCCACGGTCTAAACCTAGTAACAACAGAGTAGTGGATCCTTGTCCACAGTCTAAACCTAGTAACAACAGAGTAGTGGATCCTGGTCCACGGTATAAACCTAGTAACAACAGAGTAGTGGATCCTGGTCCATGGTCTAAACCTAGTAACAACAGAGTAGTGGATCCTGGTCCATGGTCTAAACCTAGTAACCACAGAGTAGTGGATCCTGGTCCATGGTCTAAACCTAGTAACAACAGAGTAGTGGATCCTGGTCCATGGTCTACAGATCTAGTAACAACAGAGTAGTGGATCCTGGTCCACGGTCTAGACCTAGTAACAACAGAGTAGTGGATCCTGGTCCATGGTCTAGACCTAGTAACAACAGAGTAGTGGATCCTGGTCCACGGTCTAGACCTAGTAACAACAGAGTAGTGGATCCTGGTCCACGGTCTAGACCTAGTAACAACAGAGTAGTGGATCCTGGTCCACGGTCTAGACCTAGTAACAACAGAGTAGTGGATCCTGGTCCATGGTCTAAACCTAGTAACAACAGAGTAGTGTATCCTGGTCCATGGTCTAAACCTAGTAACAACAGAGTAGTGTATCCTGGTCCATGGTCTAAACCTAGTAACCACAGAGTAGTGGATCCTGGTCCACGGTCTAGACCTAGTAACAACAGAGTAGTGGATCCTGGTCCATGGTCTAAACATAGTAACAACAGAGTAGTGGATCCTGGTCCATGGTCTAAACCTAGTAACAACAGAGTAGTGGATCCTGGTCCATGGTCTACAGATCTAGTAACAACAGAGTAGTGGATCCTGGTCCACGGTCTAGACCTAGTAACAACAGAGTAGTGGATCCTGGTCCACGGTCTAGACCTAGTAACAACAGAGTAGTGTATCCTGGTCCATGGTCTAAACCTAGTAACAACAGAGTAGTGGATCCTGGTCCATGGTCTACAGATCTAGTAACAACAGAGTAGTGGATCCTGGTCCACGGTCTAGACCTAGTAACAACAGAGTAGTGGATCCTGGTCCACGGTCTAGACCTAGTAACAACAGAGTAGTGGATCCTGGTCCACGGTCTAGACCTAGTAACAACAGAGTAGTGGATCCTGGTCCATGGTCTAAACCTAGTAACAACAGAGTAGTGTATCCTGGTCCATGGTCTAAACCTAGTAACAACAGAGTAGTGTATCCTGGTCCATGGTCTAAACCTAGTAACCACAGAGTAGTGGATCCTGGTCCACGGTCTAGACCTAGTAACAACAGAGTAGTGGATCCTGGTCCATGGTCTAAACCTAGTAACAACAGAGTAGTGGATCCTGGTCCATGGTCTAAACCTAGTAACAACAGAGTAGTGGATCCTGGTCCATGGTCTACAGATCTAGTAACAACAGAGTAGTGGATCCTGGTCCACGGTCTAGACCTAGTAACAACAGAGTAGTGGATCCTGGTCCACGGTCTAAACCTAGTAACAACAGAGTAGTGGATCCTGGTCCATGGTCTAAACCTAGTAACAACAGAGGACATACATATATTTATATATATATATATATATATTGCAGTGAAATTCTTCCTCTCAAGGTTATGTCACTGAAGGATCGTCATCGTAGCCTGTGTTTGACTTTGACTGAGTAGAGTCAGGGTGGATAACACTAGGGATTGTAAAACACCAGGGTTGGGTTTGTTTCCATGGAGAGGAGAGGGGAGTCAGGGTGGATAACACTAGGGATTGTAGTACACCAGGGTTGGGTTTGTTTCCATGGAGAGGGGAGTCAGGGTGGATAACACTAGGGATTGTAATACAACAGGGTTGGGTTTGTTTCCATGGAGAGGGGAGTCAGGGTGGATAACACTAGGGATTGTAATACAACAGGGTTGGGTTTGTTTCCATGGAGAGGAGAAGGGAGTCAGGGTGGGTAACACTAGGGATTGTAACACAACAGGGTTGGGTTTGTTTCCATGGAGAGGAGAGGGAAGTCAGGGTGGACAACACTAGGGATTGTAATACAACAGAGTTGGGTTTGTTTCCATGGAGAGGAGAGAGGAGTCAGGGTGGATAACACTAGGGATTGTAATACACCAGGGTTGGGTTTGTTTCCATGGAGAGGGGAGTCAGGGTGGATAACACTAGGGATTGTAATACACCAGGGTTGGGTTTGTTTCCATGGAGAGGGGAGTCAGGGTGGATAACACTAGGGATTGTAATACAACAGGGTTGGGTTTGTTTCCATGGAGAGGAGAGAGGAGTCAGGGTGGATAACACTAGGGATTGTAACACACCAGGGTCGGGTTTGTTTCCATGGAGAGGAGAGGGGAGTCAGGGTGGATAACACTAGGGATTGTAATACAACAGGGTTTGTTTCCATGGAGAGGAGAGGGAAGTCAGGGTGGATAACACTAGGGATTGTAATACACCAGGGTTGGGTTTGTTTCCATGGAGAGGAGAGGGAAGTCAGGGTGGGTAACACTAGGGATTGTAATACACCAGGGTTGGGTTTGTTTCCATGGAGAGGAGAGGGGAGTCAGGGTGGACAACACTAGGGATTGTAATACACCAGGGTTGGGTTTGTTTCCATGGAGAGGAGAGGGGAGTCAGGGTGAATAACACTAGGGATTGTAACACACCAGGGTTGGGTTTGTTTCCATGGAGAGGAGAGGGGCTACACACACACAGCCCACCACCCATCCTCACCACCGCTCTCTACAGCCAGAACTCACAGTCAGTCTCAATCTGGCCCTGACCAGGGCTGTCATGTGGCCTGCCAACAGAGTGAAGGGACAGACACACTGACCTTCTGACTGACTGACTGAATGACTGACTGACCGACTGACTGAACGTTGGACTTTCTGGATCTGTAACCTGGCATGGTGTCTACAGGGGGAGGGACAGGAAGAGAGAGAGAAAGAGAGAGAAATGCACAGGGAGAGAGAGACAGAAAGACCAGAGAAGAGAGAGAGAGAGAGAGAGAGAGAGAGAGAGAGAGAGAGAGAGAGAGAGAGAGAGAGAGAGAGAGAGAGAGCTGGGAGAGAGAGAGCTGGGAGAGAGAGAGAGAGAGAGAGAGAGCGAGAGCGAGAGCGAGAGCGAGAGCGAGAGAGAGAGAGAGAGAGAGAGAGAGAGAGAGAGAGAGAGAGAGCTGGGAGAGAGAGAGAGAGAGAGAGAGAGAGAGAGAGAGAGAGAGAGAGAGAGAGAGAGAGAGAGAGAGAGAGAGAGAGAGAGAGAGAGAGAGAGAGAGAGAGAGAGAGAGAGAGAGAGAGAGAGAGAGAGAGAGAGAGAGAGAGAGAGAGAGAGAGAGAGCTGGGAGAGAGAGTTAGAGAGAGAGCTGGGAGAGACAGATGGGAGGAGATGGGAGGAGATGGGAGATGGACGACACACACTATTCAGAGCGAGTGAAAATGTGGATTTGGCAGTCAGACATCTAATCTACATCCCAAACGGCACCCTATTCCCAACATAGTGCACTACTTTTGACCAGAGCTCTATGGTCCCAGGTCAAAAGGTGCCGTTTGGGACGCAGACCCTACTCTGCTAAAGCCTGGCTACTGCTGCCTGTTGCTGGGTAAAAACTACGCTGATTCGTTCCTTCTGGAGATGGAGGAAGGTGTCCTAAATGGTAGCCTACTATCCCTATATAGTGCACTACATTTGACCCGGGCCCATAGGGAATCGCTCAAAAAATTGTGCACTATATAGGGAACAGGGTGCCATTTTGGACTCAACCCTGGTACTTTTCCGTCTCTAATGCTCTTTATTAATGAAGCTCCTAAGGGCTTAAAATGTACGTCCCCCAACTGGCCTGTGTCTTGGAGGGCTGGGTGAGAGGGAGGGAGTTTGGCAGGGGGGGGGGGGTCGGGCTATTGACGATAGCAAAGGGGCGTTTTCTAGAGGTTCTTCAGAGACAATACTGTCGTGTAAACCTACCGGAGGTTCGAGCACCACACACTCAACAGACAGTCGCTCCTCGCGCCGAGCACGGCATTGGAAAACAGAATTGTCTTGTTCCGCTCAACACTCGTTTCAGTCAAAATTGTAATAGCAGAGCAATGCTTTTTGAAACAGCTGAAATGTATAGACATTTTCCCTACATTTGAGACTTGTTTTATTGAGTTTTTCCCTGTTACTGTACATTCTGGAATTACAGTAACAGACTGTTACTGTACATTCTGGAATTGCAGTAACAGTCTGTTACTGTACATTCTGAAATTGCAGTAACAGCCTGTTACTGTACATTCTGAAATGACAGTAACAACCTGTTACTGTACATTCTGAAATTACAGTAACATCCTGTTACTGTACATTCTGAAATGACAGTAACAGCCTGTTACTGTACATTCTGAAACTACAGTAACAGCTTGTTACTGTACATTCTGAAATTACAATAACAGCCTGTTACTGTACATTCTGAAATTACAGTAACATCCTGTTACTGTACATTCTGAAATTACAGTAACAGCCTGTTATTGTACATTCCGAAATTGCAGTAACAGCTTGTTACTGTACATTCTGAAATTGCAGTAACAGCCTGTTACTGTACATTCTGAAATTACAGTAACAGCCTGTTACTGTACATTCTGAAATTGCAGTAACAGCCTGTTACTGTACATTCTGAAATTGCAGTAACAGTTTGTTACTGTACATTCTGAAATTACAGTAACAGCCTGTTACTGTACATTCTGAAATTGCAGTAACAGCCTATTACTGTACATTCTGAAATTACAGTAACAGCCTGTTACTGTACATTCTGAAATTGTCGCAGTAGCTGCCGCCTGCCTGCCCGGCTACACTGAGCCACGTAAATCTATGGAAGCCCAAAAATGTCGAGACATGTAAGTCAAAAGTGTTTAGATACGCAAGTCAAACTAAGTCGACATAGTAGATCATAGATCTTGATAGTAGATCATTCAAACAGAATATGTTTTCTCATGTGTAACATTGTCTGGTGATTTCAGAGGTGGCACCACAGGTCCCAGAGTGGTGGGGGCGGGGGGGTTGTTTTCCTGGGGCCCAGAGTTTTCCCTATTCTGGCAGGCTAACTTAACCAGGGAAAACTCTGGGTACGACATTGTAATAAATCAGTTGATGGGACCAGATTGTTTCTAACCAGGTCATATTGTTTTACTCCTGGATACATTTTTGGATAAACTCCTGGCTAAACTCCTGGATAAACTCCTGGATAAACTCCTGGCTAAACTCCCGGATAAACTCCCGGATAAACTCCCGGATAAACTCCCGGATAAACTCCTGGATAAACTCCTGGCTAAACTCCTGGATAAACTCCCGGATAAACTCCCGGATAAACTCCTGGCTAAACTCCCGGCTAAACTCCCGGCTAAACTCCCGGCTAAACTCCTGGATAAACTCCTGGATAAACTCCCGGATAAACTCCTGGCTCCTAGGGAGGACGAAACCAAAACATCCTGCCAACCAACACATGAGGTGAATCAGCCCTACTGACTTCCCTCTCCTCTCCATGGAAACAAACACAACATCACTTTGTCTTTCTTTTCAACGCTTTTGTGTCAATATTTTTTTATTAAAAACATATCCAAAGTGCTGGCCACAGATTAGCCGGAGGCGCTGCCGTGCTGATTTCCCTCATCGTGGATATATTTAAATCACATGAAGAAACAGGACAGAATATGTATGATCTATATCTATTTTTATAGGTGGCAGGTCAACATCTCAAATCCCCAGGGAATTATACCCACCATTACAGTCACAATTATTATGTATTTAACTAGGCAAGTCAGTTAAGAACAAATTATTACTTACAATGACAGCCTACCAGGGAACAGTGGGTTAACTGCCTTGTTCAGGGGCAGAACGACAGATTAGTACCTTGTCAGCTCGGGGATTTGAACTAGCAACCTTTCAGTTACTAGGCCAACGCTCTAACCACTAGGCTACCTGCTGGTTACTGGCCCAATGCTCTAACCACTAGGCTACCTGCTGGTTACTGGCCCAACGCTCTAACCACTAGGCTACCTGCTGGTTACTGGCCCAACACTATAACCACTAGGCTACCTGCTGGTTACTGGCCCAACGCTCTAACCACTAGGCTACCTGCTGGTTACTGACACAACGCTCTAACCACTAGACTACCTGCTGGTTACTGGCCCAATGCTCTAACCACTATGCTACCTGCTGGTTACTAGTCCAACGCTCTAACCACTAGGCTACCTGCTGGTTACTGGCCCAACACTCTAACCACTAGGCTACCTGCTGGTTACTGGCCCAACGCTCTAACCACTAGGCTACCTGCTGGTTACTGACCCAACGCTCTAACCACTAGGCTACCTGATGGTTACTGGCCCAACGCTCTAACCACTAGGCTACCTGCTGGTTACTAGTCCAACGCTCTAACCACTAGGCTACCTGCTGGTTACTGGCCCAACGCTCTAACCACTAGGCTACCTGCTGGTTACTGGCCCAACGCTCTAACCACTAGGCTGCCTGCTGGTTACTAGTCCAACGCTCTAACCACTAGACTACCTGCTGGTTACTGGCCCAACGCTCTAACCACTAGACTACCTGCTGGTTACTTGCCCAATGCTCTAACCACTAGGCTACCTGCTGGTTACTGGCCCAACGCTCTAACCACTAGGCTACCTGCTGGTTACTGGCCCAATGCTCTAACCACTAGTCTACCTGCTGGTTACTGGCCCAACGCTCTAACCACTAAGCTACCTGCTGGTTACTGGCCCAACGCTCTAACCACTAGGCTACCTGCTGGTTACTAGTCCAACGCTCTAACCACTAGGCTACCTGCTGGTTACTAGTCCAAAGCTCTAACCACTAGGCTACCTGCTGGTTACTGGCCCAACGCTCTAACCACTAGGCTACCTGCTGGTTACTAGTCCAACGCTCTAACCACTAGGCTACCTGCTGGTTACTAGTCCAACGCTCTAACCACTAGGCTACCTGCTGGTTACTAGTCCAACGCTCTAACCACTAGACTACCTGCTGGTTACTAGTCCAACACTCTAACCACTAGGCTACCTGCTGGTTACTGGCCCAATGCTCTAACCACTATGCTACCTGCTGGTTACTAGTCCAACGCTCTAACCACTAGGCTACCTGCTGGTTACTAGTCCAACGCTCTAACCACTAGGCTACCTGCTGGTAACTGGCCCAACGCTCTAACCACTAGGCTACCTGCTGGTCACTGGCCCAACGCTCTAACCACTAGGCTACCTGCTGGTTACTGGCCCAATGCTCTAACCACTAGGCTACCTGCTGGTTACTAGTCCCAACGCTCTAACCAGTAGGCTACCTGCTGGTTACTAGTCCAACGCTCTAACCACTAGGCTACCTGCTGGTTACTAGTCCCAACACTCTAACCACTAGGCTACCTGCTGGTTACTGGCCCAACGCTCTAACCACTAGGCTACCTCCTGGTTACTGGCCCAATGCTCTAACCACTAGGCTACCTGCTGGTTACTAGTCCCAACGCTCTAACCAGTAGGCTACCTGCTGGTTACTAGTCCAACGCTCTAACCACTAGGCTACCTGCTGGTTACTAGTCCAACACTCTAACCACTAGTCTACCTGCTGGTTACTAGTCCAACGCTCTAACCAGTAGGCTACCTGCTGGTTACTAGTCCAACGCTCTAACCACTAGGCTACCTGCTGGTTACTAGTCCAACACTCTAACCACTAGTCTACCTGCTGGTTACTAGTCCAACGCTCTAACCACTAGGCTACCTGCTGGTTACTGACCCAACGCTCTAACCACTAGGCTACCTGCTGGTTACTAGCCCAACGCTCTAACCACTAGGCTACCTGCTGGTTACTGGCCCAATGCTCTAACCACTAGGCTACCTGCTGGTTACTAGTCCCAACGCTCTAACCAGTAGGCTACCTGCTGGTTACTAGTCCAACGCTCTAACCACTAGGCTACCTGCTGGTTACTAGTCCAACACTCTAACCACTAGTCTACCTGCTGGTTACTAGTCCAACGCTCTAACCACTAGGCTACCTGCTGGTTACTGACCCAACGCTCTAACCACTAGGCTACCTGCTGGTTACTAGTCCAACGCTCTAACCACTAGGCTACCTGCTGGTTACTAGTCCAACGCTCTAACCACTAGTCTACCTGCTGGTTACTGGTCCAACGCTCTAACCAGTAGGCTACCTGCTGGTTACTAGTCCAACGCTCTAACCACTAGGCTACCTGCTGGTTACTAGTCCAACACTCTAACCACTAGTCTACCTGCTGGTTACTAGTCCAACGCTCTAACCACTAGGCTACCTGCTGGTTACTAGTCCAACGCTCTAACCACTAGGCTACTTGCTGGTTACTAGTCCAACGCTCTAACCACTAGGCTACCTGCTGGTAACTGGCCCAACGCTCTAACCACTAGGCTACCTGCTGGTTACTAGTCCAACGCTCTAACCACTAGGCTACCTGCTGGTTACTGGCCTAATAATTTGCATGATATTGATAGAAAAGAAAGCCTGGTTTGTTGTAATGTTGTAAAGTAGACCTACTGTATTTTATATTTTGTATTAGAGGGCTAAGAGTTCATTTCTGATAGGCTAACATTACTTGATAAATACATAATGAGTAACAATCATTTGGCTATATACACGGTGGCCCATTACCGAGTCGATGTGCAGGGGTACAAGGTAATTGGAGGGTAGATAACTAGGAATACATTTAAATACATGAGGAATACTTTTCAGCTAATAAACCGAACCAAGTCTCTTGGATCGTGACATTCCCGTCGCTACGGTGAAACTGTATAAAGATATTATGCAAATGTAAACGTTATCCCGATAACTGTATAGAGTGAGAATCAGCCCTACGGTATTACCTCCTTTGTCTACGCAGCAGCACTTCTGTATGTAGCAGGTTCTGTGTGTGAATAGGGGGCGGAGGGAAGGGGAGTTTAGAGTGTAAGAGAGGAAAGATTGTCCCTCTGTGTTACCTATAGAGACTGGGAGACTGGACACTGTGTTATCTAGTAGACTGGGAGACTGGGAGACTGGACACTGTGTTACCTAGTAGACTGGGAGACTGGACACTGTGTTATCTAGTAGACTGGGAGACTGGACACTGTGTTACCTAGTAGTGGTAGACTGGACACTGTGTTACCTAGTAGTGGTAGACTGGACACTGTGTTACCTAGTAGTGGTAGACTGGTAGACTGGTAGACTGGACACTGTGTTACCTAGTAGACTGGGAGACTGGACACTGTGTTACCTAGTAGTGGTAGACTGGACACTGTGTTACCTAGTAGTGGTAGACTGGTAGACTGGTAGACTGGACACTGTGTTACCTAGTAGACTGGGAGACTGGACACTGTGTTACCTAGTAGACTGGGAGACTGGACACTGTGTTACCTAGGAGACTGGGAGACTGGACACTGTGTTACCTAGGAGACTGGGAGACTGGACACGGTGTTACCTAGTAGTGGTAGACTGGGAGACTGGACACTGTGTTACCTAGTAGACTGGGAGACTGGACACTGTGTTACCTAGTAGTGGTAGACTGGTAGACTGGGAGACTGGACACTGTGTTACCTAGTAGACTGGGAGACTGGACACTGTGTTACCTAGTAGTGGTAGACTGGTAGACTGGGAGACTGGACATTGTGTTACCTAGTAGACTGGGAGACTGGGAGAATGGACACTGTGTTACCTAGTAGTGGTAGACTGGACACTGTGTTACCTAGTAGTGGTAGACTGGTAGACTGGGAGACTGGACACTGTGTTACCTAGTAGATTGGGAGAATGGACACTGTGTTACCTGGTAGACTGGGAGACTGGACACTGTGTTACCTAGTAGTGGTAGACTGGTCGACTGGGAGACTGGACACTGTGTTACCTAGTAGACTGGGAGACTGGACACTGTGTTACCTAGTAGACTGGGAGACTGGACACTGTGTTACCTAGTAGTGGCAGACTGGGAGACTGGACACTGTGTTACCTAGTAGTGGCAGACTGGGAGACTGGACACTGTGTTACCTAGTAGTGGCAGACTGGGAGACTGGACACTGTGTTACCTAGTAGTGGCAGACTGGGAGACTGGACACTGTGTTACCTAGTAGTGTAGACTGGGAGACTGGACACTGTGTTACCTAGTAGTGGCAGACTGGGAGACTGGACACTGTGTTACCTAGTAGTGGCAGACTGGGACACTGGACACTGTGTTACCTAGTAGTGGTAGACTGGGAGACTGGATACTGTGTTACCTAGTAGTGGCAGACTGGGACACTGGACACTGTGTTACCTAGTAGTGGTAGACTGGGAGACTGGATACTGTGTTACCTAGTAGTGGCAGACTGGGACACTGGACACTGTGTTACCTAGTAGTGGCAGACTGGACACTGTGTTAGCTAGTAGTGGCAGACTGGGAGACTGGACACTGTGTGACCTAGTAGACTGGGAGACAGGACACTGTGTTACCTAGTAGTGGCAGACTGGGAGACTGGACACTGTATTACCTAGTAGACTGGGAGACTGGACACTGTATTACCTAGTAGTGGCAGACTGGGAGACTGGACACTGTGGACAAGAAAGGGTTTTAATAGTAGTTCTGTGTGAGATATACGTGGCCTTTGACTTGATGTGTTTGTACAGGAAAATACCAGAGTCGGACAGTCAATTGGAGAGTTTGTATCTTACAGAAGTAGACCCCATCCTTAGGATGCTTATAGAATCTAAACTGTTTTGATAATATTATATATACATATATAGGATATATATAGTAACCCATAGTACAGGCCCTTATAGTCTAGACAATACATTCAGATAAACAAAGGAGGAGAAAATAACTTGGCACACTTTCAATCTTAATGTATATTTACTAAAGCCAACGAAAGGCCATCCTGTTCTGGACACATATCCTGGTTGTTGTTGGAAACAAACCATTCAAACCTCAAGAGACTTCTTGGTCAAATGAAGGTGAAATATCCTGGTTGTTGTTGGAGACAAATTCAAACCTCAAGAGACTTCCTGGTCAAATGAAGGTGAGATATCCTGGCTGTTGTTGGAGACAAACCAGTCAAACCTCAAGAGACTTCCTGGTCAAATTCAAACCTCAAGAGACTTCCTGGTCAAATGAAGGTGAGATATCCTGGTTGTTGTTGGAGACGAACTGTGCTTTGGCAAAGTGGGTGGGGTTATATCCTGCCTGTTAGGCCCTGTCCGGGGGTATCATCGGATGGGGCCACAGTGTCTCCTGACCCCTCCTGTCTCAGCCTCCAGTATTTATGCTGCAGTAGTTTATGTGTCAGGGGGCTAGGGTCAGTCAGTTATATCTGGAGTACTTCTCCTGTCTTATCCGGTGTCCTGTGTGAATTTAAGTATGCTCTCTCTAATTCTCTCTTTCTCTCTTTCTTTCTCTCTCTCGGAGGACCTGAGCCCTAGGACCATGCCTCAGGACTACCTGGCATGATGACTCCTTGCTGTCCCCAGTACACCTGGCCGTGCTGCTGCTCCAGTTTCAACTGTTCTGCCTGCGGCTATGGAACCCTGACCTGTTCACCGGACGTGCTACCTGTCCCAGACCTGCTGTTTTCAACTCTCTAGAGACAGCAGGAGCGGTAGAGATACTCTGAATGATCGGCTATGAAAAGCCAACTGACATTTATTCCTGAGGTGCTGACCTGTTGCACCCTCGACAACCACTGTGATTATTATTATTTGACCATGCTGGTCATTTATGAACATTTGAACATCTTGGCCATGTTCTGTTATAATCTCCACCCGGCAAAGCCAGAAGAGGACTGGCCACCCCTCATAGCCTGGTTCCTCTCAAGGTTTCTTCCTAGGTTTTGGCCTTTCTAGGGAGTTTTTCCTAACCACCGTGCTTCTACACCTGCATTGCTTGCTGTTTGGGGTTTTAGGCTGGGTTTCTGTACAGCACTTTGATATATCAGCTGATGTAAGAAGGGCTATATAAATAAATTTGATTTGATTCAAACCTCAAGAGACTTCCTGGTCAAATGAAGGTGAGATAAAAGATTGTTGTTGGAGACTAATAGTTCAAACCTCAAGAGACTTCCTGGTGAGATGAATAGTTCAAACCTCAAGAGACTTCCTGGTGAGAAGAATAGTTCAAACCTCAAGAGACTTCCTGGTGAGAAGAATAGTTCAAACCTCAAGAGACTTCCTGGTGAGAAGAATAGTTCAAACCTCAAGAGACTTCCTGGTGAGATGAATAGTTCAAACCTCAAGAGACTTCCTGGTGAGATGAATAGTTCAAACCTCAAGAGACTTCCTGGTGAGAAGAATAGTTCAAACCTCAAGAGACTTCCTGGTGAGATGAATAGTTCAAACCTCAAGAGACTTCCTGGTGAGATGAATAGTTCAAACCTCAAGAGACTTCCTGGTGAGATGAATAGTTCAAACCTCAAGAGACTTCCTGGTGAGATGAATAGTTCAAACCTCAAGAGACTTCCTGGTGAGATGAATAGTTCAAACCTCAAGAGACTTCCTGGTGAGATGAATAGTTCAAACCTCAAGAGACTTCCTGGTGAGATGAATAGTTCAAACCTCAAGAGACTTCCTGGTGAGATTAATAGTTCAAACCTCAAGAGACTTCCTGGTGAGAAGAATAGTTCAAACCTCAAGAGACTTCCTGGTGAGAAGAATAGTTCAAACCTCAAGAGACTTCCTGGTCAAATGAAGGTGAGATAAAAGACTGCTGTAGCTTCATTATTCTGTGTGTGTGTGTGTGTGTGTGTGTGTGTGTGTGTGTGTGTGTGTGTGTGTGTGTGTGTGTGTGTGTGTGCGTGTGTGTGTGCGTGTGCGTGTGTGTGTGTGGTCACTCTAGCTCCACAGGGAAGAACCTCCTCCTTTTCCTGGAAATCACACAACGCCTGTCTGGTGACGCTCCACTGTAACCTGAACGATCCCTGCTGATGTTGGCCACCACCGTGTACCGTACTATAGTACAGACTGAAGACTGACCACTGTGCTATAGTACAGACTGAAGACTGACCACTGTACTATAGTACAGACTGAAGACTGACTATTGTACTATAGTACAGACTGAAGACTGACTACTGTACTATAGTATAGACTGAAGACTGACCACTGTACTATAGTACAGACTGAAGACTGACCACTGTACTATAGTACAGACTGAAGACTGACCACTGTGCTATAGTACAGACTGAAGACTGACCACTGTACTATAGTACAGACTGAAGACTGACCACTGTACTATAGTACAGACTGAAGACTGACTACCGTACTATAGTACAGACTGAAGACTGACCACTGTGCTATAGTACAGACTGAAGACTGACCACTGTACTATAGTATAGACTGAAGACTGACCACTGTACTATAGTATAGACTGAAGACTGACCACCGTACTATAGTACAGACTGAAGACTGACCACTGTACTATAGTACAGACTGAAGACTGACCACTGTACTATAGTATAGACTGAAGACTGACCACTGTACTATAGTACAGACTGAAGACTGACCACTGTGCTATAGTACAGACTGAAGACTGACCACTGTGCTATAGTACAGACTGAAGACTGACCACTGTACTATAGTATAGACTGAAGACTGACCACTGTACTATAGTATAGACTGAAGACTGACCACCGTACTATAGTACAGACTGAAGACTGACCACCGTACTATAGTACAGACTGAAGACTGACTACTGTACTATAGTAAAGACTGAAGACTGACCACTGTGCTATAGTACAGACTGAAGACTGACCACTGTACTATAGTACAGACTGAAGACTGACCACTGTACTATAGTACAGACTGAAGACTGACCACTGTACTATAGTACAGACTGAAGACTGACCACTGTACTATAGTACAGACTGAAGACTGACTACTGTACTATAGTACAGACTGAAGACTGACCACTGTACTATAGTACAGACTGAAGACTGACTACTGTACTATAGTACAGACTGAAGACTGACTACTGTACTATAGTACAGACTGAAGACTGACTACTGACTGACTACAGACTGAAGACTGACTACTGTACTATAGTACAGACTGAAGACTGACTACTGACTGACTACAGACTGAAGACTGACTACTGTGCTATAGTACAGACTGAAGACTGACTACTGTACTATAGTACAGACTGAAGACTGACCACTGACTGACTACAGACTGAAGACTGACTACTGACTGACTACAGACTGAAGACTGACTACTGTAGTATAGTACAGACTGAAGACTGACTACTGTACTATAGTACAGACTGAAGACTGACCACCGTACTATAGTACAGACTGAAGACTGACTACTGTACTATAGTACAGACTGAAGACTGACCACTGTACTATAGTACAGACTGAAGACTGACTACTGTACTATAGTATAGACTGAAGACTGACCACCGTACTATAGTACAGACTGAAGACTGACCACTGTACTATAGTACAGACTGAAGACTGACCACCGTACTATAGTACAGACTGAAGACTGACTACTGACTGAGTACAGACTGAAGATTGACTACTGTACTATAGTACAGACTGAAGACTGACTACTGACTGACTACAGACTGAAGATTGACTACTGTACTATAGTATAGACTGAAGACTGACTACTGTACTATAGTACAGACTGAAGACTGACTACTGTACTATAGTACAGACTGAAGACTGACCACCGTACTATAGTACAGACTGAAGACTGACTACTGTAGTATAGTACAGACTGAAGACTGACTACTGTACTATAGTACAGACTGAAGACTGACTACTGTACTATAGTACAGACTGAAGACTGACTACTGTACTATAGTACAGACTGAAGACTGACTACTGTACTATAGTATAGACTGAAGACTGACCACCGTACTATAGTACAGACTGAAGACTGACTACTGTACTATAGTACAGACTGAAGACTGACTACTGTACTATAGTATAGACTGAAGACTGACCACCGTACTATAGTACAGACTGAAGACTGACTAGTGTAGTATAGTACAGACTGAAGACTGACCACCGTACTATAGTACAGACTGAAGACTGACTAGTGTAGTATAGTACAGACTGAAGACTGACTACTGTACTATAGTATAGACTGAAGACTGACCACCGTACTATAGTACAGACTGAAGACTGACTACTGTACTATAGTACAGACTGAAGACTGACTACTGTACTATAGTACAGACTGAAGACTGACTACTGTACTATAGTACAGACTGAAGACTTTACCTACTGTACTATAGTACAGACTGAAGACTGACCTACTGTACTATAGTACAGACTGAAGACTGACCACTGTACTATAGTACAGACTGAAGACTGACTACTGTACTATAGTACAGACTGAAGACTGACTACTGTACTATAGTACAGACTGAAGACTGACCACTGTACTATAGTACAGACTGAAGACTGACCACTGTACTATAGTACAGACTGAAGACTGACTACTGTACTATAGTACAGACTGAAGACTGACTACTGTACTATAGTACAGACTGAAGACTGACTACTGTACTATAGTACAGACTGAAGACTGACTACTGTACTATAGTACAGACTGAAGACTGCCCACTGTACAATAGTACAGACTGAAGACTGACTACTGTACTATAGTACAGACTGAAGACTGACTACTGTACTATAGTACAGACTGAAGACTGACCACCGTACTACAGTACAGACTGAAGACTGACCACTGTACTATAGTACAGACTGAAGACTGACTACTGTACTATAGTACAGACTGAAGACTGACTATTGTACTATAGTACAGACTGAAGACTGACTATTGTACTATAGTATAGACTGAAGACTTTACCTACTGTACTATAGTACAGACTGAAGACTGACTACTGTACTATAGTACAGACTGAAGATTGACTACTGTACTATAGTACAGACTGAAGACTGACTATTGTACTATAGTACAGACTGAAGACTGACTATTGTACTATAGTACAGACTGAAGACTTACTACTGTACTATAGTACAGACTGAAGACTGACTACTGTACTATAGTACAGACTGAAGACTTTGACCAACTACCTCACAAAGGGAAACCTCTGACTCATTAAGCCGGGTAGCAACATGTGCTTTAGGAGTTAAACAAGAGAAAAACAGTGAACATTAAAAATTGTTCCCACAATCCCCCTTGAGAGAGGCTCCTGTTAGCTCTCTCTCTGATTCCAAAGGAGAGCAGTTTGTTTCAAAGCCATGCTTACTTTCAACTTAAAGGGGCACTCAAACCAATCCCTATTTGAACATCCTGTTCAGTATCACTGGTATGGTGCTGGAGATAATGGAGATATACGATGTTTAAAATGGGTGAAGTGTCCCTTTAAAGTCCACAAAGGAAATGGTATGTTCCAGTGTCAGCCATTTAAAATGTTCTCTGTTTTACCTCCCCAAATGGCACCCTATTCCCTATATAGTGCACTACTTTCAACCAGAGTCCTATAGACCAGGGCACCAAAGTAGTGCACTATGTAGGGAATAGGGTGCCATTTGGGATGTAGGCCCTGTCTTTAGATCCTGAAGGGAAGGGAGGGTTGCTGTGCTGTGGTTAATTCTTAATTGACACGTTGAGTGTCTAGTACTGAAGCTCTGCGCTCCAGGTTGCTGTGACTATCTCTTCCAGCAGACACACTGTGAAGCTACTCAGACACTCATTATTACGCCGAGCACTTATCAGCACACAGTCTGCTGTTATTCCATTGGCTCTCAGCTGTGTTCCGTGACGGGAGAGTACACATAGAACAGAAGCTGTCATCTCCCTGCAACCTTTTTCAAGTTCATTACAATTATTTAAGTGCAGAAGAAACCAAAGAAAAATATGTGTATGATCTCTTGATTACAAAAAAAATATATACATTTGGACACTAATCAGCATAGCAATGTTAACCAATTCACTGCAATGTTTACTTTTCAAGTTTAGTCAAGGTCTTACGAGTCAAAATACATTTTAAAGTCAAATGTCAATGGTCAATAAAGGTAATTAGACACAAACCAGCTTTCATTGACATTTGACACGAAAAGCTTTTAAAAAGATAAGGAGTTCCTAGTACTTAAATGGCTTCACGCTAAGAGGGAACTCCCTGTTCTCTCTGCTCAACTGGTACACACTGGAGTGGTGTAAGAGAGAGAGAGAGAGAGAGAGAGAGAGAGAGAGAGAGAGAGAGAGAGAGAGAGAGAGAGAGAGAGAGAGAGAGAGAGAGAGAGAGAGAGAGAGAGAGAGAGAGAGAGAGAGAGAGAGAGCGAGAGAGAGAGAGAGAGAGACAGACAGAGAGAGAGAGAAGCAGAAAGAGAGTGAGGGAGAGAGAGAGAGAGAGAGAGAGAGAGAGAGAGAGAGAGAGAGAGAGAGAGAGAGAGAGAGAGAGAGAGAGAGAGAGAGAGAGAGAGAGAGAGAGAGAGAGAGAGAGAGAGAGAGAGAGAGAGAGACAGAGAGAGAGAGAGAGAAGCAGAAAGAGAGTGAGGGAGAGAGAGCAAGAGAGAGAGAGAGAGAGAGAGAGAGAGAGAGCTACTTCGGGGACAAACTGTGTTGGCTGAGCCAGAGCTGAACTCAAATGACCCACATTCTCTGATTACCCAACGAGAGGAGAGACGGAAAACATATTATCTGACCGAGCCAGTTGAAGCAATCCGCAGTCAAGAGAGAGAGAGAGAGAGAGAGAGAGAGAGAGAGAGAGAGAGAGAGAGAGAGAGAGAGAGAGAGAGAGAGAGAGAGAGAGAGAGAGAGAGAGAGAGAGAGAGAGAGAGAGAGAGAGAGCGAGAGAGAGAGAGAGAGAGAGAGAGAGCGAGAGAGAGAGAGAGAGAGAGAAAGAGAGAGAGAGAGAAAGAGAGAGAGACAGAGATAGAGAGAGAGCGAGAGAGAGAGAGAGAGAGAGAGAGAGAGAGAGAGAGAGAGGAGAGAGAGAGAGAGAGAGAGAAAGAGAGAGACAGAGAGAGAGAGAGAGAGAGAGAGAGAGAGAGAGAGAGAGAGAGAGAGAGAGAGAGAGAGAGAGAGAGAGAGAGAGAGAGAGAGAGAGAGAGAGAGAGAGAGAGAGAGAGAGAGAGGTTCCGGAGTTCCAAATTAAGCAGCAACAGCTGAAAAGATGAGCTCCTAAAAATATTGAATTTTACATGGTTTTTAGAGGAAAGTATATCGAAAAAAAGCAAAAGAAAACTGCAAGACTGATTAGGAGACCAAACAAGCAGCAAACAAAGAAGAAAGGCTTTCGAAAAAAGTAAAATTATACAATTTTCTTAGCTAGCTAAGTTGTTTACCTGTTGCTAGGCAGTTGCTAGGGACTCTCCTGAAAGAAGCTAGCTAGCTAACAAGGAGAGAGAGAGAGAGAGAGGTCATGATCAGATGATCAGATGAGCTCCTGCATTTTTCAGCATTTTCTTTAAAAAAGATAGATTTAGAGTTAGTTAAACTTGGATTTTTTGTGGAACTGAGAGAGATACAGCTTCAACTGTATTCAACTGTAACTGACTTGATACAGCTTCAACTAGCACTGACGTGTCAAGTGAGAGGTGTCAAAGACCATTAGCCCAACAATGGCAGGAGAGTCGAATAGTCTACCCCAACCAAATGGAGAGGCCTTAGAAGCTCCCTCCTGCTGTTCAGAGGTAATTAAAATACAGTACCCTGTGAGTGTAAAGAATGATAAGGCAAGAAAAGAGCACAAAATGAAGCTCCTTATGGAAAATCAAGAGACACTTTTTGCTGACTATTACAAAAATGGGAACATCAGCAACCTTATCTTCCACACAAACCATCCCCTGGCATGGCACAGTGCTATATTAGCACACTACCCCTCTGTTAAGAGAGGGGGGGTTAACGAGGGGTGGAAACTCAGGATACTTGACAACGAGGACTCTGAGTCAGCTAACATAAATCTATATAAGTCTGGAACAGTATTGGTACAGGGCAACCCCAAACAGTTTCAGCTGGACTTTCACCTAATCAAAGAATTAGCCCAGCAGGAGAAGCTCTCCCTTGATAAAGATACCCCCACCCCAAGCGGGTCAGACCAGACCTCTTCATCATATAACCCCACAGACGAGCAACCCTCAGCAGACAGTCAACCTCCCAGTACAGAGCACTTCTCCCTCATTGAAATGAAGGATAAATTCACCCAGCTGGAGGTAAGGCAGGTGGAGCTGGAACAGCAGGTGATTACACTCCAGTCAGCACAGACCCAGACAACAGTCCAGCACAACAACCCCTTAACCAGACCAGGAGAGCTGGAGGTGGAGAGAGACATATCTGCACTCTGGACAGTGGTGAGACAACTTCAACAGGAGAAAGAGCAGAAGCAGGAGCAGAACAAAGCACTAGAGGAGAGGATCAGACTGCTGGAGGAGAGGGAGAGGGGGATGGAGGAGAGGATCAGACTGCTGGAGGAGAGGTTGAGGGGGATGGCATGTGACAGAGAACAACCCACTAGGGAGGTGGCCATCCCCACAGAGACGCCAGCAGAACAGCCCACCTCAGCACCGGACAAAAGTCTCGACACCACAGCAGAACAGTCCACACCAGACCCTGACCATAGAGTCAACATCACAGCAGAACAGACAAAAGAAAAAACCCAAGCCCAGCAGCTCTCACCCCCCCTGAGCACCCCCCCTGTCAGCCACCCTGATAGCCCTCCTGACAACCCCCCCACACCCACTGAGAACAAACACAAGACACAGATTGTTCTCCTTATGGACTCAAATGGGAAATATATAGAAGAAAAAAAACTTTTTCCCAAACACAGTGTGTCTAAACTCTGGTGTCCAAACACCCAGCGCGCCCTAGACCTTCTGTCTGAGGACAAACTAGGCTCACCTAGCCACATAATAATACACACAGGCACAAACGACCTGAGAGCAAAGCAGGAAAGGGTGGCCACAGCACTGAAGGGAGTGATTGAAAAAGCTTCTTCTACTTTCCCCAATGCACAAGTGGTTATCTCCACCCTTCTACCACGAAAAGACTTCCACCCTGCTACAATACAGTGGGTAAACGCAAGCATTTCCCGTGACTGTGCCTCAAAACCAAATGTTTTCCTGGCCCACCACTCCACCCTGGACTTGAACAGCCTCTATGACCAGGTCCACCTCTATAAGGCAGCAGTGCCCACCTTTGTCCGGACTCTAAAGGACATCGCTCTCAAACGCAGCCCCAACACTTCACACAGGAGCAACAGATCAATAGACACCCCACCCAGACCAGCGAGACACCCTCCAAGACCTGCAGGACCCCCCCGTGGACCTACACATAGAGGACCCACGCCAAGAGGACTTACATCCAGACCACAGCACCCCCAGACACATCCACACCCCCACCCCAACCAATCAACACCCCCCCACATCAACCATGCCCACACCCCATTTAGGCCCCCTCAGATCAGACCTATGCCACTCCTGCCCACCCCATGCACCCCACCCCCGCAAAGAGAGCATCAACATGGAAGTCACACATACGCCCAGGTAGTGAGCGGGCAAACAGGCCCAACCCCCACTCTTACACTCGCCCAAGCCAACGGCATGTACCAGATGCTCAGCAGGCTCTGCTCACACTTACTGGCCTGAGGCCAAACCACACGGCCAACAACATTGGACACTTTATGGAACAAAAAGCCTTCACTATATCATCCTGGAATATCCAAGGCCTGAGGTCATCTGCCTTTGGCCTAAAGAGCAGGAACACGGACTTCACCAAAGAAATCGGTAATGCAGACATTGTCATCCTGCAAGAAACATGGTATAGCGGAGACGGACCCACTGGTTGCCCTCTAGGTTACAGAGAGCTGGTAGTCCCATCCACCAAACTACCAGGTGTGAAACAGGGAAGGGACTCAGGGGGAATGCTAATTTGGTATAGAGCAGACCTAACTCACTCCATTAAATTAATCAAAACAGGAACATTTTACATTTGGCTAGAAATTCAAAAGGAAATTATCTTAACAGAGAAAAATGTCCTCCTGTGTGCTACCTATATCCCCCCACTAGAATCCCCATACTTTAATAAAGACAGCTTCTCCATCCTGGAGGGGGAAATCAATCATTTCCAGGCCCAGGGACATGTATTAGTCTGTGGCGACCTAAATGCCAGAACTGGACAAGAACCTGACACCCTCAGCACACAGGGGGACAAACACCTGCCTGCAGGTGACAGCATTCCCTCCCCCATATGCCCCCCTAGGCACAACTATGACAACATAACCAACAAAAACGGGTCACAACTCCTGCAGCTCTGTCGCACGCTGGGTATGTACATAGTCAATGGTAGGCTTCGAGGGGACTCCTATGGTAGGTTCACCTATAGCTCATCTCTTGGCAGTAGCACTGTAGACTACTTTATCACTGACCTCAACCCAGAGTCTCTCAGAGCGTTCACAGTCAGCCCACTGACACCCCTATCAGACCACAGCAAAATCACAGTCTACTTGAACAGAGCAATACTCAATCATGAGGCATCAAAGCCAAAGGAACTGAGTAACATTAAGAAATGCTATAGATGGAAGGAATGCAGTTTGGAAACCTACCAAAAAACAATTAGGCAACAGCAAATTCAATCCCTTTTAGACAACTTCCTGGGTAAAATGTTCCACTGCAATAGTGAAGGTGTAAACTTGGCAGTAGAAAATCTTAACAGTATATTTGACCTCTCAGCTTCCCTATCAAATCTAAAAATCTCAAATAGAAAACCGAAGAAAATGAACAACAATGACAAATGGTTTGATAAAGAATGCAAAAATCTAAGAAATAAATTGAGGAACCTGTCCAACCAAAAACATAGAGACCCGGAAAACCTGAGTCTACGCCTTCACTATGGCGAATCACTAAAACAATACAGAAATACACTACGGAAAAAGAAGGAACAGCACGTCAGAAATCAGCTCAATGTAATTGAAGACTCCATAGACTCTAACCAATTCTGGGAAAATTGGAAAACACTAAACAAACAACAACACGAAGAATTATCTATCCAAAATGGAGATGTATGGGTAAACCACTTCTCCAATCTTTTTGGCTCTATAACAAAGAATAAAGAGCAAAAACATATACATGATCAAATACAAATCCTAGAATCAACTATTAAAGACTACCAGAACCCACTGGATTCTCCAATTACCTTGAATGAGTTACAGGACAAAATAAAAACCCTCAAACCCAAAAAGGCCTGTGGTGTTGATGGTATCCTTAATGAAATGATCAAATATACAGACAACAAATTCCAATTGGCTATACTAAAACTCTTTAACTTTTACTGCCTCAGAAACCCGGATCCGGGAGCACCCCCCACCCCCCACACACTGATTAGCATAGATAGCATAGCTTCAGAAGTAGATAGTAGCATCTAAATATCATTAAATCACAAGTCCAAGACACCAGATGAAAGATACAGATCTTGTGAATAAAGCCACCATTTCAGATTTTTAAAATGTTTTACAGGGAAGACAAAATATGTAAATCTATTAGCTAAACACGTTAGCAAAATACACCACTATTCTAACTCCATCAGTTTCTTACTCCTTCAGGTGCTATCACCAATTCGGCTCAACTAAGATATTGATAGCCAATAACCTATAAAAAAAAACATCAGATGACAGTCTGATAACATATTCATGGTATAGGATAGTTTTTGTTAGAAAAAAGTGCATATTTCAGGTAGAAATCACAGTTTACAATTGCACCGACCATCACAAATCCACTAGAATTACTAGATAGAGCAACGTGTATGACCAATTTACTCATCATAAAACATTTCATAAGAATAGACAAAGCATAGCAATGGAAAGACCCAGATCTTGTGATTCCAGACAATATTTCAGATTTTCTAAGCGTTTTACAGCGAAAACACAATAAATCGATAAGTTAGCATACCACATGTGAAAACGTTACCAGAGCATCGATTCCAGGCAAAGAGCGCTATAACGTAATCACCGCCAAAAGATATTAATTTTTTCACTAACCTTCTCAGAATTCTTCCGATGACACTCCTGTAACATCATTTTACAACATACATATACAGTTTGTTCGAAAAGGTGCATATTTAGCCATACAAAACCGTGGTTACACAATGAAAATACTAGGAAATCAAGCCTCAATATGTCTGACGTCATCTATCAGAGTGATCTAGTTTAATTAAAAGCTAATCATATACTTGACTAAAAAATACAGGGTTGACAGGAATCGAAAGACAAATTAGTTCTTAATGCAACCGCTGATTTACATTTTTAAAATTATCCTTACTTTTCAATACAGGGTTGGCCAAGTGAAGCTATACCAAACAAAATGGCGATGTATGCGTTTAAAATATTTCGACAGAAACACGGTTTATCATATTAAATATTGCTTACTTTGAGCTGATCTTCCATCATATTCTTGGGCAATGTATCCTTTCTATGTTATAAACGTCTTTTGGTCGATAGATGTCCTCTGTCCTTCGAAATGTCCATCACCAACGACCGACACCCTAAAGCGTGTCCAAACTTTCAGAGTGCACGACAAAGAAATTCCTCAAAATCGCACTAAACGGATATAAATTGATATAAAACGGTTAAAATTCACTACATTATGATGTTTTTAACAACTATAACGACTGAAAACATGACCGGAGAAATACTGCTGGTTAGAAAACGATTTGGAACGAGGCAGGTCCGATGGCCTTCACGCTTGAGGCGCACGTTGAGAAAGAGGGGTCTCTGTACATTTTTGTCATTTATAATGGCTGTGAACGTCCCATAGACTTCATTGAAAACGTGATGACGTACAGACACCCAGAGGAAGACGTAGGTAGTGTCGGTTTCTTCATAGCATTCACTGTGGCCTTATAAACAGACCCCAGATCAGAGGTAAAAATTTCTGAAATCTGAACCCTGTCATGAAAAGTGCTGTAGAAATTGTTCTGTA